>NC_085140.1:425922738-426239287 GCF_024139115.2 Armigeres subalbatus | reverse complement strand
ACAACAGCATGTATTCGTGGCCAAAAACCATTTGGGTTTTTGACCAGCGATAAGCTTTAACAAGCCGAAAACTTCCTGTGGCGTCAAGTCCAAGTCTAACCGAGTGAATACTGCAGCTTGTAGTATAGAAAGCTACACCTCAGCGCAAGAACGAAGGAGATAGAGAAGAGCAGCGAGTTGTACAATGAGTCACCACTCATGGACGATGCGGGATATATTAGGATGAACAGCAGGATTGGGCCTGCTCCAACGGTCCCATATGATGCCAGCTATCCCATCATTCCACCGCAAGACCATCCTCTGACGCAGTTGCTTATTGACAGCTAACAGCGTTTTTTTGCATACCAACCACGACACTGTGCTCAACGAGGTTCGTCAGCGGTTCAGAGTTCCGCAACTGCGTCCAGAAATCAAGTGTGTAATCAACAACTGTCAACAATACAGAATCAAAAAAGCAGCACCACAACCACCAACGGTTAACTCCAAATATCCGAGCATTTAACTACATAGGGGTGGACTACTTTGCCACAATCCTGTGAAACAGGATCGTAGCTTAGTAAAGCGATGACATGGCTTACAACCAGGCTTGTAAAATGTCATCTGCATGTCATTTGACTAATTTGTTCATAACTTTCTTAGAAGCTAAATTTACTTCATAATTTAAGATGTACTAATGACGCTTGAGTAGGGCTTTATTTTTGTCTCTAAATATAATATCTGAGGCTAGAGAGTGAAAACTCTCCAAAATGTCACGTGTCATTTTACATAATGTCATTTGAATGACATTTTGCCTCCCACGCTCCAGATTACATATTTACAGCAATGTCTTGTCAGACAAAGTTGAAGACACATTTAAGCGCTATAGGTTCGTCATACCTAATGAATTGATAGCTAACTTTTTAGCTTTCGACAACGGGACGTGTTTTAAAGGGGCCAGTAACCTGCTGTTAGAACAGATTCTGGACATTCATGAAAAGTGTTCAATCCACCCGTTGCTTCGCACATGGCGGTCTTAGCGGCCGTCTCCAATCATCCTCGCCATCGCTCTGACGAAGTTTTGGAGACCATTGAGGTTGATGCTGAAGCAATGGTCAATTCACGACCTATCACCTATATCCGCTTCGACGACATCAACCAAGAGGCCCTTACGCCTAACCACTTTCTGCTCTACGGCTCTCAAGGGATCGTTCAACAGCGTTCGTGGCCCAAGATGCAATTTTGCGGGATAGCTGGAAGCTCATACAGTACTTGGTAAAGATGGACAAGTTAGAAGAGCGGTCGTACAGTGATGGAATTCTTACTCAGCCAGCTGTCATGCTGACTGTGTTGGATTTTCAGACGCAGACGCAGACTCATTATGGAGGCGGCGATATATCTTATTTAATAGGCATCGATTCACCACGAAGAGTCGAAACCATACTCTTGATTAGGAATAATTCAAAATCTCCGTGAAGATAGAGCACTTTTAAATCTGAGATCTAAACCTGGGATTCTAAATCGTTTGTTGCTGTTATTCACTAAATAGGGTAGAACTAGATAGATCGTGTTACCTGGAAAACACTGGCACACGTTAGGCTGAACACAGTTTCCATTTTGACACTCCGGTTGGCATTCAGCCACACATCTTCCATCATCGTGCGGATCCAACGTGTATCCTTTGTAGCATTGGCATTCGTTATCCCTACACGATCCGAACAGGCATTTCTTATCACATCTCTTCGTACACTTTCCATCCGCTGCTTTCTCGAAACCTTCATCACAGACGCAGACATTCGGTGCTACACACCGACCATTATCACAGGGAGAATCACATATTGGCTCACAGCTAGTTGGTATGGAATGAAACAAAAATAGATCACCCTGCATGATTGCATTCTATCGGAGATACAAAGCACTTACAGAAATTCATTCACTTTCCTGTATCCACCATAGCAGCTGCACGTTTCCGGTGCAGTGCACTCCCCAAATATGCACTTGTGTCTGCACGAAGGAAGACATTCACTACCGTAGCGGTGATAACCCTGGCAGCACACTTGCTTCTGGCGGGTTTCGTATTCCAACTAAAATCAATCACACCAACATAAGACATCGATCAATTCCACAGATCTTGATAACTCACAGCACACGACAGCCTCTCAACGGTTACTGTCACCGGCAAAGTATGTTCACCAAACATGCAGTAGTAATTGCATGTGCCGTACTCCACTCCTTTGGTTTTGTTTTGCACTAGCTTTGGTACTCTGGAATTGAATTTGCAATATTGAAAACCACCCATAAAATCATGATTAGATTCATCACTACTTTTCACTTTCGCTGCAGAATTTTCCCATCACCAAACAGCTACCGGCCACCATTAGAAGTGAATGCACCGAAAATTGTTGAGCATTCCACATAGTGAAGTGTTACATAACTTGCCTAAACCACTTGAGAAGTAACTCAAGATGATGTAGAACTGTTGAAATCCACTCTCTACAGCCAGAAAGAAAGCAAACACGTTAGTACGATCGGAAGGTCGATTCCAAAGTGACTGCCACCGTGTCGATCATCTGCGGCTGTGGCATTCCCAATCTTGTAACGCAAAGCATCCAAAACCAGAACAAACCCAATCTTATCAATTTCCTCCTGGTTCAGAGCGACTAATTGTGAAATGTGTCCCCATTACTCACGGAATGTTCTCAAATCAACTGAGAAAGTTTATACCTACATGCGTGAATCAACTTAATTAATGATGCTGTTCAATATTCAATATCAACATTCAACAAGTAAAACGAAACGAATTTTAAAAAAATCATTTATGAGTTTTTGTTTTATTTGAAATTATAATTTTAGAGATAAAGAAACGATTACAAAGTTTACAAATTTCAATGAGGGGGATCGACTGAAAAGCCGAAAGACGAAGAAACCCAAGACTATCAATGGATGACGAGGAAGCACCTCCATGATTGTGAAAGGCCTGACCTACGAATTGTGTGGGTCGTACGCTGTTCAGCGTTCTCGCACCTTTTTCACCCGATGCACATGTGCGTCTTATCAACATTGCGTCCTGCATTGCTGTTGCCTGTTATCATTACTCATCACATGAGCAATTTCGTCAACTGCCGAGCTCCTAACAATTCTATATTGATGTAATGCAAAACATTTATATAAAGTAAGACCAAGAATTCAAGGGCTAGGTGAGACATAGAGCTATTGTAACCGTTTTACCCCACTATTATTTTATTTTTTACTAGTTGACCCGGCAGACGTTGTCTTGCATAGTAGGCAAAAATGTGCGTTCTGAACTACCTATGCGAAATTCCCATACGAATCTTTATTTTAGTTTTTCACGATTTACTCAACTTTTCTAATATTTTTACATGAGAAAATATCATATAAACCCGTCGGAAACTATGGCGAACATAACTGCTGAAGGAATGAAGAAAATCCATCCAGCCGTTTTCGAGTTATGCGGATACGAACACGGGCAGCAGGGACTATGTCCAAGGGCTTGACGATCCCTCCCCATGCCATCTGCGAGTTGTGGGGCCTGCCTAGGATGTGGTGGGGTTTGACAGTGTGCACTTTTAAACCTCTATAAAAAGCTGCATGTATCCGCAAGTAGGCCCCACCAAAGCGACCGTGTGCCGCTCAAAGCGCACAAGCCCAAGTCCTGGTGTTAGGTGGGACGCTAAACAGCCCTGACACGACGGCCCTCCGACAAGAGAGGAGGTTTGCGCAGGCTTGGAAAACCAATCATTACGAACAATATAAGAGATAATGCGACTCGATATAATCGGCAAAGACCTAGGCGACGAATACAGGATCACGATTGGAAGGTTGGAACATGAAACTGCAAGTCGCTAGGTATCGCAGGTTGCGACAGTTGGTTGGTTGAATTACATCCCCGCAACTTCGACGTCGTGGCGCTGCAGGAGATTTGCTGGACAGGACAGAAAGTGTGGAAAAGCGGGCATCGAGCGGCTATCTTCTATCAAAGCTGTGGCACCACCAACGAGCTGGGAACCGGCTTCATAGTGCTGGGTAAGATGCGCCATCGTGTGATTGGGTGGCAGCCAATCAACGCAAGGATGTGCAAGCTGAGGATAAAAGGCCGTTTCTTCAACTATAGCATCATCAACGTGCACTGCCCACACGAAGGGAGACCCGACGACGAGAAAGAATCGTTCTACGCACAGCTGGAGCAGACATACGATAGATGCCCACCCAACAAACATTCACTAGTTAAACTAACATCAGTGTGATGATTTAATTCAGCACTGTGTTGAATTATGTCTGTACTATTTCTTATCACAACTTCTGTTCAAGCTTTGTTCACACAATTTTGGCGAAGTTATACAACTACAACATCTAATTTTGAAAAACAACTTTATTATCTGATTCGTTAAACCTTTGATAAGCATTTTACTAAGCCTCAATTCAGCTACATAAGAATACTTCGAAAATAATAACGCATAGAAGGTAACATCAGTAAGATCACCAATGAACGTATTTTGAAGCAATTGCTATTTTCATATAATCATTTTAAAATTTTCCTAAATCGGGTCTCGAACTGCTGTCATTTGATCATCCGCCGGTAACGTCGTCATCTGCGCCATCCTTGATTTGTTAGATATGGCTCACTCAATGCATAACAAAAATAATCTCATTGCTGAATATGAATCATAATTGGACTCTTATTCAATAAGTCGATCTGTCAAACTACAGTTTGTTAATAACTGTACAAGATTTTTATTTCAACCATTGTTCAGCCAGTCATAACCATCGCACACTAGGAAAAATACGCAAAAATAATGTCGATAAACGATAAAATAAAATCCGTCCCCAAAGCTATTTATGAATTTATGAAAATTAAATCAATGTATATTCGGCCTTCCTCAAAATCTCTTGATAATCGGTTGCGATATGATTGTCAAATGCAAAAGATTATGTATTCCAATGTCGCCGCAATAAAGATCAACATCTATGCGATAATATTGAGATTCCACACATCAAAGATTCAATAATTTTCCGATGTTATTCAACGGCGTTATGTCCGGCTTTTAGTAAATTTAGTTCCGCATGAATGCATGATTTTTTTTATTGCTCCAGCAGTTTTGTTCGTTATCATCTACGACAGTTTAATAAATCACGAAAATAAAAAGCATGTCTTGAAAATAAATCATTATTTTTCTATAAAACAAATTTCCCAGATCTAGAATCCAGATTTTCTCTCAAACTGAAAAAGCATGTTTTTTTTCCACTGTGCGATAGATCAGATAAATGTGAAATCCAATGGTTAAGAAGGACAAAGGTTAAGAAGGATTTCTAATGCCTGCTTATTAAATTACTATTCAAACTCAATTCGACCACCCTTTCAGAGCATCACATCATAGTCGAACAGAGAACTTTAAAAATCATTAGTTCAGTACATTGTTAAACTTCCCCAATGTGTTGAAATGTGATAAAACGAAAACGTAAGTTCGACTTCAAATAAAGGTAGTAAATAAATAAATAGGCCATGTCGAATATTAGTTAGATTAAATGCTGAAATGAAATCTGTCTAGCAAATTATTCAGCATCCATTTTATTCAGCTGCAAAGATCACAAATAAACAATAATTCAACCTAGATGCTTATTTGTAGCTTGTCGTTGTTTGTTGGGCGAGGCACGATATAAACGGGCGCGGAACAGACAAAACTCGATTTTCCGGAGGAAAAACCGCCAGCAGGAAGATCGAGACCGTGAAGAGACGGAGCAACTGTACCGCGCTAATAACGCACGAAAGTTCTATGAGAAGTTGAACCGATCACTTAAGGGCCACGTGCCACAGTCCGATATGTGTAAGGACATAAACGGGAACCTTCTTACGAACGAGCGTGAGGTGATCCAAAGGTGGCGGCAGCACTACGAAGAACACCTGAATGGCGTTGTGGCAGACGAAGATGGCGGTATGGTGATGGACCTGGGAGAACGCGCGCAGGACATAATTTTACCGGCTCCGGATCTCCAGGAAATTCAGGGTTTTGGCCGGCTATAGAAGAACAAAGCCGCATATGATACAATCGATCGAGACCCGCTATGGCAGCTAATGCACGAACACGGATTTCCGGATAAACAGTCACGGTTGATCAAAGCGACAATGGATCGGGTGATGTGCGTAGTTCGAGTTTCAGGGTCATTCTCGTGTCCCTTCGAAACGCGCAAAGGGTTACGGCAAGGTGATGGTCTTCCGTGTCTGCTATTCAACATCGCTTTGGAAGGAGCAGGCATTGAAAGCGTGAGTGAAGCGGACGAGCGTTGATCTAATTCAATCATAGCATCCTATGCCAGTGAGTGAACAGCCTTGCTCAGATGGATACCAAACAACGATTATGAGCGATCGTTGTTTCGTAAACATCGAGCAACAGAGTTCCCCAAGCCAAACTTGGTATGGTATCCAGGGAAGCTACGACTACGCTTGCTCTACTAGAATAAAACTAAAACACATCAGGTGTTCTACTTTATTCACTCTGCTTTCAAGTTGCTGGGATGGAGCAGAGAAAGTATCAAAGCCTCCCATGCAATGTATCAGAGTTCCATTCTCATTTTCTAACAGCGTGTGGTAACAACACCCATTGTTAGGTTACCAAGTGATTCGCCTCACTCAGTTGTCTTTCATTGGTGAGCGATGAAGATCTTTAAACATTGAATCAGAGAACGCCAAGTATCAACGATCTAGAAAGCATCAGAGATTAGGCCGCAGCAGAGCATCAAGTTTGCATGAATTTAGTCGATTTTTACTCATGATCTGATTTTTTTCAATGCCTGGGAAGGAGTAATATGAAGATCAGGGATTAACACGAGTGGTACAATTTTCAATAAGTCCGTCCAGCTATTTGGCTTCTCCGACGACATAGATATTACGGCACGTAACTTTGAGAAGATGGAGGAAGCCTACTTCAGACTGAAGAGGGAAGCTAAGCGGATCGGACTAGTCATCAACACGTCGAAGACGAAGTACATGATAGGAAGAGGTTCAAGAGAAAACAATGTGAGCCACCCACCGCGAGTTTGGCTGGAAATGGTACGTACTTTGGACTCCGCAAGACGCCTGCGATCGAATAGAGTTCGCCGCCGTACCCAACTAACAATCTACAAAACGCTCATTAGGCCGGTAGTTCTCTGCGGACACGAGACGTGGACGATGCTCGTGAAGGACCAACGCGCACTTGGAGTTTTCGAAAGGAAAGTGCTGCGTACCATCTATGGTGGGGTGCTGATGGCGGACGGTACGTGGAGGAGGCGAATGAACCACGAGTTGCATGAGCTGCTGGGAGAACCATCCATCCTTCACACCGCGAAAATCGGATGACAAATCCAGATCCAGTTGCTGGGACCGCTTGCCGCTTTCCGCGACATATCGAACAAAATGGCTCGCGCACCGGAAAGCAACTTTCTTGTAATCAAGTAAGACGGCGCATTAGTCCCGCCTCTTTGTTAATCGGGATGAGTGTGAACACTCACCAAATGGGCGGAGCTAGAGAGTATACATTATTGACTACAAGAAAGCTGCTTTTCCGCGCGCGCGAGCCATTTCGTTCGCAACATGCTTGTTCCGCTGGCGTTTGTGGAGTTCGTGGAAGCAGTGCGGTGGAGTACATTTCGGCATGCGAATACATTTTTGCAGTCTGAGAGAGACTCACGATGGACTGACGACTGTCATCACAAATCGATCATGATATACACTTTGAAGACAAATTTTCTTGGCTCAACCTTCTCTTTTATAAAATTGTAGTATTCTCTCCATAAAGCGCCTTTCCGAACACTAACAGCAACAAAACCAAATCAGTATCTTGAAATAAATTACACATTACGGAAACTGATGTCATCCATGCGGCAGCATCTCCCTCCGACGTCCGAGCTACGGACGAAAACTTTCTGCGATTGCCAAGCAATTCATTTTTACTTTGAACCAAATTCTTCCTTAACCTTCCCTTTTATAGAATGTTGGTTCCTGAGAAGAACCGAATAATATAAATAATGCGCCTTCCGAATCACTAACAGCAACCACTCAACAGTCCGACGCGCGCTTGTGATTCTGCTGCAGAAGTCAATTTCCGCTGTGGCCAAGCGATGATGATTTATCCTTGATAAAAATGTATTCTGCTCAACCTTTTCTTTTGGAAAATTGAGGTTCTGAAAAGAACCGATTAATTTCGAATAATGCGCCTCCCAAAAATCCTGATCCCGAACCATGCGAGAAATTTTCACTGGAGTGCCGATGACGCCGACGAAAGTCTGTTTGCCGCTGAGCCGCTACAGATGCAGCAAACACCGCCTTCACTGCCATCGTTCTGTCCACTCTCCGTGGATTCTCGAACCGAAATTACGCGCGGGCGCGAAACACAGGGCTATTTATACCCAGAGAAAATGAAACGGTGGGTCAAAAGGCCCGTAACTTATATCAATCTGATGTCCGTGTAGGGAATGCATGAACGGGATTGGTTGATTTTGATATTTTTACAAATTTCTGTTTGCAGTCTGGGTTTGGAAAAAAAACATTTAGCGAGTCATAGTAATGCACGCCCCACAAATACGAGCTTCCTCCAGAAAATCTCCCGCAAGTTTCTCATTTCTCACGATTTTTTAAACAGGATGTTCTTTAGAAATTCATCTATATAATCCCTAGAAGATTTCTCCTGGAGTTCTCCAGAAACCCTTGAGTTGTTTTAGGAATATCCTCAGGTGTACTGCCGTAGCCTTCTGCCTAACTTTTTCCAACAGTTCCTCCAGAACGGGTCAGGATTTATTCCAGAGAGTCTTCCAAGAATTCTTTTAAATTATATGCCCCGCTATGATTTCTTCCGTGGTTTCATACGAAAACTTTTCAAGTTTTCCCAAGAGAATTCTCCGGATTCCTACGGAAGTTATTATTTTATTTTATTTTATTGATAAATAAGGGGGCCGGGGGCCAAGTCACCGATGTGAATTTGAAATTCATATCGTCCATGATACACCAGGGACTAAAGGATAAGGCTTCACAACATCTTTACCCATGGGGGTTTTAAGTTTTGCGGGATATACAGCTAGTATATCACTGCCTTAGGAGTTTGGGCAGGTTGGGGATATTTTTATGATGAATATTAAAGCTGTGGAGAGATGTCGGTTATAATATTAGATTATATGTATTAACTTTGATTCCAATTATAAATCACAAAGAGCTTCCCTTATATTTAAGCGGTTAAACAAATGTGTTTTTTAGTGTGTCGTGTTGATATTTGTATTCTTCCAGTTAGAGTTGTCTGATGTTTCAAATTTTAGTTGTCCATGATCAGTCTATTCGTCATTACAGTCTGCTGTTAAGGCCTGATCTAAACAGTTCTTATAAAAAGTCTTTTTCAATATTGTTCGGAGTATTCAGTGTGAGTGGTATTGTTTCGAAGTACATAGTTTTCTCGTCAATAGCGTTTAAGTAATGTCCCCATCAAACAAAAGAAGCTTTAAAAGTTTGTTCAAAATCTTAATTTTCAATCGCGAGTCAGTGTTAATACAATTATGTATATGGTATAGGAATTGCGATACATCTCGTTAAATTTGAATTGCTGTTCAAATAAACACCTTTCATGAAAACGTATTTTGAAACTAAAATATCGTATTACAATTTGATGAATATCAATAATCGTCCAAAGTTTTGAAAATTATCTAGTGAAAGCAGTCGAAACTGAATTGAAAAGCCAAAATGGGCCACAGTTCAGAACCGTTCACCAAACAATCTTAAAAAATTTGAGCCTGCTATTTTACCAACTACATATTTTGAAGAACCATGTTCCAAGAAAACGCCAGATACTATCTTTGTGGACTTATGACGGCCTTGCATAGCATCATCATTGTCTCGGAACTAGATTCAGTCAGTAAAGATTTCAAATCATTCCGTGAGCTTCCATTTGATGATGGGCTTAAAAAGACATTGATTGATCCTCCTCACGACCTTAGGTGGTCAAACTATTAGTCCTGTAGAGAAAAGGATAGTGGATGAAAGCATCATATGGTCTATTCTCATGCACATAGGTGGCTAAGGTCTCAGTTAAACGTGACTCTATCTCTTGTTTTACCGTCTAGCGCTGATCATGTGTTCATTCCCTATCGGTCATTTACTGTGTTATAAGGTAGTCAACTAATTTTATATGTCTTTCAGAATACACATAGTCACGTCTCCTATGTTCTTCAATCTTTCTTTACATTGGAGTATGTATTATTTTTTCCTAACCCGAAAAAATGAAGAGCGAAACAGGTTTGTTTATACGTTGATCCATGCAGTGAAAGTAGTAGTAAAATAACAAAGATTACTGAGAAGAATAGAGGTAATAAACTATAGAGGACGATTGTCGCTGCGGTTCCCTTTGTTATCGTCCCCAAGCATGTTGGGTACCTATCTGTCAAAACGTACTGATTTTTCCTTCGTTGACATTTAGTGCCCTATCCTCGCCAGCAAAAGATGTTTCGCCAGTGACGACAGCGACAATCTTCCTCTATAGTTTATTACCTCTATTCTGAGAAGAAATAACGGATACAATTACCATATACAATGCAAAATTAGTAAATCTACAGTATCTACTTTCACTACTTACTGTATACTGAACTATGAACTAAAATTGGTGCAATGGATGATCGTTTGCTTCCCAGTCTTTTGTGTTAGTATTTTGTTAGTTAAGACTGGTACTAGACCCTGCCGGAACCTCCGCAGCATATACTCAAGAAGAAGTTGTTAGATCATGCGACACCTTCTCTAAGTATTTGCATGGAGATATGATATATCAAGTCGGGACTGAATTGCGATTTGGGCGTAACTTATTTTGAAAACAAACATTGCTTCATGGATTCCGGATAATGCAAGCGTTTTCATCCTAAACTAATTCCCTTATCTGGTAGAGGAAAGCTTAATCTGTCGGATACATACCGTGGTTTCCTCATGAAATGCTTGTTTTAGCAGGAATTCGCCTTCCAATGTTTGTTTACAAAATAAGTTACGCCCAAATCGCAAAGCGGTCCCGAAGTGTTTAATTATTTTCTATATATTGGCAAAAAATACTCGACGCGTTTCTGTTAAATTGAAATGTTACCGGGTTTAAAGTACGTACTTCAGTATTGCTTAAGGACATAGTTGGAAGAGTACCACGATGGCAGTCAAGATGGCACCGGACCTTCCACGAGTCAACCCCACAGCTCCCGCACCCCTCTCCCACCAGCATTCGAATACTTCGAACAGCATCGAACAAAAGTTTAATATTCAAATTACTAACCTGTTCACAACATATTTATTTACTTCCCGTGATAATGAACATGTTTCTTCAAAAAGTCCTATGCATTTCGGCACGAATTATAGCATTAATCAGCAATTTCGTGCCAATTTAATAGCCACTCGCGATTTGGTGGGTTTATCACTGCACTTCACTTCTTCTCAAAGGGCACTGAAAATATCAAGTTTTTACTCACTTCTCCGCACATGAACACCCCGAAATGTTGATGGAATGCAAATTGAACATCAATTTTCGAAATCAGTCACTTGTTTAAACCGAAAACTTAATATAAACTGCTATTTTTGCCCGAAAAAAAAACGATTAAAAACTGATCGCGGAGCGAATATAAACAACGGCACCCGCAGCAGCAAACTAATAAACAGGGTGGTTCAAAACATAATTTTGCTCCGCCACGCTCAGTCGATTATGATTTATAATTTGGGTGTCATCCGATGGTTTGGGCTGGTTAGAATAGAGGCTTTCCGTGCACAGGTTGTTTCAGGTTTGTATGACAGTTGATATGGCGAGGTTGAATTTTACGTTATTCTGATTATGGCACTCCGTCATTGGGCTATGGCAAGGGGGGAGACCATATGACTGGATGAAATATTCAAGAGCTTCAACTTCATAGACAAACCATATAGAATGGTCGTTCCAATAGTTGGGAGTGGATTTTAAGCGAGGTTGCGAATCTTTAGCATGATAATTAGGCTTCTCAGAAGGCATCAGTGAAACGTGCAATTTAACAAAATACCCAGAATTTGTGTGTGATATCTATCACACCAGGGGCAGATACTTCTAGTCTAGTCTAGTCTACACAATCGCGCTAGGAGCAAATGCTTCATACAAAAAGTGTGACGTGGGGTATAAAATGCTATTTTTGCGTTACGTAATCAATGGATCTTTCCTGCGGTGCGGTTTTCGTTCAGTGAAGTCTCAGATGCTTTCAGCTATGTGGGTTCACTTTCCGCCAGCGTTTGGAGGGGAGGCACTGTAGCCAATGTAATAAAAGGTTTAGTTTCCCATACTAGTTTTCATACAAACTTGAACCGGCTTGCGCTCAACCAGTTTTTGTTAAAATCGGTTTTTGGAGGACACTCGGAGCATGGGACGGAATCGAGTGAGTATGGTGGTGCTGGGTCGTTTTTTGAACCACCCTACTAATATTCTTTGTTTTTTTTATAAATACGACACAAATACTACTACAGTATATGACAGTTTTTATTATACCAATACTTTCAAAGCTTTGTTTTGGTACTCAACCCACCTTCACCTTAATAGTGTAACCATACTCGGATGCAATTAAATTCACACGGTAATGTGTTGAGTACTAATAATACTAGCAATGTGTGCTATAAACGAACAAATTATTTCACAATTTTAACAATATGCAGACACTTGACTTATCAACGTTGACCCCATCATCCGTGGACAGGGAATTCTCCTGATTCCTACGGAAGTTGTTACAAAAATTCCTCCGGGACATTCTTCAGCATTTGTGGAAGCATTCATACAGATTTTTTTATAGAGATACTAAATGAATACTATGTGTTATGTCTAGCCTTAGTCGTAACCACCAGACAGACATGCACGCATATCTAAACACAATAGACGGGTGTGTGATATACAAGTTTACAATGAGGTACGTGCGCGTTCACAGTCAGCAATAAACTAATCTACTTTATTCTTTCAATTGGCCTGGCTGGACCAGCAGCCAGTAGCTTTCGATAGGGTGGTCATCACACTATGTTGAACAGCTGGTCCAGTAAAATTGGAATGTAGAGCCAAATATGACTGCTTTTAGCAACGCCCGGTGAGAACTTCATATGTTTATGAAGTTGCTATATGTACCTAAAATAGAAACCACTGGTGAGAAGATGGGGCGCTATCCTAAAATAGCACAACACAACATGCCGTGGAATGTGGTCCTTCCATGATATTGAAACGCTGGCGAACCTACACGGAGAAACACGTTTACTCATTAATGGGTACTTTTTCTTTGCTATCTCTGTCTCTCTGCTGAAAAATTTACCCATTTTGGGAGAATAAGTGGATCTACTCATTTAAATGAGTAAATCCACTTATTCTTCCAAAATGGGTGAATTTTTCTGCAGAGAGAAAGAGATAGCAGAGAAAAAGTACCCATTAATGAGTAAACGATTTTTACCGGGTAGCGGAAGTCGAGCTTTACTGAACAACGCACTCAAGACAGAGCAGCATTGCATGCTTTTGCTGTCTCTTTCGCCTTGGATATAGGGCACTGCACGGACTGCTTTGTCTCTTTCTCGCTGCAAAGAAATTAGAAAACAACAAGGCCAGTAAACGTCAAAATTTATGAGGAACGAAAGAGAAAGAGATGTTTCCGTGCAGTGCCCTATACGGGAGTGCCGTTCATCGATTGTTGATACACAAAGAGCCTACCGTATGGAGGCACCATATTTGACACAGTTAAGAAAATTTTGAAAAGAATCATTATTTAAAAAATAATTGCAAAATGGATTCGCTTAATATTCTGCATAACGAGCTTTCTACTATTATAGAATATGTACAAAAAATGAAACTTCGGAATATAAGTTTATTTCTTAGTTTTTAAATTTGTTTTTATGTGGTACTTGAGGTGCCCAACTTGACGCACTAATTTTACCATGTTCCTTATTTGACGTAAAGTTGTTCCTAATTTGACGCACTTTGAAACTATGTTAAAACTCAATCAAATAAACGCCTTATTTCTTTTATTTTACAATGGCAGCGCAAAAGAACTTTGCACGGTATAAAATAACAAGTTAATTAATTTTACAAAGCGGCATTTAATTTATTTTTGTTCAGTTGTTCTGCAAGTGGCATGTAAGTGTTTTGTTAGTTTCATGTACCCTACACATCAATCAAAATACTTCTCAATTAGGTTCAAGAGTCATGTCAAAACATATATTCACGGAAGAACTAACTTTGACATTTAATTGCATAACCATCCTATCATGGTCTGTTGCATTTGTAATAAAAACCACTTTCTTTGGTAATCTTCAATTTGGAATCCATAAACTGAGACGGATACAAGGCAAGGAACGCAACCCGTATATGAACCCTTTTAGAACAACGTTGAAGCTACCAATATGCAATGCAAACCGGCAGGTATATCTAAAAATATGAGCTGTCTGACTATATACATTTTTTCAATAAACTATTAACGTAAACTGAAGCTTATATAAGAAAGCCAGGCATATTTTTCTTTGATTTCCTATTCAGGCTTGCCTGACTAGTAGCTTGCATAGCAATGGAGTAATTGATTTATAATGTGTTCATTTTGTTGGCCTGTTAGAATTTCGTACAGAGAAAGTAAATTGAATTGTATGATACTAACTTATTATATAATATTATTTTCTTGCGAGAATCTAAAAACCAGAAAAGAAAAACTGCATAATTACCAAATACTGTGTGAGAAACGCGTGAAAAAAACGCATCAAAATCGAAGACAGCATAAGGCATACTACCATGGGTTGGACACTTAGTGGAATAATTCAATGTTGATTTATATTCTAAGTAGTAGAGATTTAATTAAAATAAAATGAATACATATTGCTTTTTCTAAGAGTATTATTGAAGTTTTTAAGCACAGCATTTTATATTCGTCTGATAATGTTATTTAGGAACATCAAAATGAATTTTGAACCTAATTTGACGCAGAACATTTTGAGTTGAAAAATGCGTTCAAATGTTGCAATGTTCATCATAAAAGGAAAAGTTTACTCATAAGGTTCAGTTGTTTGTAGGTAGGGGTCGAAAATTCTCACAAAAGTCATTTTGCGTGCAAAAAATGATCATTCGATCCTTAGCATTGTGGCTAAGAAAGCGAAAAATTGACGCATTATGAGTATGACCTCCATATATTTTATTTGGATAAGTTAATTCTTCATCGATAATATGCTTTTTATGCCATATATGCAAAGAAGAAGAGCAAATAAAGCCGTCTAGCTTAATTCTTTGATATATTTTTGGCGAAAATAAGTTTTATGAATCATTTGATATGAAAGTGCGCCAAGTTTGGACCTGCGTCAAATACCTATGGTTCTTCCACAATACTTTGAAAATTATAGTTTGTTCTATGATGGCTATCTGTTTTGTGATAGCACTCAAATACGGGCGCTAGCATAAGAATAGCGATGAGAACTCCTGAGGAGGTGCTCTAAATTATCTTATTTGTTCGTATAAATAGTGACATAATGCATTAGAAATTGCATACATTCAGACAATAATAGCATTTAAATTTATGCTCCTCTTGGCATTCCCTTTATGTGCATTACTTTTGTGTAAATTTCAACAACTTTTTTATCTGTGTCAGATTCTCTGATGTCAAAGTTGGCTTTCGAAGAATATTAAAACCTAAAATTGGCATTGAATATCTCACAGTAGTGTTCTATCTAATATCTAATCTAATACTTGATTAACCACGCCATGGTTGGTAAAATGTTGAGAAATTTGTGACACTTATGTCACTTTATTTACATAGGATAATATGGATTAGAAGATGAGGAACTTTGTTCATATCCACTGGTGTCAGGCTCTTCTTTGATCAGTGGATCAATCATGTGCTCCGGGATGTATTCTACTGCACCAAAATCTTCAGCTTTCCGTTTAACACTTTGACTCACAGGCCCAAATCCATGATATTTCCGCACGTGAAGAGTGTAGTTTGAAACAATGATGTTTCCTGACCTATCTTTAGACAGTTTCGCCTTTGTACTGCATAAAGGACAGAAGACGTACGCATCTGGGATGCCCTGCTCCATGACGACTTGTATGTCCAAATTATCCTGGATAATCTTCAGATAGTCAGGAAGAATTTCCGCTTGGTTGTTCCTAGAAGAAAACAAAACGATTTCAATGTAAAACTGAACACTAAAACAGTGCTCATAAATCTCACGTCACCGCGTTGAGAACTTTCTCCCTCAACAACTGCCGCAGCCTCTGCGGATCATAGTTCTGCAATTGGGAGCAAATCACCACCGGTTTAGCGGCGGGAAGTTCGCTGGTGTGATGTGCGGTGCTACGTAGCGATTGTATAAAACTGTCCAGACCCTTTCTCCGCACCGCCAGTGCGATATTCTTCATCATGCGTCGTTCACCGGACCGAAACCTAAACTCGCTCGGCGTGTGGCAGTACACTCCAAAGTACCTCTTCATCAACTTCTCGTTGGTGGATATGCGTAGTATAGACGGAATGGTTCGCGCTTCCTGTTCGATCTGATCAATGAGTTCATCGTCCAGGTCGGCGATGGAGGAATTGCAGAAACAGGAGAAATGCAACAGATGCTTAATGTTCTCGGGGACAGGTCCCACCAATTTTTCTATTTGGTTCCAAAAATGATACTGCGTAGACAAGATTAGCGAGCCAAATGAAATGGGAACAAAATGTTGAGCTTAATAAATTAAATGAACGGTGGTAATGAATTTTAGCTATGCATATACTTACTTCGAATGGATCCATGACTTAGAAAGTGGAAATAATCAAATGGAAACTGTTGAGCTTACATCGAACGTATACAATTTTAAATGCGGTACGATGGGTACGATAGTTGCGTATAAGCATGAGCCTTGAAAAATGTTCTGCAACTTGGTTCGGCGTTATTTTTGTTTATTAAGTGAATGGGTCTATATGACAGATTATAATAGTTATAAAGGTATAAGGAAGGAGGAAGGAATCCAATAAGAAAAAAATCTGCTCGAAACAAAATTATATTTACCGATTCACAAGTCCACCCATTGTCTGACATCCACAAAAAATATAAAACATGTTTGGAAAAACGGTTTATTATTATTATAGTGCATATACAATTATATTACATGTGTTAAGAAAATAATTCTAATAATAAAAATGCGGATACTAACATGCTCCGTGCGGGGATTATAAGAGCGATCCTGGTTGGTGACTGGTTGTCACTAAACCAGAATGATTTTAAGTTAATTGGGGTCAATGCAGAAATCACTGAAATATAACATCCAGGGGTCTACGGAATTTACCAATTTTGGCTTTACGTAATTTGTGAACGACTAGTCGTTGATACGCAACTGCTCGAACATTATGTTTCGTGCCTAAACGCACATTCCTCCAATTATTAATGTGTATGAGTGAGTACTGCATGACAACTTAATTCCAATTGGAATCATTTGAATGTGATTTTTCAATTAATTTGCGACCAAGTCCTCTTTGTTGGTAAATATCAGGTGAATTTTAAACATCTTTAAATATTTCCATTTCTTACCTACTTTGCAAATACGTACCTAATAAAAGAAAGTCTTTTCTGCCTCGGAACAATTGATCCGCACATGAAGTATTTTCTCATACTTCTCATCAGCTGGATAGTGTTTGTTTTTATTTCATATTAGACAATAAGGTGCAACTAGTGGTCAAATGGGTTCGAAAGCCATTTCAGTAGCTACTACCGTTAAAGACTTCAACAAAGTTTGTAGATTGTGCTTAAGTGACAAATATTTAGAAAATATATTTGAACAAGATGAATTACCTAAATGGATATCGGAGTACCTTTCGATCGAGGTAAGTAACGGGACTTGGTCTCCACATGTAGCACAACTATTTTCCCTTATTGTTTACCCATCTCAGGTCTCCACGACCGACGAAGTTAGTAAACTGATTTGCGTAATGTGTAGCGCGCGTTTGAAGGAATTCAGCGATTTTCAGCGATCGTGCCAAGAAGCTCAGGACATTCTTCGCAAAGAAGCATCCAAGAATCGAATAAAAACTGAAGATCAATCAATCCTATGCGATGTGTGCCTTCAAACATTCCAAACTCGGAAGAAGTTGAATGATCATAAGAGGCTGGTTCACGGTCCAAAGAATTATGAGTGTTCCATTTGCGACAAATCTTTCTTCAAACCGTAAGTAAATTTGCACATGATCTATGATCGGATCAATTTATGATGAAAATGCCAAAACCATGTCCATACAAGAACCAAACATAAATTTGTTCGAGACAACCTTAATCTTGGGAAGACGAGACAAATCTCTTACGTAATTAGAGTGGTATCCCTGCATGAAAGCTACTAAAGCAATAAGCACACATAATTCTATAGGAAAATTAGTTTTACGCGATTGCGCGAGTTGATTGATTGGGAAAATTTCGAGTTTAATTGATCTCAACGAACCCCCCCTCGCTTGAGAATTTCCCTCGACGTTGAGGTCATTTGCATGTTTCATGTTCATAGAAGTTAAAATACTAAATTCCATCCAGAAAGTATAAAGATATGGAGGCGCATGGTACATTCGTGCTTTTGTGCATCAATTTAGCAACCCAGCATGTTCATTGGCTCTAGGTACAAGGTTTGATTAATAACAAAGAGACGCAGTGTCAAAAGTGGAACAGGCAGCGTGTTTGATGTCAAATCGATTGTTCTTAAGGTTCTTAAAGGTAGTAGTATTGCGCCACTTGTATAATGCAGGCACTCTCTAGCTAGGGACTTGCATAGACATGATGGGTTGCTATCGGTTTAATACCAGGCGTGGTTGACGTGGTTGATGAACAAATTCTCGCTTAACTTTTCAAAAGGTCCTAAGTAACATTTTTTTCGTGAATTAATTTGAATACTGCAATCAATAGCTTTCATGTTGTTCTGTTGATTGCGCTGTTCAAATTAATTCATGAAAAAAATGTTACTTAGGTCCTTTTGAAAAGTAAAGCGAGAATTCATTAATACTCCAGAACAATTTGGAGAACTTAGAGCACATATTTGTCATATAAGTTTTTATTCTGAAGCTACATCAATCTAATGTCTATTGTCTAACTAATGAAATTTAATCTTGATTGCAGTTCACGTTTAGAAGCACATATGACAACCCATAATGAACAAAACCTTTATGACTTGAAGCCCCCAGTCAAAGTTGATCCTGCAAATCGACTTCAATGCGAAGTGTGCCTTAAATTTTTCGCAACTAAGAAGCAACTGTGGGACCATCGGAGACTGGTTCATGGACCAAAAAAACATGTTTGCTCCCTTTGTCCTAAATCGTTCGTACAACGGTAAGAATTATCACAACTCATCCATTACCATGTGATTGAAACATCCACAAATTTCTGTTTACAGTCTGGGTTTGGAAAAACATTTAGCGAGTCATAGTAATGCACGCCCCACAAAAACGAGCTTCAACGCAACTGTATTGGCTAAAAGAGCATCAAATCCTATGGACGGTTTCGGACTGAGCAAACAAAATATGCCAATTAGAGGTGATGTACACGAAAATGGTTCTACAACTAGTGAAGACATAAAATATGATATTAAATGCGGTGAATGTGGTAAAGTTTTCGACATAAAAAGAAAACTATGGGATCACCGAAGAATGGTTCATGGACCTAAGAAACAGAAGTGTCCCTTTTGCGATAAGGCTTTCGTCACGCGGTAACTGTTCATTTTTTTTTATTTTTCCATAAATGATAACGCAAATTCTCCAATTTTAGCCGAGACATGGAGAAGCATATCCCAGTTCATAGGCGTCAAATTTCGCGGGCGGAGATGAGGAAGCACCAGACAATCTTGCAGAAACAAAAACCTAGTTTTGAATGGAAGCCAATGCAACAATTTAAAATCGAGTCGCAAAGTGCTGTGGCACCATCGCCAGTGAAAGATGAATTTGAATCATCGAATTTCGAAGATGAATTCGAATCTTCGAATTGCGAAGATGAACTACCAGATGATTACGATTATGTCGGAACCGAACCCACTGTTAAAGATGAACGGAAGAGCCCAATCCAGAAGGTGGCATGTACTATCTGCAACCAGCTGATCCATCCTTCGCTTACCTCGCTGAAGAAGCATTTGAAGACGCACGATGTGGTGGAAGTAAAGGATTCGTCGGCGGACGAAGAGGAAGAGATTTTTGAAGTTGAAGAGATTAAAGTTGAACCGTTTACAATTGATGACGACTGATATTTACTTTTGTATTATGAAGATGAAATGTTGACAATAAAATATATTTTTGATGAAAAAAAATCATAAGGGTTGTGTACAAGACACTACCGCCCGACGTAAACTACGTAAAACAGTTTGGTGAAATGAAGAATCTAGTGCCAGTGCAAGAATACATATTTGCAGGAGCTTGTTATTCTGCTACGAACGGCAACGTAATTCTGCTACGACGTCGTACTTTGAACAAATTCGTCTCGCCTCAATCTTCCTATGTTTAAAATGGTGTCCATGAGAAGAATTGATTAATTCCCAATAATGCATATTTTGAATCACTAACGACCACACGACCCACGCCATAGGCTGGAATAACAAAACCAAATAAGAATCTTGAAAGAATTAAACTTGACTGCCACTGAAGCCAACCATGCGAATACATATTTGTAGCATCTCCCTCCGACGCGCGCTCGTGATTCTGCTACGGACGCCAGGCAACTTTATGGCGTCTCCAAGCGGATAATTTGCGAAAAAAGTTCGCCTCGCCTCAATCTTCCTTTGTATAGAATGGAAGCCCTGAGAAGAACCGATTTTTCCAATATCCCATATGTATTTGGAATAAAATTTGTTCAGCAACTCCGCCGATGCTTAGAGATGTCGTAAAATCTCGATTAATCGATTAGTAACTAATCGATTACTCTCGATTCTTGACGATTATTGAATCGATTCATCGTTGAGTAGTAATCAAATCAAATTAATCGATTATTATAACGATGAATCGATTAATTGAAGTAATTGAAATCTAATAGTTGTCGTAAGATCCCGATTAATCGATTACTCTCGATTCTTGTCGATTATTGAATTGATTAATCGTTGGGATTATCACATCAAATAATCGATTAATCGAAGAAATCGATTAATTTGCGACATCTCTACCGATGCTGGGACCGCTCTCCGCGATATTTCAAATGAAATGCCACACGCGCGGGGGAAAGCAGTTTTCTTATAATCAATAAAGATGGCCCATTAGTCCCGCCTCTTTGTTGTCCGGTATGACTGCAAATATTGTGTACCCGTCACACACTTACTAAAGGGGAGTGACTACAGGTTTAACTTTATTGATTACAAGAAAGCAGCTCTTCCGCGCGCGCGAGCCATTTCGTTCGAGGTGTCGCGAAAAGCAGATCGTAGTCCCACCATCGGCTTCGGCGGAGCTGCTACCGGAAATTTCATTCTCATCAATGGTGTGGTTCATGCGGTCGTTCGCGCTCAGATTAAATTTTCTTGTCTGAAGTACTAATGATTGGCTACAATCAGAGAAAGTAGCTCTTAAGTCACAACTTGAGGCGAGATGAATTTTGTTCAAAGTAAAACTTAATTGCTTGCGGTGATGGCAGATTGTTTTCTATCGGTAGCAGAATCACAAGCGCGCGTTATAAAAAGACGCTGCCGATAATTATTCGCGTGGATAGCAGTAACAGTCAAGTGAAATTTTCCATCAAGATTATAATTCTAGTAGGTAGCCTGCTACTTGTTTAAGGTTTTATTTCCATCCATGCGAATACATATTTGCTGCTTCTCCTTCTGACGCGCGCTCGGACCGGCAGTAATGCTATGATTCCGCTACCGATACCAAACAATTATGCTTTGTTCTATGAAAAAAGTTCGTCTTATATCAACTTTCTCAATCACTTATCAATCACTGAATCATTGTTCAAAATTAAATCCACACGAGAAGAGTAGTTAAGTGCTAGACAATCATCATATAATTGAGCTCAGAATCACGCTAGAATATTTCACTGAAAAATTTTCTAGTTCCTAGCGGTTACACTATAGACAAATTATTTCAACTTAACCTTCCTCCCAAACATAATGGTGGTTCTGAAAAGATCCGATTCATTCCCAATTATGTGCCTCACCAACAATAACTACTGGACTGCGCGACAGCCATCTGATGATTCGGCTCTACGCACGCCGGTAATTGCCAGATCCAAAAATGCTGCTTGTAACACGGATGTAAAGATGTACTGCTGTTGCCACGACCGCCACCACTATCGAACGAAAAATTTTCATCCGCACCAACACAGCCGTTGTCGCTAGGACCGCTTCTGGACGCCTTGGTCCGCTTGGACGCGAAACACGGGGCTTTTTATACACAGGAAAAACGAAGCAGTGGATCAAAAGGCCCGTATCTTACTGCAATCTGATGTCCGTGTTGGGGATTTATGAACGAGATTGGTTATTTTTGAATTTTTCACCCGGTTTGGAAAGAAATAACATTTTCAATAGTTTGCCGTTGATAATTAATAGTTTTAATACAATTAGCAAATTGGTGGAAAGTTTCCGAATCTATTAATAACAAAATCTCGAAAATCCGTCGAAAGATAAAGTCGCCATTACCGTTTGAAATCTTACATGATTTCGTGACGGTCCCCAATTTGGAAATTTTTGTTTTGCACCCTGTATCCGAGGCTTCCCCTTAGACGTAGTAAACGTCAAAATACACGAACAAAAAACACGTCCGTACGTGCTGCTGTCTCGAACTGGAATGGGCCACGCGCGCGCGGTAGAGCAGTTTTCTTATAATCAATAAAGATGGCTCATTAGTCCCGCCTCTTTGTTGTCCGGTATGACTGCAAATATTGTGTAACCGTCACACACCCCCCAAAGGGGCGTGGCTACAGGTTCAACTTTATTGATTACAAGAAAGCAGCTCTTCCGCGCGCGCGAGTCATTTCGTTCGAGATGTCGCGGAGAGCAGACCGTGGTACCGCGATGGTGTGGGTCGCGCGGTCGTCGTCATTAACATTAGCAGCGCTCAGTTAAAACTTTCTTGTATGATGTAGGAGGAATGACGGCTTTGGCAGGTTTTGTTCTATTATTGTCAGGGGGGTTTTTGTTGACCAAATTTTATGAAATTTGGCCACAACTTTCTTTGATATGCTATGATATGAGATGATATTTGATATGAAGTACTAACGATCGGCTACCATCAATGAAAGTGGCTCTTGGGAGCGTTCACAAATTACGTAACGCTTAGAGCGGGGGGGGGGGTTGGTCGAAATGTGACGACCCATACATAATTTTTAGATGCTTCATACAAAAAGTGTAACATAGGGGGGAGGGGGGGTTGAAAATGCCCAATTTTTGCGTTACGTAATTAAAGGATCTTCCCTTAAGGTGACTCGGGGAGGCACTACACACCGTGTTATTTTTCCTATCTTTTGTCTCTTTCTAACATTGTCACCTCGTAATTTTGTAGTGGCGTATTTCGGTTTTCAGTTGTTTGATGTAACTGTAAATGTATCAGCATGTAGATTTCGAGTAAGAACGCGCCGGTGATACTTTTTCAAAATCATATTTGTTGTAGAAAAAAAAATTAAGCATTCATGATAATCAATAGTATCAATAGAATTGGAAAATTGCTGAAGGGTTTCCGAATCGATTGATAAGCAAATGTCGAAAATAAGATAAAGACGCTATTAGCGTTTGAAATCTATCCTAATTTTTGTGACAGTCTCGAATTTGGAAATTTCCGTTTTAAACCATGTATCTGAGTCTTCCCTTAGACGAAGTTTACGTCGAAAAATCTGTAGCAAACATCAATACTGACGCCATACATTTTTTTCAGTCATAATGCGAATCAATTGTTTGCATGGTCTCCTTCCGATACTTGCTTGGGATTCAACTACCGACGTTAGCGTTGCGCTTTGAATAAAGTTCATCTCGGAACCGATTTCTTTTTCAATCAACAGGAAAAATACAAAATTAGAGTCTCGCGGGAAAATTTCATTTTGTGCCGACAACATCCAAATCGTTGCAAACGCCACATTAGTGAATAAATTGCTGTAGCAATCTTCCGATGACAGCTTACGATCGGACCGGCACTAACGCTATGATTTCGCTACCGGTGCCAAACAATTATGCTTTGTTCTATGAAGAAAGTTCGTCTAATATCAACATTCTCAATCACTAAAATCATACAACTCCGAATTACGCTAGAAAATTTCACCGAAGAATTTTCCACTTGCACTTTAGGAAATTTATTTCAACTTAACATTCCTCCCAAATATAATGATGGTCCTGAAAAGAACCGATTAATTGCCACTTATGTTCCTTATTAACAGCAGCCACTGGGCTGCGCGACCGCCATCCGATGATTCGGCTCAACGAACGCCGTCGATTGCCAGATCCGCCGAAGATGGGACACGGATGAAAATGATGTGCTGCTGCTTCCACGACCGCCACCACCACCGACCGAAAAAAATTCATGGACGCCCTGGTCCGCTCGCCGTGACATCCAGAATGAAAATGACGCGCGCACGCGAAACACGGGGCTTTTTATACACAGGGAAAACGAAGCAGTGGATTAAAAGGCCCGTACCTTACTGCAATCTGATGTCCGTGTTGGGGAATTATGAACGGAATTGAATTTTTCACCCGGTTTGGAAAGAAACAACATTTTCAATAGTTTAACGTTGATAATCAATAGTATCAATATAATAGGCAAATTGCTGGAGAGTTTCTGAATCGATTGATAAGCAAATGTCGAAAATCCATCGAAAGATAAAGACGCTATTAGCGTTTGAAATCTATCCTAATTTCGTGACGGTCTCGAATTTGGAAATTTCGGTTTTACACCCTGTATCTGAGTCTTCCCCTTAGACGTAGTTTACGTCAAAAATTGCGGCTTATTACCAATTTGTTACAAAAGAAAAGTCACACAATAAGAAATCAACCATCTTGTAGGAAAAGGCCCTGACACGGTGCCCGGTAGACTATTATTATAAAATAAAAATGTCCATCAAAACCAAGTAACTACAGGGATCGATTCATGTGGTAATTCTACACCTCTGGACCAAATTTTCAAAACATCCCTAGGAAGAATCTCGAGAAATCTAGATTTCGAAGATGAACTATACAAACGTCGATTTGTCCGATCTGATAGCACTCCCATGCAAACCAACACCACCAACAGGTAGCCGAAGCCTCCCTCTATCTGTCTATGGTGATGGTTTGCGTGGGAGGGCAATCAGTTCGGACAAATCGACGTCTGAATCTTTGTTTACAAAATCACATACGTCCTTTTGAATAAGTACCCGTGATTTGAAGTTTTTAGCTAAGAAATTTTAAAAGAATCTATATTTTAAATCAAGATACCCGAATACCTGGTTGGCTACAGCGTCAATATACCTATGCCTGGCGTATTGTTTTCGCTATTCTTTCTTCCGAAATTCGCACTAAGTGACCAGCCCACTGTAGTCTGCCGTATTTTATATTCACAATATTTTCTTCTTTGTATATTTGATACAGCTCATGATTCATGCGTCTGCGGCACACAGCATTTTCTAGTTTCCTTCCGAGTATTCACATTTCAATTCAAGAATATCCCAAAATACCTACTAAGCCGTAAAAAAAATGAACCAAGTTATTTTCAACCAGTTTGCAATTGTTGCTTTCTTCTTCTTCTTATTGGCATTACATCCCCACACTGGGACAGAGCCACCTCGCAGCTTAGTGTTCATCAAGCACTTCCACAGTTATTAACTGCGAGATTTCTAAGCCAAGTTACCATTTTTGCATTCGTATATCATGAGGCTAACACGATGTTACTTTTATGCACAGGGAAGTCGAGAAATTTACTAGACCAGCACCGGGAATCGAACCCGAACCCTCAGCATGGTCTTGCTTTGTAGCCGCACGTCTTACCGCACGGCTAAGTTGCCTTTATTAAAATTATAAATATCCATTCGGCAACTCCGAGTGGCCGGTTTAAATCTTGAAGAAATCGATATTTGTGCAGCCCTCAGCTTAACGCTTCCGAAGTCGTTGGACCACCTTATGACCGCCCTTGAAAATCTGCCGGAAGATGAACTAACATACGAGGTGATGAAGAACAGGTTGCTTAGTGATGAATCGAAGCGTTCGGATCAAATGCACAATTATGAAGAAAAACATACTGCATTTCACTGTCATAAAACGAGTTTCGAGTCTTGACTCAAGTCGAGTCAAGTACGAGACACTGAAGACGACCTTACAGTTTCAGACTACCATTTTCGCATTTTATTTATTGAACTGTTATTTATTGATTCAACATAGAATCAGTTTAATATTATGGACTTCTTATTTTTCAGAACATTTCACATTATTAGGCTGATTACTTGGCTGTTTAGTGCTAATAGGTTTGAGCATTCTTGAATATCGACCCTACATGGGAACAATCCCGAGAAAAGGCGGAAATGTTACAATGACAATCAGTCACTATAGTGGATCCTTGCAAATTACCACTGGAGATGCCAGAGTTGTGGTTAGTTCAATCATAATTTGGCCAGTACAGAAGTTAAACAAAACCCTATTTTGACACTGATATTAAGATAGCAAACCAAAAAAATCCCCCAAAATATCGAGAATACAATTCATCCTTCCAATTTGATTCAGGAGTTCATCCAGAAATTCCTCGAATAACATCTTTAAATGAATATTCATCCTGGTGTTATTTCATAAATTTATCCAGAAATTCTTTGGAAAGTCTTCCAGACATTTTTTTTGTAAATGCCTCAAATAACATCTTTTAATTTTTTTTTAGGAATTCCTTCGAAAATCCTCTAGGTATTACATTAAAAATTATTCCAGGAATTCATTTTAAAATTTCAACAGGACTTCTTTTAAAACATCATCCAAAATGAAATTTCTTCGGTAGCTCCTAAAGGTGATTCTATTGAATTGCACTAACTTCTGAAAGATTTCTTCGGAATTTTATTTTAGCAAAACCAAGTTTCGTAAGGAGTTCTTTCGGAAATTTATTCAGAAATTCTCTAAGAATTCTTAAGGGAAATATTCCAAAAAATCCTTTTGTAATATTTTCAGAAATTCCTACAAGTATTCATTCAAAAATAATTTCATTAATTCCCAGAAATTTTAGAAAGAAACTATAAGAATATCCGAACGAATTACAAAAGGAATTTCTAAAGGATTTTATAACGGAATTTTCGAAATTCTTAAATTTCCTCAAGAATTTCTTTGGACATTCATCCAAGGATTCTTTCGGATTTTCCTCCAGGGAATTCTTTGGAAAATCCTCAATAAATTACTCGAAAAATAAAACCAGAAAATTCTTGGGAAATTCCTCCAGATATTCCTTTGAAAGTCCAAAGAAGAATTCTATCTATCTATATAATTAAAATGAAATGGTCTGTGTTCGTATCCGCATAACTCGGAAACGGCTGGATAGATTTCCTTCATTCCTTCAGCCGAAACGTTCATTATAGTTTCCGACGGGTTTATATATGATATTTCCTCATGCGAATTACGCGTAAGGTTGTGCAAATTGTGAAAAACTAAAATTAGGATTCGTATGAAAATTTCACATGGGCATTTTCGCTTACTACGCAGGACAACGTCTGCCGGGTCGACTAGTATCTAATAATTCTTTCGGAATTTCCCTTAAAACTTTCTGCTGCCTCCATCATATTTCTTTTGGAAAACCTTAGGGAATTTTATATGGATTTCTTAGAATTTTCAGAGGATTTCCCGTAAAAACTTTCGAAGAAACTTTTGGAGAAATTTACAAAGGCTTTTCCGGAGGTATCCCTGGAGGAATGTTTAATGGAATTACTGGCGGATTTTTTTTAATTGTGTGGAACTCCTGGAGGAGCTCCCGAAAGCATTTCTGGAGGAATTTACAAATGATTTTTGTGGGAAGTTATCACGGAGGCTTCCCACGGTACACAGCGGAACCGACACAACTCCCGGCGGGGTATTTCGGACGCGTAAAGTGGACGAGAAAACACAAGCGATTCGCTCTCCGCGGTGGTCGTTTATTAACTATTATTTACATTCAACATACAATAGACAACAACATATTCACAGGGCTGGCAAGGGATTATAAATATCGTACACATAACATTAGACTTGTCCAACATTCAACAATTTTTTGAAGAATTTTCCGAAGAAGAATCCGAGCGGGTTTTGCTAAAAAAAAATTCAATGTAGTTGCTAAAAGAATTTCTTAAGGAACTTCCGGATGAATCCCTGAAGAGATGTTCGTAAGAATTTACGATGAAAAGTCTTATGGAATTTCCTTGAAACTTTCCTCCAGAAATTTCTTCGAGAATCACGACGACAGGATTTCCTCCAGGAATTCCTTCAAAAATTCATTTATTCATCTGTGTGTACTATATTTATAGTTAAAATTAAATTAAGCCGACACAAATATGTTTTAAAAAAATATATCCCTATGGGTTATTCACGCAGAAAAATATATTGTAAACTGAAAAGGATTTCGTATCGATTCAACAAATTTTATTGTTGACTCACGGCTTACCAGTAATTCTTATTGATTTGAAAAAATATGATCAGTTACTTCGAAAATAAATTTTGTTGTTTCTAAAAATGATTCACCTTAGCTACATGCCACAAACAAAAATAAAATTTTGTAGAAACAAATTTTTATTTTGTCGGTGCAAAAATTTTAATTGTTATTTCAAAAATATTGTATTTTTCATTTCTAAGCCTGGATTTTTTTACATTTCAGTTGTCATTGTTTTCTTATAAAAAACAAATTGTTTACTGCATTTTTTTTGTCCTGAATTGTATTATATGTCATACTTCTGTTGTAGTATTTTTGCCTCCATCCTTCGTTCTAAAATAAGAAAGCAATAATTCGTTACACATTGTGCTATAAATTTACCTTTAAGCGAACAGGAATGCGAGAAAAATGTTTTTCATTTTCATCCATTTATTTTTATGAGTTTCACCTAAGCACGGAAATATGAGAATAAAATTCTGAAAAGGTACAAAGTTGAAAGCACAATAATTTTATTAACTCACCTTGAAAACTTACACACTTATGTTTCATCATTATTTCTATTTGTCAATATTTATTTTAAATAATAATAAAACAGATTTTTTCCTAACGTCTCATATTAATATATGATTCTTTTGGTCAAACATGGCGGAGGCCTTCTTTTGTTCAAACAGGCAGATTATTGTTTCTACAAAATTGATTATTTGAATCAACCTTAGTCGAAAATAGGAATAGCGACGGATAGCAAATTTTGTTTTCGATTTCAAATTTTGTTGATTCAACAAGTTTGGTGAATAAATGTAAAGAAATATTTTTATTAGTTTTATGCATTAACAGTTTGTTGATTCTACTCATTGTAATTTTAGTTTCAATGAAGCTATATTTTTCTGCGTGTTCTTACCGGAAAATAATAAATTGAGGAGGCAACGATAAAATTTCCAAAGTTTTTAAATGGTTTTCAAAACTTTCTCTTACAAATCCAAGGAGTTTTAAGATTTTTCCCATTTAAAAATTGATTATTTTTACATAACTTTTAATAACTAGGGAGCAGAACCATTTGGGCAGCACCCCCTATTCCCGTCCGCAACGTTAATAACTTGACCGCGTTCCATTCAAATGGCTTGATTTTTTGTACATCACTAGATATCGACAGAAACTAACCATGTACTAAAAAACAAGTAATTCGGTTATAATGCGCTCGAGTAATGACCGTTTCTGACGGGAATAGGGGGTACTGCCCAAATGGTTCTCTACCCTATTTGTAACGGCCTTTTCCCTCCCAAAAGAAACCAGGAATTTTTTTCCTACCAAAAGAAACCAGGAACGAATTGTTTACTCAACTCGAACTAAATTTTAAATCAATTCTAAATTTTTACGGAGAAAAAGAAAAAATTGGATGGCTCCGCGGAAATAACGCGCAATGAGCAATCCCCGCAATGAAGAAGTGTAACAAAGAATGCGTTGATTTCAATTCTTGTTTTGAAAATACGTGTTTGACAAGTTGATTATTCTGCAGTTTAACAGATTGTTGTTCCTAGGATGTTTGGCGTGAAATTCGGAAAGCTTTGCGTTTACCCAATCTGACTAAGCGAACAATGGAAAAAATGGAGCTTGTAATTCAACATATAGGTTACCGATGTAAGGTACCCCGGGGCAAGTGAAAATACGGGGTAAGTGGGTACTATGGCTACTGATTAATCGGTGAACGTTTTTAATGGTAACAATGTTCTAGAAAGATGAAGCAGAACTATCAACGAATTCGGCTGACACAAAAATATTTGGAATCAAAACCATTTGCGGCACCATAATAATGGTATTGTTTAATCATGACTTTAAACTACCGGTAAAAGCTTTTACTTTTATTTTAATTCAATGGATTTCCATCAAAATAGTCGTTTCTAAATTCAGCATTGATATGGAAAGTGAATATTTTGAGCAAATAAATATTTGTGTGACATCGAAAACGATTTAAATGTTTTCATTAAAGTCAAAATCTGCAATTTTCACTTGCCCTTGAGTTTTAACATACACGGGGCAAGTGGGACATATTTGAACAACATTTTCTATAGAGCCATTTTACCTGTTTTTAGATTGTTGTCTAGTTAAAAATAACTTTGACACTCATATATCGTTTGGACCGAATCAAATGCAGTTGATATCGTTGGTTTCGTTGTTAAGAACTAGTGTACAGTTGATTTACCAAATGTGTATTTTACTCTCTGGAAATTATCTCCCTCATGGAAAAAAAAACAATGGTTATAACCAGAGTCTATTATATAGAGTTAAGCCCTCAGTACACTGTTTGTCATGATGACAAATATTTGTCAACTTTATCCGGATATCTATAAGACTGACCAGAAATCGACATGGATATCAGGCTGACTTGACAAATCAAGACAAAATTTTCAAAACGTCTTATCTGCTTTTGTAAACAAAGATTCAAACGACGATTTGACGAATCTGATAGCTCTCCCACGCAAACCAACACCATCAATAGGTATGTGAAGGTTTCCGCTATCTGTTGATGGTGTTGGTTTACATACAGAAGCTATCAGATTCGTCAAATCGTCGTTTGAATCTTTGTTTACAAAAGCAGATAAGTCGTTTTGAAAATTTTGTCTTGAAATATTTGTCATTATGGCAAACAGTGTACTGATAGCTTTACGCAAAGAGGATCTTCTTACACTTATTCTGAATGATTCTCTTCTTATTCTGTTGCCAACTTGCACTTTTGTTCAACCCATCAAGTGACTTCACGGGAGCGTTCACTTCTAAAGCTTTTTAATTCGATAACCGGGTCACCCACAGAGTGCAAACAGGTGAGTTTCTTGTTGCTACTTTATTGGGGAATGAATTGATGTATTTTGAAGCTGTTTCTAGATCAAATCTAATACATTTCAATTAATGCGTTTTAATTCGCCATAATAATCATTAGGCGATAACAATACTTCCGCCTCACCGACAAGCATTTGTTTACTTTGCTCGATAGGTAGACGGTTTGACAGTTCAATAGGTAGATTTGGCTTCACTCTTTGCGCAACTCTATATATAATAGACTCTGGTTATAACTATGCAAAATTTTCCATTTACAGTGCAAACAATCTATTTATTCTACAATAGATCAACAGGGTCTGTCTTGTGTTTTGTTATTTTTGAACTTCGCATCAGATTAACAGATATTCAGATGAATAAAGTTCTTAAGACAAAAATTGGCCATTTCGTTCTATTTACAACACTGAGCATTGCCTGAATAAAAACGTTCATTTTGAAGTTCTAATTTATGTAATAATTTGTGAGAGAAACATTAATTCGAAATGTGAACAAAGATTTGCTTATCTTTCCATCTAACACATTTGGTAAGAAAGTAAGCTAATGAAAAGCCAGGCAACAGCCAATTAAACCGGCTGTTGGCTTGTTTTTATATCTGCTAACATTGTAATCCCTTTTTTGGAAAAACAAAAGTCTGACAAGCACTAAACCTCCATCTATCATCTGAAATACTACGACTCAGAAATTACATGAACATTATATCTACATTCTTCGAATTAGTTTCGGTCAACAGTATAAAGCAGAATAGGTCCCACTTGCCCCGTCTGAAGGGGTAAGTGGGTCCCTTAGGTAAATTTATTTATGTCACTACCAATATTTTTTGTAACTGAATAAATGGGTTACAACACTTCTACACTTCAACAACGGAAGCATATAATGATGTATCCGTGGTTAATGTCCTGAAATACCCTGTTTTCTAAGTATGCGTTAACAATTTTGCTGAACTAGCGTTTTTTTAGGTCCCACTTGCCTCGGGGTACCTTATTGCAAATATCAAATCGATCAACCAATACGATATTGGTCGGAACTGGCTGTCCAATCCGTATACAAATTTTCTCATAGAATAATCATAACTTGAGATATCATAACAGCATTATTCTACCCAGTGGCGTAGCCAGGGGGTGGTTTTGGAGATAACCCCCCCCCCCCAAAGACAAAATTGCCAGAAGAAATTTTTTTTTCGAAAAAAAAAAATGTTCAGAAAACCCCCTCTGACCAATTTTCTGGCTACGCCACTGATTCTACCAAATAACCTCCTTTACCCCTCTACCTTCTCAAAATCAAAAAAGCCCCAAAAAGACAGTGAAGAGACAGAGTTCATTATATTTCTTTCCCTATAGACGAATCCAAGTAAAAATAAGAAGAAGACACACGACGGTGTTAACTTTGACAGATCCTACAGCACAGCATAGGGAGATCATTTTAAAATGCTTATAATAAATTCTAGACAAAATGTAATTAAAATCTGATTGATGTACGGTATGGAAAAAGTTCTGAATTACATATCTGGAAGCTTATCTCAATTTTTTAAATATTTTCCAAAAATGTATCTATCATACAGTTCGGAACTTTTTCCGTACCATAGGGTATCTGTTCCCATATTAATAACAGCCCGTATATTAATCTCAACCGTTAATAAACCAAATAAAAAATCAATTTGATTACAATTTCTCACATCGTATGTACACAATAATGAATAGACCATCTTCTCCAATGTTTGGAATATTATTTAAAATTCCGTTTGAGTAATGTTTTAGTTCACAAGACTCAAATTATTAAAAACAAAATTATAAAATACATTTATTTTCATTTTCCTACCTCTGAACTGTTGATTTGATGCACTGCTCGATTGCTACTAGCAGTTTCATCTCAATTTCACGCCGTTGTTTTCCACTCAATTTAAAGCTAAAACAAATGAATCCTTTCAAAATACACTTCACAACACATAGAGCACATCACAATTTCACTATAAATATAATCATATTTGAAAAACTAACGCGATTTCCTATAGTTTGATATAGGTTTATTTCGAACAACGTCTAAATTATTCTTGTCCGTATTCCAAACTATTTACATGGCTGACAGCATCGGCAAGGGTTGCCGACCTAGATTTTTATTTCAAAAATGCTTGAATAAACTTTTATTGTGAAATTCAACTCTTATGTTTGTAAAACAAGGTATATCGAAGAGATAAGCTATGACAAACATAAAATTAAACTGATAAGTTGGAAAACTACAACGAAAACTGGAATTTTGTAATTATATTTCAACTCAAATACAAAACATTGAAGAATTCGGCATCACTGCAATCATATCGTTACGTATACACACAAGTAATAGTGTGCGTATTTTATGTTGGAAACAGTATTATTGATATAGGTACAGGCATAGGATTAACTTTTTTTGAATGTTATTGAAATAGGTGCATGGCAGTGATGATGTTTTTTAGCTAAATACTTCTATAATGTGATAACAATTTCATTTTTGAAGTTACCAAATTGTTGTCAATTAAAAATGACGTGAGCCGAGCATAATTATTCTTATGTTTCTTGATTATTGGGTGAGAAATAAGGGCATTTCATATGCGCATTGGCTTATTGTTATTGATATAGGAACAGATACCCTACATCAATCAGATTTTAATTAAATTTTGTCTATAGAATTTATTATAAGCATTTTAAAATGATCTCCCTATGCTGTCCTGTAGGATCTGTCAAAGTTAACACCGTCGTGTGTCTTCTTCTTATTTTTACTTGGATTCGTCTATTGTCGTTCCACATAGCTTGTATTCTCATTCCTAGGGCGATATGACATTCCCACCGAATAGAGTAAATATATCATCGTGTTAGTCTCATTATATACAAATGCAAAAATGGTAACTTGGCTTAAAAATCGCGCGGTTAATAACTGTGTAAGAGCTAAATGAACACTAAGCTGCAAGGCGGCAATGTCCCAGTGGGGACGGAGGATTTGAACTATTTTCGATAGTAGAAGCGATTTAGTAAATGTTTAGCATTTTCTAAATTATTCGCTTTCGGTCCACTTCGTGTAGTTATTTCACTGAATGACACACTGAAAGTAAACAATGTTACGATAGTTGAGCATAGCTCAACTATCGTAACTTTGATCATTTACTAGGGAAATATCCGCTCAAAGAGGTTTGGATTTTCCAGTAATCCAAATTTTGCTTGCAATGCGTAATATCTGGTTAACTAACTAAAAAACGCACCGCATCATCTCACATCGTTAAACAGCGGGCAAACAACTTTTGAATTTCAACAGTTACAGAAATGAATCAAGTACGGTCTGATAGTGAAATGCATTTAACACATTGATCAAAATGCTCGGATCGATGGGTGCAGTTGACCTCCACAAACGTCAAATCAGAGACTAACCCACAAGCAAGACGGCGGCCATTACCACCATTACCACTCGCGGAAAACTGGGTACAGTGTCCCCGTACAATAAATATAAATCACTGGTGATTTAACTCACGCAGATTAAAAGTGCGCTTTTACAAAAATCCATAGATTTCCGCAGAAATTTTCCAATTTCCGTAGTTTTTATCTATACGGATCCGTAGATCCGTAGAAATCATTAAATTCCGTAAATTTACGGAAATTTCCGTGGGCCCCAGAGACGAAATTTTTAGAAGAATTTTTTTTTCTGGCTACACCACTGAGCCTTTCTCATGTGTTATAAAAATTGTATATTCGCCATAAATGCTGAGACCATAGTCCGATATGGCCAATTTTCAATAGGAAACAATGGGACAGGATTCTGCGTCGAATGCAACGTGTTATCGGTAAAGAATAAGTGTCTGAAGAATAAGTGACACTCTCGCCACATTTTTTTTTGGGTGGATGCGCACAGACATACACACAAGTGCTGTCCAATGAGCAGCTCGAAGTTGTTCCCGTCCTGCTCGTTTTTTTGTCAACAAATGGGCATGAGCAGGACAGGGAGAAACTTCGAGCTACTTCAAGCTCTCATTGGACAGCACTACAGACATCAGTGCTGTCCAATGAGAGCTCGAAGTTTCTTCCTGTCCTGCTCATGCCCATTTGTTGACAAAGAAGAACGAGCAGGACGGGAACAACTTCGAGCTGCTCATTGGACAGCACTATCACCTCAATTCGTCGAACTGAGTCGATCGGTATATAACATTAGTGCTGTCCAATGAGCAGCTCGAAGCAGCTCGAAGTTGTTCCTGTCACGCTCATGCCCGTTTGTTGACAAAAAAGAACGAGCAGGACGGGAACAACTTCGAGCTACTTCGAGCTGCTCATTGGACAGCATTATTATGGGTCTCAGGGCCAAAAAAGTTTGTTTTTGGAGCGATTATATAAGTGCTGTCCAATGAGCAGCTCGAAGTAGCTCGAAGTTGTTCCCGTCCTGCTTGTTCTTTTTTGTCAACAAATGGGCATGAGCAGGACAGGGAGAAACTTCGAGCTACTTCAAGCTCTCATTGGACAGCACTATAGCCTTTACGTATACTTAGTATAATACGAGAAAGGCAAAAACGATAAAACTTGTCAATAAGTTCAAATTGAGGGTGGCTCATATTGCCCCGGATGTTCATAATGCCGTTTTTATATGCATGGCGACCAAGGCCATGTCAGGCAGAGAGTAGTCAGTCAGCGATAACAGTAAAAATTCAGAACTGTCAACAGTGGAGAAGGGCAGTTTCTTGACTGTCATCATAATTTCACGTTTTTGTTTAGTTTAATGAGACTGCAATCAACCTAACGAACACACAATTAAAGTGTAGATGAACCAACGATAGCTCAACTAGTGAAATTTGACTTTAATCCTATAGAGTAAAAGAACATCGGATTTCATTTCCACTTAAAATTTGTCACATCTTACCTGGGCAATTATTACTGACTACAATCGCTTCTTATTCATTAATCATGTTTAAAATGAGAAACTTATTTTGCGTATGTCGATTAAGCAAATCTGTTATTAAAAAGTATTACATATTCAACCATGTAACTCAATCCGATATTAGAGACTGTCTGCAGAATCAAAGTATTCCGCAAAATTATCAACAGTGCTCGATTTCACACTTCTACGAGGCTGCGCTCTAGTGGCCGACTGACTTTTGGACTTTTCGGCTTGTTTATCTTTGCTACTGTAGGATGATTCAAAACTTCGCTCTGAATTATCATCTCCATCGGAATCCTTCGACCCTTTAGCAGTTCGATCAGTATCTTCAGGTGTGCAGTTATCTCCCGCTCCAAACTCCTTCAATATCGTTCCATGAGAATGCTTCATGTGTTGCCAAAGTTGCACACTGAAAATGAATAATGTTCACGATTAAATACTTGCTTCAGTAAAACATAATACGCTTCCTACTATATCCTAAAGTTTTGATTGCAAATGTGGCATCGATATTCCTTTGTTGGATGGACCATCCTATCATGAGATTTCATCTGCGTTATCGTTGGGAACGATCTATCACACTTTGAACAATCGAACGACAGATTGGGATTTTCGTATGCTTTCTTTTTGATATGTTTGTTTGCCACGTGGCAGTGCAAAGCTTTAAACGTCGAATATATCTTGTGACACTCTCCGCATTCGAATTCTTCGGCGGGCCCGTCTTTTGATTTGTGACTCTCCATATGGATTAACATTGCTTTTCTGTAATGAAAGACACGGTTGTCAAATGAACCATAATCATGATCTTATTTAACAATTGTTCAATCCAACAACAAACACTTAATTGCTTAAAAATCATTTGATTACAGTATTTTTTTAATGTTTTACCTGTAAGGATAGGTCCTTTCACATTGAGGACACTTATGCTTTCTCGCCTTATGAACTATTCTCTTGTGAGACCTCAGACGTGCGTAGTCCTCGAAACTTTTCTGACATACATTGCATTGAAATGATTGTTCATCCGACTTTTTCATTAAAAGAGCCGATATAAGTCCAGTTCTTTTAGGTGTTGTTGCCGGTTGTGATGAAGAGTTGTCAGAATCATCATTCGATTCGCTATCTGCCTGTGCAGCTTCCTTCTCAACATCGGGAGCAGCATTGGTTGTTTTTTGTTGCATCATTCTTATCGGTTCAAAATCTTCTCTAGTTTGTCGGCGCAAAACGTGGGTTCTCATATGCTTTGTTAGATTGTCACTAAAAATTAAAGTGCGAGGTAAAAAATAAATCACTAGTAATAAATTTATTAATTCACCGAAATGGAAATTTATAACCGCAGATCTCACACTCGTGAGTTTTAGGCTCGTGTTTACTTTTTTTGTGAGTCATTAGTGCTCGCTTCCGGTTGTACGTCTTTGGGCACAAATCGCAAGAGAATGTCTCAAGTATTTCATTTTGTTCTTTCACTGGCGGCATTAATTTCTGTCTTTCGGCAAGAGGTTTGTGCGTTTCTACATGCTTTTTCATCAAAAACCTGCAAAAAAATTTGAATGGTAATTTCTGCTTCGAAACTAAAAACTGTTCCGACTTACCCATTTATGAAAGGCCTTTCGCAAATAGGACAATGGAATCTTTTCTTCCCATGGATTTTTTTGTGGCCGTACAGCTTATATTTATCTGCGAATACCTTATGGCAAACATCGCAAGGCAGTTTCAAGTCAACGTCGGGTGGTATGGCTTTTGTTCCATCCACGATGTAATCCTCATCCTCTATGCCAATAGTTTGTTCTTCTTCTCTTTTTTCGTGAGTTTTCATATGATTATCCAATTGACATTGGCGCTTAAATATGCGACTGCATTTAGTACACGCATACCCATTTCCATCTCCATCTCCTTTTGTAGAAATAATTGACTGCACACCATTAGCCTCACTTTCCTTGAGTTTTTGCGCTTGAAGACGTAACTTGGCTTTTTTGCTTTTAGGGATCTGATTTGTAGTGACAGGAAGGTTACGTTGATGTTTGAGCCTTTCTTTCAATTTCGTCAAATGTGCAATCGAATATTCGTGTATGGTGAGGACGGATCTGAGATAGAAATATACTAATTAAAACGTTTAAGGACAAAGACAGCATTTGGTCGCCACAAACCTTAATGTGTATGCCTTATTACATATGAGGCACTTATGATTCTTCGGTCCATGTACAATTTTTTTATGCCGATGGAGCACCTTGTCAGTTGGGTACATTTTAAAACATACGTCACACTGCGAAATAGAGAATTTTACTTTTACTACCATCACCTCTAAAGATTCTGAGATTAAATTAAATTATTTGAGAGGAAATTTTGAAATATTATTTGGAAAAGAAAAGATAAGGAAAGTGTGGTAACCAATACCGAAGCAGCTGCAAGATTTTCTGTTCTTGAAAATTTAAGTTTGAAGACCAAATCATTTTTGCGTCCATCAGCCAGAAAAATGTTCACAAAACTGAATTCAAGTTCTGTCAGCTAATCATAGCTTACCGCGATTTTTCTTAAATCAAAAAACCATAATCATTATCATAGATGCAATAAGTTGGCCGTTTTATTGGCCATGTTTCAGAACAAAGCACACATTAAATAAGAGAAAGAGACACGTGTTTGATCATTATACATCTATTTTTAGATTATACATCACCGTATTCTCTACATCTTTTCCCTTCTGTACTCTGTTAATTTGTACAAAAAATAAGAATTAAATAAATTTTTATTCAAAATTTTCTTCAAAGCAATACATATTAGGTTAATTATAATATGAGTTTTTCCAAAACTAATAACAAACACAGTCAACAACCTGCTCAGACTTTTTTGGTATCTTTATTGTTTTTTTTTTTAAGTTTTACATTAAGTTCAACACAGCATCTGCACAGACGATATTCTTATACAAAATATTTATTAAAAAATCCGTCTAAACCAAAATAATTAATTCAATTCCTATACATAAAAACGATTAAATACATATCTTATTGAAATTAAATTTAAATCCTTTCTCAATCTAATCAAAGTTTAATTTGCGTCTGATCCAAAAGAAACCGAAGTTCAATTCAAGTTCAACCTAAATCCCAACTAAATCTTGCTCATTATCCATTGAAATTCATTATACTTAACAATACCTAATTTGAAGAAAATTAATTCATTTAAAATTCAGATTCTGGTCATTCAAATTCCAATCCGATTCCATTTTTGTAAAAAAGGGAACATAAATAAAAATACGGATTCATTCAAAAATCTTTTCAAATATTGCTTTATACAACGGTTAAGTTTTTCTCTTTAACTCATATCAAATTCACTCTCGTGAAATTTATCTCGTTGTACATTTATTTTGGGATTTTTACTTCGAAATGCAAATAGCTAGATCTCGTTCAGTTCCTTCTCAGTCTTTGATACCGCTCACTGTGGTAGGTCAGGTTAGTTTCGCGTTCAGATAAGATGCACCACATGCCCAATTGCGCGTTCAACTACTGTATCGTTATATTGCACGATCTTTGGCCATTTATTCCGTATAGGTACCTGTTTCAACGAACATTCAAACGTCACCACTAGTAGATTCTCTGGGGGAACGACTCACATATTCTGCTTTCCCTCAACTTTCAAACATGCGTTCAAGGATGCACCGCCACCAGCAATCAAAATAAATGCTAAAGAACAAGCTTTCTTTTCAAAGATTATCTACTGATTCCGTACAAAACTAAACTAGTGATATCGCCAATCCAATCAAAATCCAAATTAGAAGATACTTTTCTTTCAAATTAGATGTGTCAAGCATCTGTTATTTGAAACAAAATATATAAATCAAATCAAAAGCTAATCAGGTCTTTTTTGAATTTCAATTATAGCAAATTCCGAAGCCGTATACAATTCATTTTATGCCCAAAGCTTATCTTATGCTTACAAATTTAAGGTGCCAATCGTTTGTTATATTTTAAATCTATACTTTTTCAATTATTAATACTGAAAATTCAATTATGATATTTTTATTTAGCATCTGTTGCATAAGCGAATCATTAAATATCATAAATGAAATCCATATCAAATTTAGATTGTACTTTCAAAAATTTTACAGTTTGATCGGCATTTCTACACTTCTCAAGCCATTTTCGTTTCAACACCATTCGCTCCCTTGCTCGCTCCGGATCCCAAACGATTTCTGTTTTCGAAACAGCTTAAAAGCTACAAACTTCATTTAGTCACTTATCGGTTTTGGAGACCTCTCGCTCCAAATTTCACTCCACAGAGACCTCTCGCTCTGGTTTAGTTTTCTGTCAGAGACCTCTTGCTCCAGTAATTTTATATTCCACAGAGTCCTTTCGCTCTGGATATGCCTTGGATACAATTTCCAATTTTTGTTAACTTAGTAAAATATACGAAGTAGATCTTCTACTCGGATTCATTTTTTTACACATGAAATAGCCCAAATGCCGTTAGAAGAACTTACACACTTATTGTTCTGAGAGCTTGTACTGCGCCATGTGGTAACCAATACCGAAGCAGCTGCAAGATTTTCTGTTCTTGAAAATTTAAGTTTGAAGACCAAATCATTTTTGCGTCCATCAGCCAGAAAAATGTTCACAAAACTGAATTCAAGTTCTGTCAGCTAATCATAGCTTACCGCGATTTTTTCTTAAATCAAAAAACCATAATCATTATCATAGATGCAATAAGTTGGCCGTTTTATTGGCCATGTTTCAGAACAAAGCACACATTAAATAAGAGAAAGAGACACGTGTTTGATCATTATACATCTATTTTTAGATTATACATCACCGTATTCTCTACAGAAAGTAATGAGTTTTACTTAGTCTCGCCGAAAATTAATTGAGTCGAAAACGTATTCAGAAGGGGCGAAATGTAATCACAGGGCAAACTTCTCTTTTTTCACAATTTGTACAACATTTTGGCGACGAGGAATTTTTTTCAAGAATTCAACGCTTTGGAGGAAGAGCTGCAGTTCTCAAGATGCCTGGATCCGGCGACTTTCAAGTAATCTACCAGCAAATCCTGCGGCAGAATCAAGCGATGGCGGAGCAAAACACCCGGCTGATGGAGATGATGGAACGTTTCGGCAATCAAGAAAACGTTTCCAATCGGTCGGCGGGCAGCCCGGAGTTCATCATCGAATCTCTGGCCTCCAACATCCGGGAGTTCGTCTACGATCCAGACAACGGGCTCGTTTTCGACCGGTGGTACCGGAAGTACGAAGACCTTTTCCTCAAGGACAAGGACGGAGCGAAGTTGGACGATGCGACGAAAGTGCGGTTGCTGTTGAGAAGCCTCAGCGTGACGGTGCACGACAAGTACGTCAACTTCGTGCTCCCAAAGCACCCCCGTGAGTACTCGTTCGATGAGACGGTGAAGAAGCTGACAGAGCTGTTCAGCGTCCGAATCTCCCTGTTCAGCAAGCGGTACCAGTGCTTCCAGCTAACGAAGCACGACGCGGACGACTTTCTAACATACGCTGGGACGGTCAACCGATGCTGTGAAGACTTCGAGCTCAGCAAGATCACGGCGGACCAACCTGATTTTCACCTGTGGGCTCCAATCGTCGAAGCACGCAGACATCCGAACGAGACTCCCATCCAAGCTTGAGACTAACGCGGCGGATGAATGCACTCTGGAATCACTCATCACGGAGTGCCAACGTCTACAAAACCGCAAGAACGACACGGCCATGCTGGAACACAAGAAATCGGTGAGTACAATCTGCGCAGTCAAGCAGAACAAGCCTCCACCGATGACACCGAGTTCCAAATAGAAGAATAAGACGAAGTCCGAAGGTCAAAAAACACCCTGCTGGCAGTGTGGTGCAATGCAGTACGTTCGCGATTGCACCTATACGAAACATGTTTGTCGAGACTGCAAGCAAACCGGCCACAAAGAGGGGCATTGTGGATGCTATACATCGAAGGCAACAATCAAGAAAAAAAAGAACGTGAACGGCATTTTCTCCATCAACCAGGTCAGCTGCACTTCTAGACGGAAGTTCCTAACGGTGGGTCTCAAGTCACTCTGCAGTTGGACACCGCGTCCGACATCACCATCGTTTCGAAGAAGCAGTGGAAGAAGAACCTGGGCTCGCCAACGCTGACTCCCACAACACGGACTGCCCGGACTGTGTCGGATGACGCTTTTCATCTACTTGGTGAACTCCGATACCCAATCAAACTCAGACGTGTCACCAACACCGCAACTTTCTACGTGACCAACAACAGCATCAACCTGATCGGTCTGGACTGGATCGAGCTGTTCAAGCTGTGGGACACCCCGCTATCTGCAATCTGCAACCAGGTCCACGTTGCCGATGGTCAAGTCAATCAAATCCAAGTGTACAAAGCTGCGTATCCCGAAGTGTTCAAGAACGGCCTCGGACACTGCAAGAAGATGAAGGTTCGACTTTATCTCAAGCCCGATGCCAAACCCGTTTTCAAGCCGAAGCGCCCAGTTCCTTTCACGTCCATGGAGAAGATCGATGCGGAGCTGGACCGACTTCAATCGCTGGGCATCATCACGACTGTCGATTTCTCGCAGTGGGCGGCTCCGATCGTAGTAGTGAAGAAGCCCGGAGGAAAAGTACGAATCTGTGCCGATTACTCAACTGGACTGAAGGCTGCCCTGGAGCCCAACCATTGCCCGCTACCGGTCCCTGATGACACCTTTACCAAGCTCAATGGGTGCCGGTATTTCAGCGTCATCGACCTGAGTGACGCCTATCTTCAAGTGGAAGTTGACGACGACTCGAAGCATCTGCTCACAATCAACACGCATCGAGGTCTCTTCCGCTTCAACCGGCTCGCACCAGGAGTAAAATCCGCTCCCGGGGCCTTCCTGCAGTTGATGAACAGCATGGTTGCCGATCTCGAAGGAGTGGACACGTTTCTGGACGACATCTTCGTGGCCAGCAAAACCGAAGAGGAGCACCACAAGATGCTCAACGCACTGTTTCAACGCCTTCAAGCCTACGGTTTCGTTCTGAGGGAAGAAAAGTGCAACATTCTGCAGCCGGAGGTAAAGTATTTGGCGCACATCGTAGACGAGAACGGTCTCCGTCCAGACCCGTCCAACGTGGAAGCCATTGTCAAGATGCCACCGCCCAAAGATGTCACAACTCTACGCTCGTTCCTTGGTGCGGTGAATTTCTACGCGAAGTATGTCCCGGAGATGCACCAACTGCGGCGGCCACTCGACGCGCTGCTGAAGAAGGATGCCAAATTCGTTTGGAACAGCGAGTGCCAGAAATCGTTCAGGCGCTTCAAGGAAGTACTCCAGTCGGATTTGCTTCTGACACACTACGATCCATCACTAGACATCATAGTTGCTGCCGACGCCTCGCAGTCCGGAATCGGTGCCTGCCTTCTACACAGCTTCCCCGATGGCTCACTCAAAGCTGTTGCACACGCTTCCCGCTCACTCACCCCCGCGGAGGCAAATTACGGACAGATCGAGAAGGAAGGTCTTGCACTGGTGTTTGCCGTAACGAAATTCCATCGGATGCTGCTCGGACGCAAGTTCACCCTCCAGACGGATCATCAGCCACTTCTGCGGATATTCGAACAGAAGAAGGGTATTCCGGTTCACACGGCCAACCGCCTTCAACGTTGGGCCCTGACGCTTCTGTGCTACAACTTCGACATCGAGTACGTGTCCACCGCGCAGTTTGGAAATGCCGACGTACTGTCCCGCCTCATCAACGGTTACGTCAAACCAGAGGAGGACTTCATCATCGCATCGATTCAACTGGAAGACGACATCGAGATTCCACTCCAGGAAGCCATCAGTCCGCTGCCAGTTACGTTCAAATCGGGCGCTACTCTCCAGTGCCCGGTTCTCCAACAAGTGATCCAGTACAACCAGCGTGGATGGCCCTCCAAAATCGATGACATCGCAAACCCTGAAGTTCGTCCTTTTTTCGCTCATCGAGACGCTCTACCGGTAGTGAAGGGGTGCGTCATGATGTCCAACCGTTTGGTGATTCCGGACAGTTTTCGGCAGCGGATTCTCAAGCAACTCCACCGAGGACATCCGGGAATGGCCGAGGATCGATGACCACATTGCTGGTTTTGTGAAGAGATGTGAAAGCTGTGTCACACATTCGAAGACACCGTCTAAGGTTCCGCTATAATCGTGGCCACTCGCTCAATCTCCCTGGGAGCGTATCCACATCGACTTCGCCGGCCCAATCAACGGTCTGCACTTCCTCATAGTGGTGGACGCCTTCACCAAGTGGCCGGAAATTCGCATCGTTCGATCCCCGACAACATCAACAGTGACCGAGTTCCTCGACGAGCTGTTTGCCCGTTTTGGCGTTCCCAACGTCATAGTCTCCGACAATGGAACGCAGTTCACGTCAGAACAGTTCGCGGTTTTGTGCAGGAAGAAAGGCATTTAACATTTCCGGACATCGCGATATCACCCACAGTCCATGGGCCAGGCGGAGATTTGTGGACACCTTCAAGAGGTCGTTGCGCAAAATCAACGAGGGGGAAAGTATCTCGGAATTGCTCCAGACGTTCCTCCAGGTCTACCGAACCACTTCCAGTCGTGTTCTGAATGGCAGAACTCCTTCGCAGCTGATGCTTGGTCGAAACATCAAGACGGTTCTCGATCTCCTGCATCACCAACAACCGAAGCCAATGGTTCTCAATCAACGCCAAGACGAACAATTCAACCGGAAACATGGCGCAACTCCTCGTGGCTTCCGAAAAGGCGACATGGTCTACGCCAAGGTCTACCGCAGCAACACCAAGTGGCGGTGGGCATCCGGCGTAATCATCGAGGTCATCGGACGGGTCAAGCACAACGTGCTACTGGACGATTGGCACGGACGGAAGAAGCTCATCAGATCGCACTCCAACCAGCTCAAGCATCGTTCTAGTGAAGCAACAACCGGCGCCATTGGGTATCCTGGTGGACATGTTTGGAGTTCAATCTCCTGGACCAGCAGTACAGCCCGCTCAACAAGGTCAAGCTTAGCAGGAACCACTTCCTGTTCCATCAACCTCCAACGTCCGATCCCAGGTCTAGCCACAGGTCCAACCACATAATTTATGATTTTGTACCCAACCATCCTTGAATAAAGTCGTATTTAAAGTACATCAATTACGTTTGTATAGTAGCCCCCCTTTTATAAAAAAGAGAGGTCTTGAACCACCTTAATAACCTTCCCCGGCCCAAAAAAAACCCTGTATATAAAATGTCACGCCGATCGGTTCAGTACTTTCCGAGTCTATAAGGGTCAGACAGACAAAATTCATTTTTATATATGTATGCCTTATTATTACAGAAAGACTAGCAGGACAAAGGATAGAATTAATATTGATTGCATTGATTGGGTCACCAGTTAACCTTATGAGCAAAGGCGTAGGATTACCAATCCGGAGATGGGCAGTTCGATTCTCGATCCAATCCAGGATGTTTTCGGGTGGGAAACATTCTCGATAGTCGATACCCTGCACACTTAAAATAGATTTCACTGTTCGGTAATTTTTTTGACGAAAAACTTCGGTAAACATGAAAAATTACAGTACGTTCGGTAAACAAGATTAAATTTACCGGATTTCGGTAAAATTTTACCGAACAAACTGTATTTCCTAAATGATTTGACAGACTTCGGCAGTTAAATTTACAATTCGTTCTGTAAAATCGAATAATCGCCGTACATTGTAAAATAAATACCGAACAAACTGCAAAATAAATTCTGTTTTACAGTACTCCGATAAATCGTTGAGCTGTCAATCTGTCATATTCATTATTGTTTAATCAATTTTGTATGAAGCTAGCGGCTGTTTCAGAGTTGTAATAATAATTTTATTAGATTCTGGATTCATCATGGAAAAACTAAAATGTTGAAAAGAGAAAATGATAACAGGTATGTTACGTTCATAATTAAGTAATTTGTATTTCACCGCAATAATTTTGTTTCAGCTTCTTCCATTGGAAACAATTTACTGGGAAATTGAGGCTTCTTCTAGATTTCTCCAAAGTAAAGCGGAATATTCATTTGAATTTGATTTACGTTCATCGTTGGTAGCGAAGTAGTGCTTGTACACCAGAAGCTCCGAATACAAAAAGCTAAATCTGATTTTCTCTAAATCCAATATTACTGAAAAAGTCAATTAAATAAAGAAGTCATACGTTTAAACTGCGTATTTTATTTGATAACGACTAAAAGCATCAGTTTTATTATCCCCATTCAAAGCGAAAAAACAACCGAAACGTACGGTACTAGTTTTGTTTTTCGAATTACCGAACAGTACGGTACTTTTTTGATAGATCATCAAAAACTAAAACTACCGAACGATCGGTAATCTTTTCATTTACCGAACTGATTACCGAACGTTCAGCTGTTGAAAGTTCGGTAAAAAATTACCGTACACTGTAAAATATTTTAAGTGTGTGGGCAAAGTGTACCCATTGTACTTGCCACGCAAGATATACACACTTAAAATAGATTTCACTGTTCGGTAATTTTTTCGACGAAAAACTTCGGTAAACATAAAAAATTACAGTACGTTCGGTAAACAAGATTAAATTTACCGGATTTCGGTAAAATTTTACCGAACAAACTGTATTTCCTAAATGATTTGACAGACTTCGGCAGTTAAATTTACAATTCGTTCTGTAAAATCGAATAATCGCCGTACATTGTAAAATAAATACCGAACAAACTGCAAAATAAATTCTGTTTTACAGTACTCCGATAAATCGTTGAGCTGTCAATCTGTCATATTCATTATTGTTTAATCAATTTTGTATGAAGCTAGCGGCTGTTTCAGAGTTGTAATAATAATTTTTATTAGATTCTGGATTCATCATGGAAAAACTAAAATGTTGAAAAGAAAAATGATAACAGGTATGTTACGTTCATAATTAAGTAATTTGTATTTCACCGCAATAATTTTGTTTCAGCTTCTTCCATTGGAAACAATTTACTGGGAAATTGAGGCTTCTTCTAGATTTCTCCAAAGTAAAGCGGAATATTCATTTGAATTTGATTTACGTTCATCGTTGGTAGCTAAGTAATGCTTGTACACCAGATGCTCCGAATACAAAAGCTAAACCTGATTTTCTCTAAATCCAATATTACTGAAAAAAGACAATTAAATAAAGAAGTCATGCGTTTAAACTGCGTATTTTATTTGATAACAACTAAAAGCATCAGTTTCATTTTTCCCATTCAAAGCGAAAAAACAACCGAAACGTACGGTAATTTTGTTTTTCGAATTACCGAACTGTACGGTACTTTTTTGACAGATCATCAAAAACTAAAACTACCGAACGATCAGTAATCTTTTCATTTACCGAACTGATTACCGAACGTTCAGCTGTTGAAAGTTCGGTAAAAAATTACCGTACACTGTAAAATATTCTAAGTGTGTAGAAGCTAGAACGACGAGAAAAAAAATGAGATGAGTGAGTTCATTTGGAGACGTCAAAGCAATCAGTAGTTTATTTTATTTCCTCCTACCGAACAGTTCTTTAAATTATAATAGTGGCGACGAGTGATAAAAAGTGTCAAGGTCAAGTTACTGTGCTACCATAGACATATTTCGGCGGACTTTGCGTTTGGCTGATGCAGAGGAAGAATCTTGCTGAAGGAAGAATCTGGAACACTTATGCTAGGGACATAGCTGGACACGTTACTAATTCTGGAAGATTTCCCTATTCTGGACAAATTATCTAACGAGTGATCTATCAGTGAGAGAATCTTTAGAACCTTAGCTTCTAACAACCGGTGAAGTGTACGTATCAGTTCAACATCTGCTGTTCATTTAGCCATTACACAGTTTGAAATTCTAAAGTGATATTTTTCACATTAGGGAGGCCATTTTGGACGCCGAGTGATTTCTTTATCTATTATCAGTTTTATTATGAATAGACTGGAACAAAGAAAAGAAACTGAATAGCAAAAGGACAATAAGTAGGCCTTTTTACTAATTCATTTTTCTTCTATTTTGTGTAGATAAAACAGCAAGAAAGTGAGACATTGCCGGTAATTCCACATCCAGCCTGGCCATTTATTTCGTCAATTGACGGCTCGCGAGGTTGCTGACTGGCATTGCCGCGAGTAGGAAATCCCTCTAATCCCTGGGTCGGTAAATGCTGACGACGAGTTCCGGTGAGTTTGATCTTTTTTAACTTTTGGGAAGCTGTATCTGCTTGTATTGCCTATTAGCTAATTCCTGCTGTTGCATATTGACTTATTTATAATACCAATGGCTCAGTGCAATATTACAACCACACTGGAACCTTTTCGGAAGGGTTGTTCATTCAGTGATTGGGTGGACAGACTCAGATTTTTTTTAACATGAATAAGGTTCCCGATGACGCCAAAAGGGATCATTTCATTACTTTAAGTGGTCCGGTGATCTTCCGAGAACTCAAGCTGTTGTATCCTAACACGGATTTAGCACAAATTGACTACACTGAAATGGTTTCCAAATTGAAAGCTAGACTAGATAAGGCTGGTTTACAGTTCGGAAAACGTATCCCGGGATTTGGTCCCCCATGTATTTTCAATGGAGCTCGGGATTTGAAATCCCGAGGCGGAAAACGAGTTCGCAAGAAAATAACTTTTTTCCCGAGGTGTAAACCCAACCGCGGGATTTTATCTGGAAAACAAAAAAAAACTCTACACACATTTTTTCCTGCGGGAACAATTCATCTGGAATTGTTTCCGTACGGGTTTTCAAGTTTGAATCGTGGTTCGCTAAGTTGGCATGAAAGAAAATTTAAAAAATGTCTTCCGAAAATAAATATAATCAGGTTTTTCTGGATGTGGACTATTTAGAAGACTTCGGTGATGATGATGTGCAAAATTTTGAGCTATACTCAGAAATAGACGAAGAATATTCGCAAGAGTTGGAAGAACCCAGCGAAGAACCCCAGGGCAAGAAGAGAAAACGCGCAGCCAAAAAAAAATCAAAACGTGACCAAGAAATTGACATTAAACTGTCTATTTGCGAGGAAATAAAAAAATATGCTTGCGTATACCAGATAACCAACAAAGATTATTCGAATAAAAACGCCAAGGATGCCGCTTGGCATCAAATAAGCTCGAATGTGTCAGCCCGTATGGGCAGATCTGTCAAGGTGCACGAGTGCCGGAAGTACTGGGACGCATTGAAAGAATCGACCAGGTAAATATATAAATAAAATTAGCTCTATTTAACAAAATTCAGTAAGTTTTATTCGTATATATAGAATTTATTTGGATAAGGAAAAAGTACGAAAAATATCCGAAAAATCCGGTGCGCCGGCCGACATGCTAGACATGTATACGGAAGACGGATCGCAGCGTTTTGACATTTACCAAGAGCGGTGGCCTTTGTCAGATGCAATGAGCTTCTTTTTACCCTCTTGTGCACGGACCGCGTACACAGTGTCAATTGGAAATCGTTCGGCAGCGACTGCACTTAAAAGACACGGAGATGAGGAAGAGTGCTTGGAAGAGGTAACTGCCTAAAAGTTTGGCATTTTTTCTCATTTTATAATTAAAATCACATTCCAGAGCTTCATAGTTCCGGCGACACCATCAACCTCTCGAAAACGTATCCGTTCTAATGAGCTTTTAGACGAAACGTTGTCTTCTGTGGCTACATCTTTGTCTAATTTGGTGAATGCTCGAACAAATGAAGATCCTATTGAACTTAAGTTCAAAGAGTTCCACGTGGAATTGGACAAAACATTGCGTAAAATGCCATTTTTGCAAGGAATGCAATTTTGTATCGACATGATTAAGCAAGCTAACGAGGTTTTGGAATGCTCGGAAAACTGAATTGAAGGATAGTTGAGCATGTCAATTTTGGCAATTTAGCATAGATAAGTAATTATTTCAACATTAAAAATTACTAGCCACTCGGCATACTTTCAAAAGTGCCTTTAAATGTGCCGAAATGTTCCGAAATTAAAATAATGTTGTTTTTGGCTGCACTGGATTTAATAAATAACATATAATAAATAAATGGCAACACGGTTTATTTGTTTGTCTTTATGCAAAACATTCACGACGGTTTATTATCATCTTCGACAATATCGTACCCATCGCACTGTTTTCGTCGGAAATTGTGGACCACCATCCGGACCTGCAGGAATCACTATACAGGCCCTTTTCTTTCCAATGTAAGTTTCACTAAATCAATTTTCCGTAGAGTGAATATGACTATAATCATCTCCATCCTCTAGGGATTATCATAAATGTATTACCTCTGATCGGAGATGCCGCCATGAATGCAAGTCTAAACGGTAGCAAGATCAACGAACCAGCTATCCAGGTCTACAGGAAGTACTGGCGTTCAGTCGCCGGCAAGCCAAAGATATTCAGGTTGAAACGGTCAAATACAAAAAAAAAACAGTGGAAATCTGTGAACATTTCCTTCGTTCCCACAAGAAGTTGTCAGCAGCTGGACGTGATGGGGAGCGCTCTCGATGACATCGTTTCTGCAGGGATGGCAGCTCTTAAAAGTGGTATCAGCACTACGAAAACTTGGTACGTCCCAGGCAATGTCCCAGTGGGGAATGTAATTCCAATAAGAAGAAGAAGAAGAATTACACCTTAATGATTACTGATGTAATGAAAAACAGGCGTGATTCTAATAGATTAACGAAAGAATGCATCTACCTCAGGAATTGCGATGGCCCTGTTAATTGAAATTAGTGTGGAAGAAAGAGCATTCGTTGATGACATGTCTACTCGTTGATTTCAATGCGTCGCGATGAAGCGGTCGCATTTAACAAGTGCTTCTATCATACAATAATAATAAACTTTCACCACAAATGCCACAAAATTGACGATTTCCATCTAATTGTACAAGAGACGAGATTCGTGCAAGGGAAGTTTTTCACCATTTTTTTTACAAAACATGCACGCACGATTGTCTTTGATAACTGGTGTCTCGTAGAAATAGTCATCGATCGCATCCTGTGGATTATCGATGATGCTTGGTACTCGTTGATCCGGTTCTATGATCATACCTGCAACATGGTCATACATGCTCATTTCTTCTCCACACCGTTATAGTTACAATGTAGTTCACCAGCCCTGTGTAGTGAGGACACATAATAAGAGGAAAAAGGATCCGCACGGTTATCGGAGCTTGGCGTGCGGTGTTCATTAGTTCAAATGCAGCTGGTATAACCGTAAAACAAGTTTGAAGAACTGTGACACTTCTTTTCTACTGCTCGATTCCTCATTCATCATGATGTTGCTCTATTTTTGGTAGCCTGACTGCTACGTAAAGATAAAATCAAGAGCTAAGAGTAAAGTGTAAGTGTTTTCCAAGAATGGTTTCTGGTTTATATTTCTCGTATCGGTTAAAAAAAATGAGATTGAGGTGCATCGGTGAAACTATTTCCATTATCCAAATGTACATTACCGCGGGTAATCCGTTCGTTAACATTGACGTGGTGCCATTATAGTCAAGTAGAGTATATTGTATATATTCATTGAATATGTTGAGGACCGACGCCAAAGCCGCCGAGTTGTGATGTTTTCAATAAGTATAGCATAGTGCCGTCTTGTTACCAGACGAACATGACGATCTCTTCTGCAGGCCAAAGTTGTAATCAATGCCGAGATACCGATTTACCTTCCTTGAATTATGAGATATTCCACATGTCACATACGTTTAGGATCGCTGATCTTCTTTCTATAGTAGAAGTGGCTGTAAAATTCTCTGAAACGCCATAAATATATAAAAGTAAGTACACTATCATAGCTTAACAATATATACATTCATGTCCCATCGAAACAGTTTTGTTAAAGCTCCCTGGTTATACGCAATAGCTCTTCTGTCGATAATATTTATCATTGTAAACTCTTCAATTAAATGCAGTTGCATAGGAAGTAGAATTACGAGTATTATTTTGGACTTTTTTTATTCGCGTTTCAACAATGAAAACATATATTCACCATGCTCTCATTCGCCGCCATTAGTACATTTTGACAAAATATCAGATCGTTTCCGTGACGATGATTCTGCTTGCATTTTGTTCTAAGTGAGACGTTTGATTCTGTGTTTTTAGTTTTCCAAATCGCTATGGAGTTGAGGTCATTTGATCTACCAGGTCAACTAAGCCTGGTACCTATCCGAAAGCAACCCAACATGCCCATGTAAATCCATAGAGTTCTTGCCAATGTGCCGATATTTAAATAAGTACAGAGTCGACATTCTAAGTTCTCCAAATTGTTCGTGAGTTGAGGTCAAATGGTCCGGTTATTTAGATACGCTGATTTGCTATCCGTTTGATACTATTTAACACTATTGAGGTCCAGAATCTCCCTAACAACCCTGTCGCTACTTTTACGATGATGTTCCTGTTACATTAAAAATGAGAATGAAGCTATTCATTCCGGATACACCCACAAGGTGAGCGGAACAAAACATGTACAAGTTTGAGAAGATCAAACAATGTTGGAAAATGCTTAGTTCTTCCACTGTTAGGTATCATTTACCCAAATAAAGAAATGAATTAAAACGGTACTGCGATCCAATGACGATTGCGAATCGCCGCTTCTTGCTTTTGAATTTGAATTTGCTAATTTCTGCTACTAGGGGGTTCACTATTGGTCATTTCGGCACCAACGTTTCAAAAAGGCGTAACTTATTTCTATGGCAGTAGCTTCTCACGTTGCTGGTGGGCTAATGTGTGTTCACCCACGCGACCCAGCGCCATTTAACGAAAGATGAGGCTTCGCTGCCATCAGTGGTGTTGGATGGGGTGGTTGGACACAAATTAGCCCACCAGCGATGTGAGAAGCTATTGCCATAAAAAGCAGCTACGCCCTTATGAAATGTTGGTGCCGATTTTATCCTAACCAAATTTTAAAATGAACGTATGAACTCTATGGACTTGCATGAACGTTAACCGGTATGTACCAGCCTGGTACTACCAGGTGTTGTTACAATACACGTGTGAAAAGAATTGAGAGAATTTTGTTTCCAGAAAAGTGAGTTTTCCATAAAATCCAATATATTATAATAAACAATATATTATCCAATAAATTATAATAAACAGTTCAATTATTCAAGGCCAATTCTTTAGGGTTTTTTTTACTAGCACAGTAATGGAGATGAGTTAATTTTGGCTAATCTCGTGTTAGTAATTTATGTGAGCATACGATTATTGGCAATACTCATGTTACTCTTTCATAAAAAGGCTAATTTATTTTTAGATTTTAGATTTTTAGATTTATTTTAGAACCAAATATTGAAAGCATTGATGAATGGATTAATATCTTAACTACCGACTAACAGAAACTAACACGAACCATATCGCGGTAGTGAGTTAACTTCAAACTTAAGTAAAACCAAATCTCGCGCCTCTAATAGTTGAAAAAAATCGCTGGGTGAATCAGTGCTTCATGTGGAATAACTGTTACTTTGAATTTTGATTTTAAACGCAATTAGCACGTTCAAATTGATAAGGAAGAATGTCGAATTTGTTAAAGTATTCGGTTAATTTGCCCCGAATGAAGCTGCCAGATTCTTGTGGACGTCCTCGTCGTTGCCCATTAATTTGATCCATTTGCTGCATCGTACGCCATTCCCCTTCGATAACTCGTCCGTCTTTTTCATATCGGTCTGCTGCCTTGGCATACGATACATTACGATTTAATAAAAAATTGTGGAGAGCACAACATGCGGCAACTATAATTTTGACCTTATCTGGTCCACACAGAAACTCGGATCTGAGGCATCCCAGCGCATCGTTAGGATTCCAAAGGCATTTTCAACGGTGCGACGTGCCCGTGACAGTCAGTAATTAAAAATACGCTGATCATTTGTAAAATCGTTGCAGGTTCCATAAGGCTTCATAATTCTGCTTGACAGAGGGAAAGCGTCATCTGCTATGAAGAAGAACGGCGTATCGTCACCATTGATTGGAGCGTCATGTGGAAATCCAAAGATTAGTTGTTTTCTAAAATATTTCTTCCGAATTCGGTCCTTGAGAAAACGTTAACATCACCATCTGCTCCCGGAGACCCAACATCGATGAAAGTAAAACGGTAACTAGCATCACTTGCTGCCATTAATATGATACTATGGTAACGCTGCAATTAAAGAAATATAATATTTCTATAATAAGGAGAAAGAAAATAAATAAGTCTGTACTGGCAGATTAAGAATTTTCCGTAGGATTTCTGAAGAATTTTGCTTGCAAGAATTGTATATGAGTTAATTTCGAAAAATTTCCCGTTCCAACAAACTTTCCGACAAAAAATAAAAAAAAAATCCCGATGAAGATTCAAAGAATTTATAAATTTCCTAAAAATCCTGAGAAAATTCCAGAGGATTCAAAAAAAAAAATCAGAAAAATTTGCCGAGGAAAAAGAAATCAAAATTCTTAAGCATTTCACGAGGGAATTCCTAACAATTTTATTTCTCGAGAAAATTCTGAATAATTTTCCGAGGAACTCCGAATAATTTCCCTAGGAAATCCAGACATATTTCCTAGGTAGCTGAACAGGATGAACAATAATGCTACGTTTTGACAGGGCAAGTGAATTGATCAGCACAGTTGAATTCATTGACTTGCCAAAAAGTTGAACATGTTCAACTTTTGGCAAGTCAGTTGAATTCAACCTGGGTTATTACTAACTGGATTTCAGAACTAACGATCTGAACCTAAGTGGGGATGCCCTAGATCGGTTCTCGTGGACAGGCAGGTGGTGCCTCAGTAGCTAAATCATCGCAGTTGGATTTTGAAGATTTAACATGAACTGTTTATTATAATATTAAAATTTCATGAAATTTATGGAAAATTTTTAAAGATCAAATCCACATCACTGGTTTCGCCAAAGATCGCTGCGTGCAAAGTCAGCTAACCTCAACATCGCTGAGGTGGGTAATTTGTGTCCTACGGCAATCATCTGGACAAGCGAGATGAGCATCTGGACCGAAGAAACGTCTGGTGAAAACTTGAGATCAATAAAATATTTTCAGGCTGTTCGAACATCTGAAAAACTGCATGCTCCGACCAACAGGATTGAGCTGGGCAAATATAATTCATGGCATCGCATCGAAGGTCCCATCACCGACCCACGATGAAACATCGATGCAAGTTTACATGAACAATAATCTTTATTGATTGTAACATTGTTTGATCAATTCCCTCGGAAAAAGATGACCTTCAGAAAAAATCGTTTTCAAATAGAAGATCACAGGTTTCCGGTACCTCAGTGAAAAAAGCATGGGGACCAAGTCCCGGGATACGTTTTCCGAACTGTAAACCAATATAGAACAGAGATCAGATTTGGTACAGCGCCTAAAATTCAATGTTAGAATGCAACAGCCAGATGAGTCATTGGAGGATTTTGTATTATCAGTCAAACTTCAGGCTGAATTTTGCAACTTCGAGAACTTTAAAGAAATGGCCGTTAGAGATCGTATAGTCGCTGGGATTCGTGACAAGGCACTCCAGCAGAGACTTCTCAATGAAGAGAAACTTAGCTTGGAGAGTGCTGAGAAATTAATAGCTACCTGGGAGATTGCAAGAAATAATGCCATAAATATGGATTTTAATAGTGGGCTCGATCAAATAGCTGGACTTAAAGCTAACGGGGGATCTGGAACAAGATTGCAAAGACTAGCAGCTACTATGGAATTAGCATCTAGATCGCTACAAAATGAAGGCCGGGTTGAACGTGGCTCAGTTAAAAGCAGATTAGGTTATTCACCGTATAAAAAGGATCAATGGCGCAACAGGCAATGGCGCACAAACAATGGACAAAGCAGGCAATCGGACAATAGGCGATGGAACGATGGAATGCAGATGAATGACGAAGGTCCTCGACGATGGAAAAGTCCTGATTATTCTCAAATGGTGTGTGATTTCTGCAAAGTAAAGGGTCATATTTAGCGCAAATGCTTTAGAATTGAAAAACATGAAGAGGGATGCGGTAAACAAGATGAATTCAAATGAATCAGGCGACAATCCGGAACTATATTTGAGTGAATTGGTCAACAGAATGCGCACTGAGTCGGACAGCGAGAGTGAAGTAGAGGGTGAGAATTTTTTGATTGAATGTATGCATGTAGCTTCTATTGGAAGAATTAGCGATCCTTGTTTATTAAATGTGAAGATTAATAATGTGCCGTTCAATATGGAGGTAGATTGTGGATCGTCTGTGACCGTGATGGGCAAAAACCAATATTATGACTATTTCCAGAATAAGCTATCAAACAGTTGATTGTTGTGAATGGTTCACAACTTGTTACTGAAGGAGAAGTAGACGTTACGGTGTGTTTAAAGGGAATTTCCAAGAAAATGAAACTGTTAGTACTTAATTGTGACAACTATTTCATTCCACTTTTTGGAAGACCATGGTTGGATGCTTTTTTCCCGAAATGGCGACAATTTTTCATCAATAATATAACGAGCTCTACGTTAACTACACAAGTAGAAATAATTGAACAACTTAGACATAAATATAAAAAGCGTTCTTGTGAAAAATTTCTCTTCTCCAATCAAAGGATTTGAAGCCGATTTAGTAATAAAATGTCAAGATCCGATCTTTAAAAAGCGTATAACGTCCCGTACCGGTTGAAGGATAAAGTTCTGGCTTATTTAGACAAATTGGAGAGGAAAAGGTCATAACCCCGATCAAGACGAGTGAATGGGCATCGCCAGTTATCGTAGTGATGAAAAAAATAACGAAATTAGATTAGTCATCGATTGTAAAGTTTCGGTGAATAAATGCATTATCGAATAGTTACCCATTACCAACAGCACAAGATGTTTTTGCGGGTTTGGCTAATTGCAAAGTATTTTGCTCTTTGGACCTCGAAGGAGCATACACACAGTTGTTATTATCTGACAAGTCTAGGCAATTTATGGTGATTAATACCATTAAAGGACTCTATATCTATAATAGATTGCCGCAAGGCGCGTCTTCAAGTGCGGCAATTTTCCAACAAGTCATGGATCAGGTTCTAAATGGAATAGAAAATGTTTCGGTGTATTTGGACGATGTTTTAATCGCAGGAAAGGATCTTGATGATTGTAAAGCAAAGCTAATGGTGGTACTTGACAGATTGGCAAAGGCTAATATTAAAGTCAATTGGAACAAATGTAAGTTTTTTGTAAATAATTTAATACATTTAGGACACGTTATAAGTGAACATGGGTTAAAACCATGTCCAGACAAAATTACTACTATAGAGGAAGCCAAAGCACCTAAAAATACTACGGAACTCAAATCATTTCTGGGTTTAATTAATTATTACCATAAATTTATACCCCGACTGTCATCTAAACTATATTATTTGTATAATTTGCTCAAAACTGGCAGTAAATTTATTTGGGACGAAAGATGTAATACGGCATTTGAAGAAAGTAGAAAATCGTTGATAAATACTAATTTTCTGGAATTTTATGACCCGAATAAGCCTATTGTTATTGTCTCTGATGCTTCGGGCTATGGCCTTGGAGGAGTGATGGCTCATATTATAGAAGAAGAAGAAAAACCTATATATTTCGCATCATTTTCCTTAAACGCTGCCCAGAAGAATTACCCAATTCTTCATTTGGAAGCATTGGCTTTAGTATGCACGGTGAAAAAATTTCACAAATTTCTATTTGGCAAAAAATTTTTCATCTACACAGATCATAAGCCATTGGTAGGAATATTTGGAAAAGAGGGAAAGAACTCTATTTATGCTACTCGATTACAGAGATTTGTGCTTGAAATGTCAATATACGAATTTGAAATAAGTTATAGGCCATCGGAACGGATGGGGAATGCTGACTTTTGTTCCCGCTTCCCGTTAAATGTTTCTGTCCCAGATGAGTTTGATAAGGAATTAATCGGTAGCATTAATTTTAGTGACGAATGTCCTATGGATTTTAACATGATTGCTGAAGAAACTTCAAGGGATGAATTTTTACAATCAGTCATTTTCTTCATGCAAAAAGGATGGCCAACAAAAGTAGATAAAAGATATATCAATGTATTCGCTAATCAACAAGATTTGGAATTAGTAGATAAATGTCTTCTATATCAAAACAGAGTAGTTGTGCCACAGACGATGAGAAAACAGATTTTAAAACTTTTGCACGCTAATCACTCGGGTATCGTTAAAATGAAACGGTTAGCCAGAACCAGCGTTTATTGGTTTGGTATCAATGCGGATATTGAAAGATTTGTTACTTGCTGTGATACGTGCAATAGTATGGCTATAGTTCCAAAGGTTAAAACTGAATCTAAATGGATACCAACAACACGTCCCTTCAGTAGAATTCATATTGATTTTTTTCATTTTGCTCATCACACCTTCTTATTAACAGTTGATAGCTATTCCAAATGGATAGAAGTGGATTGGATGAAAAATGGTACAGCTTGTAAGAAGGTGTTAAAGAAACTTGTGGGCTTCTTCTCCAGATTTGGTTTACCAGACGTGCTAGTTTCCGATGGCGGCCCTCCCTTCAACTCTTTTGCATTTGAAATGTTTTTAAAACGGCAAGGAATAAATGTCCTCAAGAGCCCACCATATAACCCTACCAGCAATGGGCAAGCAGAGAGGTTGGTGCGAACGGTCAAAGACGTACTAAAAAAATTCTTATTAGATCCTGATTTTTCACACTTGGATTTGGAAGACCAACTACACTTATTCCTAATTAACTATAGGAACAATAGTTTGACGACGGAGGGTAATTGCCCTACACAAATGATCTTTAAATATAAACCAAAGATAATCTTAGATTTAATAAACCCTAAAATGCACTACAAAAACTTTTTATGCTCCGATGTTATTCAGGGCAAACAAAATGATATGCAACAACAACCATTTCCCATGCATGATGAAATTCTGGTAAAAGGTGACAGGTACATTACTAGAAATGTATTAGATCCTTTTGAGAATCTGACAGAAGGAGATGAGTTATGGTATCAAAACCATAACCCACACCATACGGCTAAATGGCTTAAAGCAAGCTTTATTAAAAGGCGCTCTCTTAACTTATTTCAGATTCTAATTGGAAACGCGTTAACCATGGCCCATCGAAATCAACTACGTTTGAGTAAGGAACGAAACCCTTTCGACGGTCCAATAATACAATGGAGCAGGCAACAGCCGCAGCAAGCGAGAGGTCCCAGTTGTGACGAATTTCATGGATTTACGGAAGCAGAATTGAAAAGAGGAAAGAAGCGTAAATACGCTGTGGAGGGTAATGAAATGCCTGTAGGCTCACCGATCAGGCGATCGAAAAGGTTGAAAAGGACGAGAAAGATAGATGATAATTTTGTATACTCAAGTTAAAATAATGTGAAATTGATCACGTTCGAATTAATTATAATTTTAATAATGTACCCTTGAATTAAAAATAATTTTTGAATTTTACTAAAATACAGTTATAAGAATCTTTTTAAATGGGAAGAGCTGAAGTATATAGATTTAGTGTGTGGGCGAAAGCTCAGTCGATTATCGGGCGAAACCCGTTAAACGGTAGAAATATAATACCATACGTATGTGTAGAAGCTAGAACGACGAGAATAAAAATGAGATGAGTGAGTTCATTTGGAGACGTCAAAGCAATCAGTAGTTTATTTTATTTCCTCCTACCGAACAGTTCTTTAAATTATAATACGCACATAGTTTGATTTCTAATTAAATTATCATATAAGCTTCTTACCTTTTGAAAAAATACAAATGCAGTTACGTCAAACATAATTACACCAAGGTTTTTTTTTCACGCGGTTGGACTTCATTAATGTCTCAGCTAAGCTGAACTTTCATAGCTTTTAAAGTAAAACCTGGATTTCATTTGATTTTTGTGAATTTTTTTTTCGTGGGTTCACTAATTCACCCCTATATCTTTGTTTACGGACGAACAAAGCTTTCGCACGAATGCGATTCGTTCTAATCGTTTCTCCATTTGATTTTACTGGCGTAAGCCAGAAAGCGCATCGGTTTCCGTTTAAAACACGTTCACACGTAAACAAGAATAAAGATTATCGTTTTATTGACGCTAAAGGTCTTAATCGACTGAAACCAAACCGTGAAAAAAACCTGGATGTATACCAAATCCTGTAAAAAATACCTTATTCAACTCGCCTAGTAAGGTGAACCCACATTAAGAATCGTCTGAAGAATCAAAATATTCCGCGAAATTTTCACCTGAACTCAATTTCGCGCTTCTACGGGGCTGCCTCCTAGTGGCAGTCTTAGCAATTTCGTTCCCAACGGACTTTTCAGTTTGTTTCGCTTTGCTACCGGCAGGTATTTCAGAGCTTTGGTTCGAGTCAACGTCTCTGGTGGAATCCTTTGTCTCATCTTTTGAAACATCCTTCGTGCCATGATAAATTTTTATGTGTTGCCAAAGTTGCACGCTGAAAAAGAGATTTTCCATGATTAATTACATGTTTCAGTGAATTATTTGAAACTCCTTACTATATCGTAAATGTTTGATTGCAAATGTGACATCTGTTTTCCTTCGACGAATGAATCGTCCTCATGTGAAGCTTCGTCTGCGCCATTGTTGGGAACGATTTATCACACTTCGGACAATCGAATGACGTATTGGAACTTTCGATAGCTTTTTTCCGGACATGCCCGTTTGAGACGTGATAGTGCAAAGCTTTGAACGATGGATATATCTTGTGACACTCTCCGCATTCGAATTCCTCAGCGGGTCCAGATTCCGATTTGTGACTCTCCATGTGCACTAGCAACGGTTTCCTGTAATGAAAGACAACATGCTCAGTATTTTTGGCGTTTTTGCTTCTCATACAATAAAAATGAGCTTTGACTTTGACCATACAAGTTAGTATTTGGACAAAAGCTTTTAAATATATCTATCATCTGAGGGTATTAAATGAGGATATTGGTGTTAAAAGCACTCCGTACAAAATGATCTAATAGTTTTAAGATCGGATTCACAACACAACCTTATTAACATTTAATATTAGTGAATATGCTGAATATTTTACCTGTAAGGATATGTCCTCTCACATAGAGGGCACTTATGCTTTCTTGCCTTATGAACTATTCTTTTGTGACTTCTCAGGCGGGAATAGTCCTCAAAACTTTTCTGACATACATTGCATTGGAATGATTGTTCGTCCGATTTTTCCATCAAAAGATTTGATATGAGCCCAGTTTTCTGCGGTTTCGTGGCCGATTGTGATGAAGAGTCATCAGAATCATCATCCGATTCATTGTTTGCCTTTTCCTCGCCTTTCTTGTCCTCGGAAACTGTAGCGGCTGCTTTCTGTCGCATCATTCTTAAGGGTTCAAAATCCTCTTTAGTGTGCCGACGAAAGATGTGAACTTTCATATGCGCTGTTAAATTGTCACTGCAAAAGAAAGAATGGGGTGTAAAAAAAATCTTCAAAGAAAAGTGTACCTAATTGGAACCCATCCATAAACAACGTGATCAACGTAAGTGCAACTAACTTTCAAAAAAATCAAATTTTGTACAGAAAATGGAGCAGAGAAATTCCAAATTTACTAAACACAATGTTTATGGACAAATCCCTAGGTACATGAATTCCTAAATTCACCGGAATGGAAATTTATAACCGCAGATCTCACACTCGTGAGTTTTAGGTTCGTGGATACTTTTTTTGTGATTCATAAGTGACCGCTGCCGGTTGTACGTCTTTGGGCATAAGTCACACGAGAATGTCTGGAGTACTTTGTTTTGTTCTTTCACTGGAGGCATTAATTTCTGGCGTTCCGCGAGTGGTTTGTGCGTTTCCACATGCTTTCTCATCAAAAACCTAAAAAAGGATCTTAAATGTTGTTCTCTGTGTCCAAACTGAAAACTGTGTCAACCTACTTACCCATTAATAAATGGCCTTTCGCAAATAGGGCAGTGGAATCTTTTTTTCCCATGGATTCTCTTATGATTGTATAATTTAAACTTATCGGAGAATACTTTCTGGCAAATATCGCAAGGCAGCTTCAAATCAGGTGGTATGGCCTTTGTTCCATCTACGATGAATTCCTCATCCTCTATGTCTATTGTTCGTTCTTCTCCTCCTTTTTCGTGATATTTCATATGGTTTTCCAATTGACATTGGCGATTGAATGTGCGACTGCATTTCGTACACGCGTATGCATTGCCTTTATCTCCATCTGTGGCAGCAATGCTTTCTTTTTTCTTCTGATTCGACACTTGAAGCCGCAATTTTGATTTTTTACTTTTAGGGATCTGGTTTGTGGTTGGAGTAATGTTACGTTGGTGTTTCAGCTTCTCTTTCAGTTTGTTCAAATGTGCAGAGGTGTATTCATGTCTAGTGAGAGCACTTCTAAAATGCAAAATATAAATCAGATCGTGAAAATACGATACAGCGTTCCGTTGACACACACCTCAATGTGTATGCCATGTTACATATGTGGCACTTATGGTTTTTTGGTCCATGAACAAATTTTTTGTGACGATGTAGCCCCTTACCAGTCTTATACACCCTACGACACACGTTGCACTGGAACGATTGAATTTAGATGAAGATAAGAAGAGTTCACTAAAACTAAATCCTAAATCAAACCTAAAGCAGATAAGAACAAAGCCAATATTATTTTCCTTTGTTGCCTCCCCAGCCCCCTCTTAATTTTATAATAAAATTGAATATTTTCAGGATACAATTAACATATTTATTAGAAAAAATATTTTCAACCCCTATTCTTATTCAAACACCAAAGGGAAGAAAACTATCATTATTGCTGCTTTTAACAATTTGATACTCAGTGTTCATATTTTGTTGTATTTCATTATCCGGCAGAACAGAACTCACTAAACTACGATCGGCTAAATTTGATCAATTTCGGAATTTCATTTCTGTACTGAATTCGCATGATCAGAGGAATTAAAGGCTTGACCGCGTCAATTGGGGTAAGTCTGTTCAAGCTATTTCAATTATTTTCGACGCGCAGCGCACTCAACGTTGTGTAGCATTTATCACGCCTATTTAGACAGTAGGAAGTTGAGGGTTCGAGTCCCATTAATACACGTGAATTCTTTTACGAAAATTTAGTATCAACTTGTCCATTTCGGAAACATGTGCTGTGCACATGCACAGCCAAGATATTTTACATAACAAACTAGCTTCCCATCTTTTTAATTGAAGTAGTTTCAAGAATGAATTCTGACGTGATTCACTTAAAAACAATCACTTGTAGCCACCTGTAGTATGAGTTTATCCTGACGTACACGAATGAAGACATAAAATTATCAATGGTAATATTTTAGATTTACATTCATTAAAAATCACTTTCAGAAGATACGGAACCTCCCAAGTTCGAGGTGAACACTCACCTGATTTTTACTAACAACATCTGAAGTTTCCTCATAGTCATCTTCACGAGTCTCAACTTTGATTTCCTCCACCTCAATATCATCATCCAACTCGATTTGATCATCCTCCATCCCTTCATCGTCGTAGCTTCTCTCAGAATTTTCCTCCTCTTGGGATTCCACATTAGCATTAGACGCATTTTCATCTTGGTTGGAATTTTGAGAATTACTTTCCTTGGACTCGGAAATCGTAACAACCCTAGGTATTGACTCTTCTGTAGATATTTGTACTTCATTTTCTGTATCAAATTCCACAAATGGTTTAATATCCTTTTCATTAATATCTTTTAACGGATCATCTGTCTCATTAAATCCTTGGTTTTTCAATCCTTCCATTTCGATTGATTGAATATCAGTGATGCTATCGACACTAAGAAACGTTGTGTCTTTGACGATAGGTTCGCTGAACCTTTCAGCATCTTCAATCATCTTTTTCATCGTGCTTTGAACATCTAGACATCGCACCCGAAACTGATAAAATTCATCCATCCTTATACGGCATATGGTGCAAATAACACGACTCATACGATCAGTGTTAGATATCTGTGAGGATAATGTTCAAAATTAGTTTCATATAGTGGTCCCGGCTTTAAATCTTACCTTTATGGAAAGAAAATCCGATATCCACTGCTGAAGGTGATCTATTTTAAATACATCTTCAACAGACTCATCGCTCAAGCAAAGTCGACACATTTGGAGTGGGTGCTTCCATGTTCCTTCCTCTTTTTTGATTACTTTCGAACCCATTCTTCTAGAACGGAAATTTCATTACTTTATTAAAATCAATTTTTAATATAATTTATTTTCTTCACTAACAGTATAGTAAAGTTAGGTTCACAAAACTTTAAAGTTGTCAAATGAAACTGCACTTGTCAATCAACCTTCTCTCAACCATATGGTGAGATTCTTAACAATCTTTTCGATCCGGCGACACCTGCATATAGGTACACTTTAGAATATTTAAGGTCTCAAGCGAATATTAACAGATCTCCAGAGATGCAAAAAGTCTACCAAGATCTACCCGACGCTCCAGAATTTACACTCTGTTAGTAAATAACTTTCCAATTAAATATTCCAATTGGAATTCCGAACTTACTGCCAGTGTCGATCCAATCGAGCAATAAAACACTCTAATGCTGTCCAATGAGCTGCTCGAAGTTGTTCCCGTTCTGCTCGTTCTTTTTTGACAACAAATGGGCATGAGCAGGACAGGGAGAAACTTCGAGCTACTTCAAGCTCTCATTCGCGAATACGAAAGTAATGCCTCTACTCACTCTTATGGCAAAATCTCATTGCTATCTGTCAGACTGTGCGTGAAACATGGCCGCCAATCACCCATTCTTGTTCCTCCACAGTAAAATCCCATAAGGAACTGTCAGACTGTGCGTGAAGTATTTACCTTCGTAGTCGCGAATTGGACAGCACTAGAAGTCATTTAAAAAATCTCGCAACGTTTGAAGAAGCATCATTTTAACTTACAAACAAAACACGCAAATGTTGCGTTCAATGTTTGATACAAGTTCTGCAACTCACCAAATAAAGCAATCTCAACTGCTCCATTAAGGGCCGATGCCCACGTAGCGTTTTTTCAACGCTGCATGCACGTGGCGTTGAAAAAACGCAGGTGTGCATCGGTGCGGCGACGCTGCGTTACCGCTTATTCCCGATGCACACATGCGTCCTTTTAACGCCGTGTGCACGCAGCGTTGAAAAGACGCTACGTGGGCATCGGGCCTAAGGCTCCCCCAGACCTAAGCGATTTCATCGCCGCGACGGCGACAACTAGTCGCCGCGATTCTATCGTTGGGTCGCTGCAGGCAATGTTCTATTTACGCTTCCATACCAACGGCGACCGAATCGCTGTCGCCAAGCGATAGAATCGCGTCGCGACTGTCGCATCGCGTGTGTTTGGGGGAGCCTTTATCTAATATCTAGTAGAGAGGGGCATCATGGCCATTTTTTCAAATCTATGGTTATTCGAAACCACTCGGGGTCTCAAACAACTGTGCAGAATATTGGCCCGATTGGTTGCTTCATCGCTTTCCGCATCGCGAAATTATTATGGAAAAACAGGAAAAAATGTACAGTTTTGCATTTTACTCCTAGAGGTTTCAGTTCACCATAAACCAAGTGGCATATTGCGAATGCCAAAAAACTTTGCGGAAGAAGGTACAGTATCCCCCCGCTTATCCGGACCTCACTAATCCGACGACAGATCCCGCTAATTCGGAATTATCCGGAGTAAAAAGTATCAACACCCATTTAAAACCATTATGCTTGTCAGATTGTTACATTCAATCAGAACAGCACATGGGGAGATCGTTGCCTGGATCTTTTTGTCTGTCTTGGCACGGTTGTTTCCATACTGTGTGGCTCCAAATGGCTGGAGCGGAATGCGATGACGGAGATGTAACAAGAAGAGGCCAAGTCATGGCTTGCTGCTTACCGCTGAGGTGGTAATATATAATCACACGCTGATGGTAACTTACTCAAACCCCACATTCCCCTTCTTCTCTCACAAAAAAGGAACAAAAAAATCCTTTAGCATAGGAAGCAGTGTTTTTTTTTAAACTTATTTTTGCGAGACGATGATCAACGTTACACATATTGCATTTGGAAAACCGATTAATGCATTTGAAAACTGAACTCCTAAATAAAAAACTTGTTTTAACATCGGGGTTTTCAATCGAAGAACGACTATATTGAAGTCAATAGAATGTCTCGTTTAAGTGGTAATCTAAGTTGGTACCTAGTGTTATGATATTGATCTCTCAAGACACATTATGGATTGCAGCAATAATCTAAATAACTTATTCTGCCCAATGAATCCGACTATCAGTCTCGTGTATGGTAACACCGTCTAGCTGACCTTCAACATGTCGATGATAAACTTCCGAACAATCGCCATGAAAATGATAATTATTTTAAAAAGATAGAGATACTATACCTCAATTTTAGACTTATGTTAACTAGTACTATTAGGCAACCACTCCAAACTCCAGTTTTTTTGAAAACCGACAACGTTTTTTAAATTTCGTGAATTTCGGATATCTGATCCAACGGGCAATTCCGATATGACTACACCTAAGTCAGTGAATCCCAAAAAAGAATTCCAGATAATGTGTTTCGCCTTCCAAACAACTTTGTGGCATATGATGGTTCTCCATATTGGGTGGTACTAGCCGAGATACTAGTAATCATTGCATTGTGACGAACGGTGAATAAAGCATGACAAACCTGCATGCATACACTAACCAATCATCCAAGTAGCCACGATGCTACCTTACCACAATCAGTTTTGGAATGTCAAACGGACTGGACGAGCAGGAACAGTGGCTGCTTGGAGTGATCTCTTTCCGCCAGTCAGTATTTTAAGTCTTCACACATATGTCTCAGATTCCGTTAGAATAAGCTTAACTTGTGGTCTCATGTATACTGTCAATGGCATAAATTTTAAATTAAAATTCTTTTAACCAAAATCTATGCTCCCAGGACTTATCCTGGAAATTTCTAGATTGGCAACACTTTTTTTTCGGCAGTCTCCCAGCCGCGCTTTATGATTTACCAAATCATAAACTTTTTTACAGCGGTTTTTCAGACCCATCTTGTGGATTTCCAAACCACAATCCATTTTCCAGCGGTCATCCCGACGCGCTTTGTGATTTTCCAAACCACAATCCATTTTCCAGCGGTCATCCCGACGCGCTTTATGATTTTCCAAACCACAATCCATTTTCCAGCGGTCATCCCGACGCGCTTTGTGATTCCAAACCACAATCCATTTTCCAGCGGTCATCCCGACGCGCTTTGTGATTTTCCAAACCACAATCCGTTTTCCAGCGGTCATCCCGACGCGCTTTGTGATTTTCCAAACCACAATCCATTTTCCAGCGGTCGTTCCGACTCGCTTTGTGATTTTCCAAACCACAATCCATTTTCCAGCGGTCATCCTAACGCGCTTTGTGATTTTTCAAACCACAATCCATTTTCCAGCGGTCGTTCCGATGCGCTTTGTGATTTTCTAACCCACAATCCATTTTCCAGCGGTCATCCCGACGCGCTTTGTGATTTTCCAAACCACAATCCATTTTCCAGCGGTTATCCCGACGCGCTTTGTGATTTTCCAAACCACAATCCATTTTCCAGCGGTCATCCCGACGCGCTTTGTGATTTTCCAAACCACAATCCATTTTCCAGCGGTCATCCCGACGCGCTTTATTGCAATACGAACCACTTTGGTTATAATTTCTTTCAAACCATTAAATACTGTATTTTTCGAATATTAAACACTTGAATTCAACTCACCTGTTAAATTCAGCGTCAGGATACAAAAAACAACCTGGCAGGATCGCCAAAATGTGCACACTTATTTTTTTTCGCCGAGGCCGGCAAAATAAATTACCGAGAATCCAACAGCTGATATATCGGTAAAAATCTCGGTGAAAGTTCAGATTACCGATCGGTCGTAAAATGTGAGTAACCACCCATCTGTCAAAAATTACCGATCCGTTCGGTAGTTCATTGCCGAATAGATCGGTAATGTGTTTTACCGAAATTCAGTGAATAAATAAATTTTGTTTGCTTTCAGATAGACCAAAATAAAAAAAAAATAAAAGCATCAATTCACATGAAAAATAAATATATTTCAGGCGTTTTTTGTTGCTGTCCATATTTAAAAATCGAAACAATTTTGGTAATACGAAAATATCTTTTAAAATTTTGATTCAGTAGGAAATTTATGCGTTTTGCGCGCAATTTACGTGGTCATGGCAGCCATCTAACAGCATCATTCCGCGATACCACATATCTCTGTTGCAACATGTATATTATGCTTAGGCCGACCTCAGAAGTTTTTCGTGCGTGGAAGTCGAATTTTGTCCATCTTTCAATGACTATGACAATTGATTGTATTATGAACTTTCTGAAAATATATATACATACATCAATTTAATTATTTTTAGTATTGAAGTTAGCTTATAATGTTGTTTGAATTGGTTTATATTGGTATAAATAAAAAAAATTAACTGAAGATAAAATGCTTACCAAGAGAACAGAAGATGGTCACGCAGGGGGATAGACACTTGAATCATTTGATTCGTTTTCATTTTCGAGTTTTTCAGAATCTTTTCGAATCATTTGAAATCTTTTGAATTTTTTTTGAAATCTTTTGTTATATCTCGCTTGATCGCAGTAAAATCCCGCCCATGCTTTCGTTTCAGTGTATACGCAATACATCTGTCAAAATTTTCCCATTATGGACACGATCATCGCAAAAAATGTTGTGAAGTGCAAGGTAAGTTTTTTTTTATTTTTATATATATTATATATTATAGATATTATAGATTCATTTTCATTTATTTAGCTTACATCTAAACAGATAACACTGAATCAACAATTTGACGCCACAATACACGGTCCGCGGCCACATCTCTCCATCCTCGATTGCGCCACACGCTCGCTCATTCTGCACCTGGTCCGCCCACCTCGCTCGCTGCGTTTCACGCCTTCGTGTGCCTGCCGGATCGGAAGCGAACACCATCTTCGCAGGGTTGCTGTCCGGCATTCTTGCAACATGCCATGTCCAACGTACTTTTCCGGCTTTGGTTACCTTCTGGATACTGGGTTCGCCGTAGAACTGGACGAGCCGACACACACCGTCCTCTTGCACACCGCCAAAAGTTGTCCTAAGCACTCCGAGTGCTTGCAATTCCTCTTCGAGCATGGTTGAGCAAGTTTCGTGCCCGTAGAGGACTACCGGTCTTATCAACGTTCGGTACATGACGCATTTGGCGCTCCGAGTTCCATAAGGAAGATCTATGGATCTCAAGGAAGGATTCCACAGGAGCTCTTGGAAGAAGTTTTCCAAAATTGCTGGGTTGGTCCAGGGTTGCTGGAAGGAAATCTTGTTGAAGGAATTTTCAGGGCTTTCTTTCTTGAAGTCATGCATAATTTTTTAAATACAGTAAAGAATTTTGGAAGGATTCTTGAATGAATCCCGTCAAAAGTTCTCAATTTATGTAGAGAATCCTGGACGAATGTAATCGGGAAATTTTGTTCAGAATTCCTTTAAAAAATCTTGAAAGAGATTGTGGTAGAATATCAGAGAATATTTCCTCAAGAATCCCAGGAGTAATTCCAGTGGAATTCCTGTATTATTGTTGAAATTATCTTTGTAAATAATTTGAGAAACCCTTCAAATTTCGGGACTTCCAATAAGTTCTGGAGAAACTTCCAGAGAAATTCCTGGAGGAATTTCCGGTGAAATTCCTGGAATATCTCCCGGAGGAATTAATGGAGGAAATTCCACATGAATTCCTGGAGGAACTTCCGTAACAATTCCTGAAGGAACTTCCGGAGTAATTCTTGGAGGAACTTCCGGAGTAATTCTTGGAGGAACTTCCGGAAGAGTTTCTGAAGAAACATCGGGAGAAATTCCTGAAGAAACTTACGAAGAAATGCCTGGGTTAACTTCCGGAGGAATTCCTAGAGCACCATCCAGAGTGATTTACGGTAGAATTCTTCACGTAAAAAAATTTAATGTTTATTATTAATATTTCTAATACTTTTTTGCCAAAGCAGGCGCTTAATGACATGTATAAGAAAAAACTTATACATCGCATTAGTCACATACATTCGGAAACTTATACTTTTCATTAACTTATGAATGCTATTAGCTTTTTGATATGGGATCATTCATAAGGTGGCATAATGAAGAGTATAAGTATTTTCGAATGTTTTTTGCCATAACATATGAGGTTATTTTTTTACGTGTTGAAGGAACTTCTGGAGGAATTTCCGGAGAAGCTTCCAGAAGAATTCCTGCAGGAAGTTCTGAATGAATTCCTGGAGAAACTTCTAATGCAATGTAAAAGTTCTTTCTTATACATGCCATTAAGCGCCTGCTTTGTCAAAAAAGTATAAGAAATCCTAATAATAAATAGCATTTAAATTTTTAAAGTGCAGGAATTCCTAAGGAAGTTCCTTCAGGAATTCCTAAGGAAGTTCCTTCAGGAATTCCTCCGGAAGTTCCTTCAGGAATTTCTCCGGAAGCTCCTCCGGAAGTACCTCCGCAAATTCCTCCGGAAGTTTCTCCGGAAATTCCTCCGGAAGCTCCTCCGGAAGCTCCTCCAGGAATTCCTCCGGAAGTTCCTCCAGGAATTCCTCCGGAAGCTCCTCCAGGAATTCCTCCGGAAGCTCCTCCAGGAATTCCTCCGGAAGTTCCTCCAGGAGTTCCTCCGGAAGTTGCGGAGGAGGAACTTGCGGAGGAATTCCTGAAGGAACTTCTGGAGGAACTTCCGGAGAAATTTCTGGAGGAACTTCCGAAGTAATTCCTGGAGGGACTTCCGTAAGAATTTCTGGAGAAACTTCAGGAGGAATTTCTGGAGGAGCTTTCGGAGGAACTTCCGGAAGAACTTCCAAAAGAATTCCTGGAGGAACTTCCGGGAGAATTCCCTGAGAAACTTACGTAGAAATTCCTTGAAAAACTTTCAGAGGAATTCTTGGAGAAACTTTCGGAAGGATTCCTGGAGGAATTTCCATGGGAATTTCAGGAGGAATTCCTGGAGCAACTACCGAAGGAATTACTGGAGGAACTTCTGGAGGAATTCCTGGAAAAACTTCCGGGGGAATTTCCGGAGGAAATTACGGAGAAATTCCTTGAGAAACTTTCGGAGGAGTTCGTGGAGGAACTTCCTGAGGAATTCCTGGGAGAACAGATGGAACTTCCGGAGGAATTCCTATAGGAACTTCCGAAGGAATTCCTTGAGGATCTTCCGGAGGAATTCCTGGAGGAGCTACCGAAGGAATTCCTGGAGGAACTTCCGGAGGAATTCCTGGAGAAACTTCCGGAGGAATTCCTGGAGAAACTTCCGGAGGAATTCCTGGAGAAACTTCCGGAGGAACTTCTGGAGGAATTCCTGGAGGAACTTCCGGAGGAACTTCGGGAGGTATTCCTGGAGGTACTTCCGGAGGAATTCCTGGAGGAACTTCCGGAGGAACTTCGGGAGGTATTCCTGGAGGTACTTCGGGAGGTATTCCTGGAGGTACTTCCGGAGGAATTCCTGGAGGAACTTCCGGAGGAATTTCGGGAGGAATTCCTGGAGGAACTTCCGGAGGAATACCTGGAGGAACTTCCGGAGGAGTTCCTGGAGGAACTTCTAGAGTAAGTCTTGGTGGAACTTCCAGAGGAATTCCTGGAGGACCTTCCAGAGGAATTCCTGGAGGAACGCCCGGAGGAATTCCTGGAGGAACGCCCGGAGGAATTCCTGGAGGAACGCCCGGAGGAATTCCTGGCGGAACTTCCGGAGGAAATCCTGGAGGAACGCCCGGAGGAATTCCTGGAGGAACTTCCGGAGGAATTCCTGGAGGAACTTCCGGAGGAATTCCTGGAGGAACTTCCGGAGGAACTTCCGGAGGAATTCCTGGAGGAACTTCCGGAGGAATTCCTGGAGGAATTCCTGGAGGAACTTCCGGAGGAATTCCTGGAGGAACTTCCGGAGGAATTCCTGGAGGAACTTCCGGAGGAATTCCTGGAGGAACTTCCGGAGGAATTCCTAGAGGAACTTCCGGAGGAATTCCTGGAGGAACTTCCGGAGGAATTCCTGGAGGAACTTCCGGAGGAATTCCTGGAGGAACTTCCGGAGGAATTCCTGGAGGAACTTCCGGAGGAATTCCTGGAGGAACTTCCGGAGGAATTCCTGGAGGAACTTCCGGAGGAATTCCTGGAGGAACTTCCGGAGGAATTCCTGGAGGAACTTCCGGAGGAACTTCCGGAGGAACTTCCGGAGGAATTCCTGGAGGATTTTCCGGAGGAACTTCCGGAGGAATTCCTGGAGGAACTTCGGGAGGTATTCCTGGAGGTACTTCCGGAGGAATTCCTGGAGGAACTTCCGGAGGAATTCCTGGAGGAACTTCCGGAGGAATTCCTGGAGGAACTTCCGGAGGAATTCCTGGAGGAACTTCCGGAGGAATTCCTGGAGGAACTCCCGGAGGAATTCTTGGAGGAACTTCCGGAGGAATTCCTGGAGGAACTTCCGGAGGAATTCCTGGAGGAACTTCCGGAGGAATTCCTGGAGGAACTTCCGGAGGAATTCCTGGAGGAACTTCCGGAGGAATTCCTGGAGGAACTTCCGGAAGAATTCCTGGAGGAACTTACGTAGAAATTCCTGGAGGAACTTCCGGAGGAATTCCTGGAGGAACTTCCGGAGGAATTCCTAGAGGAACTTCCGGAGGAATTCCTGGAGGAACTTCCGGAGGAATTCCTGGAGGAACTTCCGGAGGAATTCCTGGAGGAACTTCCGGAGGAATTCCTGGAGGAACTTCCGGAGGAATTCCTGGAGGAACTTCCGGAGGAATTCCTGGAGGAACTTCCGGAGGAATTCCTGGAGGAACTTCCGGAGGGGTTCCTGGAGGAACTTCCGGAGGAACTTCCGGAGGAACTTCCGGAGGAACTTCCGGAGGAACTTCCGGAGGAACTTCCGGAGGAATTCCTGGAGGAACTTCCGGAGGAATTCCTGGAGGATTTTCCGGAGGAACTTCCGGAGGAATTCCTGGAGGAACTTCGGGAGGTATTCCTGGAGGTACTTCCGGAGGAATTCCTGGAGGAACTTCCGGAGGAATTCCTGGAGGAACTTCCGGAGGAATTCCTGGAGGAACTTCCGGAGGAATTCCTGGAGGAACTTCCGGAGGAATTCCTGGAGGAACTTCCGGAGGAATTCCTGGAGGAACTTCCGGAGGAATTCCTGGAGGAACTTCCGGAGGAATTCCTGGAGGAACTTCCGGAGGAATTCCTGGAGGAACTCCCGGAGGAATTCTTGGAGGAACTTCCGGAGGAATTCCTGGAGGAACTTCCGGAGGAATTCCTGGAGGAACTTCCGGAGGAATTCCTGGAGGAACTTCCGGAGGAATTCCTGGAGGAATTCCTGGAGGAACTTCCGGAGGAATTCCTGGAGGAACTTCCTGAGGAACTTCCTGAGGAATTCCTGGAGGAACTTCCGGAGGAATTCCAGGAGGAACTTCCGGAGGAATTCCAGGAGGAACTTTCGGAGGAATTCCTGGAGGAACTTCCGAAGGAATTTCTGGAGGAACTTCCGGAGGAATTCCTGGAGGAACTTCCGGAAGAATTCCTGGAGGAACTTACGTAGAAATTCCTTGAAAAACTTTCAGAGTAATTCTTGGAGAAACTTGCGGAAGTATTCCTGGAGGAATTTCCGTGGTAATTTCTCGAGCAATTTCAGGAGGAATTCCTGGAGCAATTTCAGAAGGTATGGATGAACCTCCGTTTAGGATAAACCTCCTGGAGGAATTTCTGGACGATCTTCTGAAGGAATTCCTGAATGAACTTACGAAGAAATCCCAAGACGAGCTTTCGGAGGTGTTCCTGGATGAACTTGCGGAAGAATTCCTGGAAGGAATTTCTGGACGAATTTCTGGACACACATCCAGATAAATTCTTGGACGAACTTCTGAAGGAATTTTTGGACATCCAAACTGCCGAACAGCTACATCCAAAGAAATTCTTAAACGAATCTCTGGAGAATTTCCTGGACGATCTCCCGGAGGAATTCCTGGACGAAATTCCGAAGGAATTTCTTGAGGAGCTCCAGTAATTATTCAGGGGCTTCTCCAGGGATAAGCCAACAATCTCGCTGGAAAGTCATCATACATTTATGTAATGCCATACAAGAAGAATGCTCGCTTAACTTTTCAAAAGGTCCTAAGTAACATTTTTTTCATGATTTAATTTGAGTCATTTGAGTACTGCAATCAAAAGCTTTCATATTGGTCTGTTGATTGCACTATTCAAAATAATTCATGAAAAAAATGTTACTTAGGTCCTTTTGAAAAGTTAAGCGAGAATGACTGGTTATATAAAATCTCGCCTAACTTTTCAAAAGGACCTAAGTAACATTTTTTTCATGAATTAATTTGAATACGACAATCAATAGCTTTCATGTTGATCGGTTGATTGCGCTATTCAAATTAATTCATGAAAAAAGTGTTACTTTGGTATTTTTGAAAAGTTAAGCGAGAAATGTTCAAAGCAATGGTTATTGTTGAATTTATACATCCGGCAGACTACGGTGAGCTGCACAAATTACTATGACGGAAAAGCGATAAGTGATCAATGTGTTAAGAAGTGGCTACGAAGCACGCTTAAGCGGTCGTGCTTCGTGATAGTCACATAAACGAAAGCTGATAATATAAATTTTTAACAGAAATTCCAGATATTAAATGAAAAACCACTTCAAGGCCTAGGGGTCTTTAGTAGACTTGCGAGCAAAGGCGTAGGATTGCCGATACGGAGACGGCGAGTTCGATTCTCGGTCCCGGTGTAGGATGTTTTCGGGTTAGAAACTTTCTCGACACCCTGGACATAGTGTATCCATTGTACTAGCCACACAAGTATGTATCTTATGCAATGGCGAGCATAGAAAAGCTAAGTTGAAAAGCAGGCCAAGTTCCAGTTGGAATGTAGAGCCATTAAAGAAGAAGAAGAAGACTTCATGGCCTCGGCTCGGGTAGCTTGGAAAACCCAAAGAAATAAATACCATCTGTAAATGAGTCCATGTAGGCAATTCCCTTTTAAAAGATTTCCTCAAAAAATGAAACAATTCTGCTCTCATATAATAAATATATATTTATATTATATCTAGCATGATTTATATTCTTATCTACTTATCAATAGAAATTGTGCCATTTATTCATTATTCACAACACATGCGCTGTCCTCTTGTACTGCGGTCAGTTGTTGAATCCTTTAAAAAAAAGCTCCTTCGCAATCATGGTAACGGATATTTCCTCGAACCCGTCAAACAGCTGTTCCGGTCATTAGGATTCTCGAAGATCTGCAACTTGTGGATGGTGGATTGGCAACGACCCTTCCGGCCATCAAGGATCATATATACTCCCTTTTCTGGATTTCGAAAGATCTGTTCCATCTTTTTGTTGATTGATGTGATTTCTTCCCTGTGAACGGAAAAAAAATGTGTCAATGAAAAAGAGAATCGAACCGTGCATTGTGGCGTCAAATTGTTGATTCAGTGTTATCTGTTTAGATGTTAACTAAATAAATGAAATGAACCATTGGTACTTTGCGTACCTGAAGGAACAAAATAGACTCCATCTCGCGGTTCTCAGCCTCTTTCTCAGCAACGCCTATCCCTACCTCCCCGTGGTGCTGGCCGGGGTACGAGTAACCTTAGGGAGCATTGGGTAACCAACCCCGGTGGGAACTATGGTTGTACGGTGTCAGGGAACGTGAAAGCGAGTTTGCTCCTCTCTTGGGTGCAAGTCTGAACGAGCGTCTGTTCTCCATGTTAGAAGCGGCTCACAACAGCATCTGTTCCCCATGTTAGGGGCAGCTGATCATCGTCCGAGTACCAGCGAGGGACTGTAAGCAAATTCGCGCAGCATAGTCCACCGGAAATTTAGGTGGCATGCCCCTCAGAAATTTAGGTAGCTTGTGTCAGGCCCTGGTAGCCAGCCTTGAAAACAATCAATGAATAATCAGCAAGAGAATAATATATGCCATTTAATCAAACTTACCATTAATCATTTCATTCGCAGTAGCAAACTGTACCGACGAACGAGGACTGTCCATGGTTTAGAAGAAACTCCTTGGTTTATTCTGCAGAAGCTGCAGGTTAGCTAGATATTCCGCTGATAAATATTCGTTGTTATGCTTTTGCTGATGCAGCTCGCCAAACGAAAGTCCGCATACACTGCTCACCGTCGTGGTAAGACTGTTGGACCTTCGGGTTTTCAGCAGGCCCCTTCCATCCATATCGAAGTCTCCAATAAGAGGAACTTGCTGGAAATCACTTATATTGGCATCGAACGAAACGCGATTTTTGCTGCTGCTATTGCTATTGCTGCTACCGCTGCGAACAGCAGCAGAACCAGCCGCATTTGCCCCACCGGGAGTGCAAGAGCTGGTGGCACTGGTCGATGCTGCTACGGCAGCTGCAGCGCGGGCCTGATAGTTGAACTCCTCTTCATTATCGTAATCACAATCGTAGTCGAATATATCGGTTCCATTTTTGCTCAGATGATTATCGTGATTATCGGTTCCAAGAAGCTCAGATGATTATCGTCGCTCGAGTCCAGATCCGAGAGCACCACGGTGTGGCCACCGTTCATGTTCAAACTGCCGCCATTAGCACTGCTTCCCAGGAGCCCACCAGAGGCTTGACTAGAAGATGCAATCAGGTGATGGTGTTTGCTGGAGTTGTTGGTCGCGGTGCCGGCACTGCTAATATTCCCAATGGATTTATTACTACCCTGCGGGGTGTGTAACTAAATGTGACCGGCACGAATATTCCGAATACCGTCTTTGTTTATGTTTTGATATTTTGAAACTTTTTTTTATTATCAATCTCGCCACACTGAACAAAAACGTCAATAAGGCGAGAAAATAGTTAAAAAAGATTCAATCTCGCCGAATCATTTTAAATCTTTTGAATTTTTTTGAAATCTTTTGAATGATTTGTAAAATGATTAAAGTGTCTTCCCCCCTGTGGTCACGTGTTTTCTGTGATAGATCGCGATAGAAGTTTATACTTTTGACAGTTGAGTTTGCCGAAATTCGGGTAAATTCCGGATTACCGATATCTATGGCAAACTTGACTGCCGAGTTTCAGTAACTTGTGTAAACGTCACATTTATTAACGAGATATCAGTTAAAATTAACTTTAACGATCACGTTCGTCACTTTATTTTGCCGAGAAAAAAATTGTCGGTTAAGTGTGTGTGGCTCCAAATGGCTGGAGCGGAATGCGATGACGGAGATGTAACAAGAAGAGGCCAAGTCATGGCTTGCTGCTTACCGCTGAGGTGGTAATATATAATCACACGCTGATGGTAACTTACTCAAACCCCACACATACCACTAACCAAGCCGTCCACAAGCAGGACCATAGGCAAGAAGATTCACGCTTCGATTGTGTGTTGTTCAATAGATGGTCTTCGGGTTCATTCACAAATTACATAACGCTCAAATAGTTGATCCAAAACTATAAGATTGCTAATGTCATTCCTGTTCGCGTGACTCCCACCCCTAAAGCGTTATGTAATTTGTTGGTGGGCCTTTCTTTCTTTCCTTTCACACTCTATCGTTTCATACTTGTTCGCGCTCTAGCAAACGGCTTTCAATCTGTTGATTTTCAATAATCTTTCGATTATCTACTCCCTCATACCCTCATACTTTGAGTAGAAATGACCGATAAAGCCAATAATTAAATCATTCTTAAATTTATCGTTAATCATATAATCTGAAAGATGCCGAAAGAGTTTACTGAAGTTGGTACGTTACTAGAACGTCTACAAAAAATGTTACGATGCTCCAAAGATTGATTGTTCAAGCCATATGCAAGAAATCAATCACTTGTCATAAGACGAGTTCATATTATCCCATTTAATTCCACCGCTAGATTGTACCTTGACAAATACGTATTTCGACCTCAACAGTAAGGTCGTCTGGGCTACGAAATGGTGAGTTGACATCCGGGAAGCAGCGCCTAACATAGCTCTGGTCCTCACAAGTTCCAATACTCACGCTTCCACGGGTCTTCCGATGACAATTGACCGCCAGCTAAGGGTTGCGTACTTAGCTGGTAGTGTAGCCTGGGCACTGTTGTCCTTCTGACATCAGCTAGAGTGAAAGAGTGCGTCCTGTGGGGTCTATCTAGGATGTGGTGAGGTTCGACAGTGGGCTCTGTTGAATTTCTATAAAAAGCTGCATGTGTCCCCAAGCTGGCCCTATCAAAGCGACCGTGTGCCGCTCATAGCGCACTAGCCTAGTCCTGGTGTTGGGTGGGACCCTAGCCCAGCAGGGTAAATTGGCACAACATGCCAATGAGGCACGCCGCATGAAGCTTGAGATCCTGGGACTGAGTGAAGTCCGTTGGCCAAACTTTGAAGAACACAGAACGCCGTCGGGACAAGTTCTCCTATACTCTTGTTTACGAGGTGAACACGCTCCCCGGCATCGCGGAGTTGGCTTCCTACTAAGCGCTCAGGCACACTCTCAATCTTTGCCAGATTTAGAACACGGGTCCGAAACCTTACTATAATCCAATGTTATGCGCAAACCGATGCTGCCGATCTGCAAGACAAAGAGAACTTTCACAGTCAACTCAATGCCGTCGTAGATAGAGTTCCGAAGGGTGATATCAAGATCTGTTTGGGCGACTTCAATGCGAAGATCGGATCCGACAACTCAAACCATGAGCGCATTATGGGACGCCATGGTCTCGGATAAATGAGCGAAAACGGAGAGCTGTTCGCAGAATTTTGTGGTAATAACGAAATGGTGATCGGGGGATCGCTTTTCCCTCATCGACCGGTTCACAAGGTCATGTGGGTCTCCCGTGACGGCTTTACAGAAAATCAAATCAACCACATCTGCATCAGCCGAGAATGGAAACGGAGCCTTCTTGATGTACGGAATAAACGTAAGGCCGATATCGCGTTTGATCATCACCTCCTCATCGGCGAAATACGCCTGCTCATTGCGCGGATTCGTCCTCAGGAGGAAAGAGTTGGATGACGATTCAACACACGCCGACTGGAAGATGCCACGGTGAAACGGTCCTTCGTTGAAGAACTGGAGACGCGTGCTGCAGATATTCCGGAAGGTGGCAGCGTGGAAGACCAATGGATCGCCATCAAGAATGCCTTCATCGCCACCAGCGGGAATAATCTGGGCGAACTATGCACCCAGAGAAAACAATGGATCTCCGATGAGACCTGGAGGAAGATAGAGGAGCGAAGAGAAGCCAAAGCCCCGATAGAGCGATCAAAAACCAGAGGAGCCAAAGTCTTAGCCCGTCAACGATACGCGGCTCTTGAGAAGGAAGTAAAACGCTCATGTCGACGGGACAAGCGAGCGTGGGCAGACTCTCTGGCCGACGAAGGAGAGAGAGCCGCCGCAACCAGGGGCATTCGCCTCCTCTACGATATCTCACGACGCTTAAGCGGGGCGAAGATGAATGCAACGATGCCCGTGAAAGACGCGAATGGTCAGCTATTGACCGACCCAACTGACCAGCTGAAACGCTGGGTCGAGCACTTCGAACAACTTTTTCAAGTGTCAGCCAGGCATGATCTGCCTAGGATCCGACGTATAACACGCGTCAATACCGAAGCTCCATCACTGCTAGGGATTCAAACAGCCATCCAAAGTATGAAATTGAATAAAGCCCCAGGGGTCGATCGCATATCAGCCGAGATGCTCAAAGCTGACCCCATGACATCCGCTCAACTACTGCATCGTTTATTTCGTAATATCTGGGACACTGCAACTTTCCCGATCGACTGGATGCAAGGTATCTTAGTGAAGGTGCCCAAAAAGGGTGATAGCAACGGAAATTCGGGATCGAAAGTGGGGCTGGGTCGGCCACACTCTACGTAGGGGCGGAAACTAAATCTGTAAACAAGCATTAGACTGGAACCCAGCGAGACATTGCAGCAGAGGCAGACCCAGAGGCTCTTGGCGGCGAAGCCTCAATAAAAAAAAAAAAGAAGTCGACCGAAATCTAACCTGGCAACAGATTGAAGCGATAGCTGGGCAACGCTCAGGATGGAGATCTTTCAAGTTGGCCCTTTGCACCACCGGAGGTGTACAGGATTCATAAGTAAGTAAAAGTAAGGTCGTCTTCAGTGTCTCGTACTTGACTCGACTTGTGAACCTGAACCTTCACAGTGTGACCTATTGCGGTAAGGAGTTAGCTCTTGTACGATTATACGTTGTATGCCCTCTTCAAGGGCCCTTTTTCCAAATTTTCCACTTTTTTCTCCCATCTACATTTCTTTCCTTTTTGTTCACTTCCTTTTGTGTCAGGTGTGTGATGAAAAAGACTGTGAAAGCGATGGCACAAATCCCCCAAATTGAGGTGAACGTGCCCCTGGAGCCGACGTTCTGATACCTGATACTTCTCACTTCTGGTCATTCATTTCTCAACTTCTCATCACTCACTTTTCACTATTTACTTCTCACTTTTTATTTCATTTAACGAATCATTTCGATCAGATTCCGCATTTCCTGTGCGGAATAAATTCGAATTGTTTCCCCCACGGGATTGGCATGTGTGGAGATGGGATTTTTAAATAAGAAACGAGATTCTCTCGTTTTTTTTTCCTTCTTCTGTGTTCCTTCTACTTACCCCTTGCTCCTTGCTACTCACCCCTTGCTTCTGTTTTTCTCACTACTCATATCCTACTTCTCACTTCGCAACTACACGGTTATACAGGTATACTCATTTCAGGAGTACTTTTTATTCACTTAGGAGAATATTGCCTATACGTCAAATTATGCGTACTTTAAATTATCGGCGGGAGAGTATTTTTTACGATTTTCGTGGTATGCGCATTAACTTGAGAAATGCGTAAAAAGAAGTACATTACAAGTAAAGAAAATTTCCATGCACGTATAACTTCATAGTTGCAATAAGTCAGTTGTTGTGAAAAAATATTCGATGTATACGCACGATTTTGATATACGGAAAGTTTGGCCTAGGGAAGGTATGTAATGTTAGTATTCTTTCAAAGATTCTTAAAATAATATAAAATTATCATTGTTGTTTTTTTGGATTAGAAATCGCGAGAATCAACAAGCTGGTCAGCAGCAGAATCAGAAGCGGACACTGAACGCTTCCGCCGCGTTCTTCGCCAAGCCGTTATACGACGTGCGCTGCTCTGTGACCACTGCAACCAGTACTGGAAGCTGCCGCGGCCCTCAAGATAGCTGATGAGTAAGGTCTAATGTGCCGGAATGCTGAAAATTTCACTGAAGAGGAAATTTGGATCGTCCCAGAATACCCCAGGGGTACGGGAATCAAAGGTGTATACGTAAAATAATTATGTATTAAAATAAAAATGATTTTAGATTGACTGTCATATGTTTTATTATCAAAATAAACTAAGTTGAGAAGCCTTGCCGACTTTAAAAAGCAAATCCATGCATAAAATTGCAGGGGTAAAAAGTACACATTTTACTTCTGTTCTTGGCGTAAAAATTACACACTTTTTACTTGTAAAAAAAGGTGTAAAAAGTATGCCGATTTTGACGTATGAGCAGTATACTCTTAAATGAGTAAACGAAATTTACTCCTTTTAGGCGTAGTTCCACTTTTCCACGATTATGCGTACTTTATAGTTCTAAAAGAGTATATTCAGGTTACCGTGTATGTATCACATCTCAATTCTCACCACTCACTTCTTACTTCTTGTTTCTCGTTTTCCACTACTCACATGTTACTGCACACATCTCACTACTCAATACTCACATCCGTTTCTAATAAAGATACAAATTTCCACATAAATATTAATATCTCGGGTACTTATTCAAAAGGATTTCAATATACGTTAGAAAACACGCGCTTCACTTACATTGTCTATGATGAATAATACTCGCTTTACACCAGATTCCAGACATTTCGAAGAAAAGTGATTCAACCACTGTGTAATTGGTGCAATCGTTTTATTTATTTGTTTATTCTTACGTATGTCAAATATCTTCATATTTCTACGAAGTTTTATTATATTACTTTGTATATCAGTGCATGACACAACTTAGTTGTGAATCTGTTTTTTAACGATGACATATATGGAAGCTAACGTATAAATGCCGATGTGATATTTCATCTAAACTTACCTTTCAATCACGGTGTATCACGAGACATCTACAATCTCCTCATCCTGTGTCTCGACCTTCACCTCTTCCACCTCAATAGAATCCTCCATTTGCACCGTTGACGACTGATCAATATCATAATGCCTTTTTGTTCTTATGTGCTTAGTCAACTGGTGCTGTCGATCAAACGAGGCATTACACTTCTTACACGGGTATCGTTTCGCATGGTTAGCCGTTTCGATGTGCCTCAAAAGACTGGCGCTGTAATCGTAGATGAAAGATTTAAAATAAACCTAACCTAACCAATTACGATTCTTACACGAACCTCGAGTCAAAAATCTGAGGGCAGTTCATGCACACATGGATCTTTTGATGGACTTCTTTTTGGTGCGATTTCATCCGGAGCTTAGATGGGTAAACTTTGTGGCAAATGTCGCATTCAGTTGGTGTGTTCCCGTGTACACGTGTGTAGTGTGTTGTCAGCAATAACTGACAGTAAAAATTTAAGTCAACGCATCCTCTCTCACATTTATAGGGTCGTACACCTGGAGAAGAAAATAAATTTAACCGAAATTGAACTTCCCTATTAAACTCCCTGAGAGGCCAAATTCTTCACCATTGTGATTGGGCGTTGAACCCATTTCAAGCGTACGGGGAAGCACCACTTAAGAGTAGAGATGAGTTTAATCATTAAGGTAGAATTTGAAAATGTTCTCAACAAATCTCCAAACCAGAAGCTGAATTTCAAAATGCTATAGACTTGTAGCACTAAATTTGAACTTTATTCCCTAAATCCATCCCTGCCTAAATGTTAATCAAAGGTCCATGGACCATGCAATGAGGTCCAATGCTAACTAACTTCGTAATATTTTAAAGTCATTTTTGTCATTTTATTGTCAAAGTCAAATCATTTTGTCAGTTTTTATTTTATTTAGATGTCTATTGTCATTCTTCTTCTTCTTATTGGCATTACATCCCCACACTGGGGAAGAGCCGCCTCGCAGATTAGTGTTCATTAAGCACTTCCACAGTTATTATCTGCGAGGTTTCTAAGCCAAGTTACCATTTTTGCATTCGTATTTCATGAGGCTAACACGTTGATACTTTTATGCCCAGGGAAGTCGAGACAATTTCCAATCCGAAAATTACCTAGACCGGCACCGGGAATCGAACCCAGCCACCCTCAGCATGGTATTGCTTTGTATCCACGCATCTTACTGCACGGCCAAGGATGGCCCGTCTATTGTCATTACGAGCGCTGAAAACCTACTGAAGCAGTTTTTTCGACTTACATGGAACATGTGGCCCATAATGCTTCATCGTAGAAACTGAATCGGAAGTTTTTTTATCAGATATAAGAAAGTATTCAATCTCCGGTTCATTAAAATGACAAGTTAATAACTGTCGTCCATTAAGACAATGTTGGACTGGCTCATAAGACATTATATTTACAACTTTAATGGATACTCTCTCCCATTATCTCATTCTTAATCATATAGATTAATTTGTACGATGTCATTCTTGTCTTTATGGTCAAAAGGTATGAAGTATGCGTTCGTTGAAATACTTTGTTTGCCTAAGTGATTGGTTCTTCATTGTAATGTATTGGTTCTTAATGATAATGTATTGGTTCTCTTGGTTGTAATGATTGGTTCTTCATTGTTCTGTGTCAATACCTTCAAACTCAATAAAAGTTATGTCTTGTAAAAAGTGGAAACTGTTCGTGCATTTAGTCTATTTCATCGTCATTTCTTTGTTAAGGTAGTCTAAGACTTTTATTATATTCTAACAAGTATCTTAATCATGTCTTAACTAACTATTAATATTTATAATGTATTAATGATTAGTTATGAGTCAGCTATTTCAATGGCAAAGTAAAGCTTTATCACGCCTATTCCCTATCTATTAGTAAACATTATCGAGAATGAAGACGTCATAAGGTTGTTCGATTGTGCGACGTTACGCGGTAAAACATTCCGCGGTTAACTATTTCACGGTGTACCAGTTCGCGGTCTACCACTTTGCGTTCATTAGTGGTAGCGCGATATTTATTTTTTTGGCGGTATACCATTTCGCGGTTAGTACTATTTCGCAGTGAACTTTTTCGCGGTCAATACCAATTCGCAGGTTGAATTTTACTAATGTGCTTTGTAAAGCCTCAAAATTGACCTAATTATTATATAAAGCGAATAATCATTGAGTTTACACCATACTTGTATAAATCCAAATCCCAACAAAAAAATATTTTGAAGTAAAACATTGCAAATGCGGCTATGTAAAGAAGGCGAAAAAAAAACACTTTAATAAAGAATTAAAAAAAAAAGAAGGCGAAACTTCGAAACACTTCGCCTTATACAGGGCAAATGCGAACATTTAAAGAGGACAAAACAACAGACTTCACATTCTACCGGGCAAATGAAAACATTTCAGTTCAGTCGCTAACGTCGTTAGGTGCAGACGGAAGAGTTGTGCTCTGTGCAGTCTTTGTGGTTTTGTAGCCTTCAGTATAGCAAACAATCACTCGTGTCTGCTTCCCTTTGTGCGGTCGTAAGCATTTTTTTCGCTTGTCGGTGGTGCACAAGCATTAAATCAACGTAATGAGTGACAAAATGGTTGTTAATACTGTTCAGTTCCGTTTCCCATTGGGCAGTGCCCGGCCTACGTGGGCTGAAATCGCCAGCTTTTTTAAGCAGCTGGATACAGATGTATTGCTGATGTATACCGTGTACAAAACAGCACACGATCGTTCGCTGTACGTTTAATTCGTTTCCCGCAATGCACTGGAAGTCAATGAATAAGAACTCGGAGCCGAGGAAATTTGTCTATTCTAGTGGGACGTCGGTAGAACTTCGGATGCAAATCGCAGGAATCAATATGCGGTACGTCCGTGAATTTGATCTGCCGCCGGAAGTTACAGACGAAAGTTTATTCCAGGATCTCGGATTGTTTAGGAAAGTTAATCGCCTTTTCCGAGAAAAGTTCCCCTTGGAATCGGGTCTGCGGCACCTATGCACAGGAACCCGGAGTTTATACATGGAAACCGGAAACAGTATTCCGCCGTCAATAAATGTAGCAGATCTGAAAGGAAGAATATTTTACGATAGACTCAAGGACACATGCTTCCTTTGTCAAGCAGTAGGTCATCGGAGGGAGTCCTCAGCAAGAGCGGAAGAAGCCCGAAAAAGAAGTACAGTGTACTTCATACGCTACCGTTGTTTCTGGGAATGAAAATAAGCAGGAATCGTCGGAAACCTTGGATGAGGACTTCATCGAAGTTCCAGAAGTAAATCCGAAATCAGAAAACCAGAGACAGTAGGTGATTCGTGGAAACACACATCCGGGGGAAAAAATCGAAGGAAGAAAGACGATGTTACTTTGGAAGAGGTGGCAATCGTTATAAAGGAAGCTTTGCCTCATCCAACAGCGACGCAGCGGCGGGCTCAATTGTCTGCGTCGGGCTCTGGTTCAAGTACCGGTTCAACAACACACCCGAAGAAGAAATGCGTTCTTAGATCATATTATTAATTATATTTTATGTTACATTTATATTTTTTTTTTGTTAACGGCTCCGTAGAATTTTAATGAAACAGCTGAGCCTAATAAATAAAAACAATGGAAAAAATGAAAACATTTAAAGAAGGCTAAACAACAGATTTGCCTTATACCGGGCAAATGCAAACATTTAATGAAATCAAAACAACAAACTTTGCCTTATACCGGGCAAATGCGAACATTTAAAGAAGGCAGCACATGATATTCCGCCCAATACCGGCTAACATTAACACTAACAATAAATAATGCGTAAAATAAAAGAAAAAACTATTTCAAATGGAAACGCAGTGGTAGAAACGGCCATATTAAGAAAAAGAAATTGAGAGTTGGTAGTTAAAAAAAGAAAGATAAGCTAAGCTTGAATACCGCGAAACGGAGCACCGCGAAATTATAAATCGCGGAATTATATATACCACGAAACGGAATACCGCCAAATTGTATAAACCGCGAAACAGATTACCGCCAAATGATACAGACCGCGAAATGGTTTACCGCGAAATGTCGGATAACCGGTTGTTCATATACCATCATTTTAATATATGTTTTTATGTCTCATTAAATTGAAACATAACAAAAAAAAAAGACTGGCGCCATGTTCCTAGTTTTGAAGACTTTTTCTAGTTTCTAGCTAGTTTTAAGCGTAACTACGACTTATCGTCACAGGGAATGCATCAGAAAAGTATAGCCGAAAAGAAGAGATCTCACATCATTATCACTATGATGAAAAATGCACTACTATTCAAGGGTCCAAGATACAACGTTCGTTGGATCACATGCACATGCGTAAAATCAATGCGTCAATGCCAGATATGTGACGCGGCACCAAATAAAAATAGGGAACACGACGGAATATGTCTTTGGTTGCCACAGAGAGAAACAGACGTCTCACTTAAAACATATTCCATCGTTCGCCTTTCTAACGGTGGATTCAATTTTTTGTAGGTGGTCAATCGGCCACCGATGGCGCTTCGATCAGATTTGCTTGTGTTTGACGTTTGCACACTACCGCCATCTAGTTGCCGCTTGTCCACACACAGTGCTTTTAGCACTGGGCGATAATGTTTTCGCGACGGTGATTTTGATTGCATTTTGTTCTAAGTGAGACGTCTGTTTCTCTGTGGTTGCCATCTCAGTGCTAATGGCGTAAGCATCGCATCTAGATAACATATCCGAGGGGAGGGTAATTTAGAATACATAATCAAATTAAGTTAACATTATCGTTTGAAAAGTCCAAAATGAAACTTCATTTTTTTTCGCAAAAAGTATAGAACAGAACTGGCTATGTCACGTTTTCAGAGGTACAAATTTTTAACTGAGCAACAGGCAATAGCGAAACACAGGTTTCTTTGTTCCGTTGCAGCATGTACGAAAATGTGGTTTTGGGATGAGCTAATTGATTCTACAACATTCCCCAGAAAAACGTTAACCAGAAAACCATACCCTATAATGCACCATATACCAGAATTTGTTTCCAATATTTAAAAACTTTTTTTTTCAATTATTTGTGTTGTATATTTTAATGAGTGTAAAAATGGGCATAATTCCATTCACGCCCTTGCCACCGAATGGCAAGAATGATCGCTTCTATCTGATTGGTATAAATGAACTTTCCTGAACAGAAATAGGATCTACAAAAGAAGAACACCAAAGGCAGGCCATTTAGGAGAAAGTGGGTAAGATGGCCATCCTAAGCGGTAACCTTTGTAAAATAGTGACACTCCTTCAAATTCTGCTGATTTGTCCATGAAACACTTTTATGATGACCCGTCTTTGACATAAGTATCAGAAAACATTGATTAATAACGCTTCAGTATCTTATAAACTGGTTTTGAAAAAGGTGTTTTTATGATACCTATATTTACCATATGGGGCAATATGACCACCCCTCGGGGCAAGACGAGCATGGACCAAAAATTACATCAAAAGTGTGCTAAATTTATTTATTATAGGGGACACATTTCTTGCACTTCTATGGATTATGTTCAAATGATGCTTCGTTTAAAAATGTCGTATGTCATGTTGATTTCTTGACAACTGGCACTACAACAATATCAGAATTTGCCTAAAACTAATGTTTACTGTTAAAACCATATCCTTTGTTTTAAATCATCTGTGATTCACGCAGAAACTATTTTGATCATGTTTTAAATGCATTTAAGGGTTAGGCGGCTCCTCATCCTGGAAATGACCTTGTTCCTATACAGTTGGCAATACCGCCCAGGCCGACGTATATCCAAAGATTTATATCCTATCGAACCTAATTACTGTGAATCTCCTCAAATTATTATTGTATATAGGCTATACTGCCGTCATATGCATATTTGTCCCATGTTTGCTGTGATTCCCTATATACATGGGACAGTTATGCTTTTAACGGCAGTATAGTTATATAAAAGCTTCGGTAAATATCAATTTGTCCTGAAAAATGAGTAATTTAGACTTCAAATGTTAAATTATGTAACTAGAAAATTATAAGAAAACCATCTTCAAATCAATGTTACAAGAACAAGTGAGGTTGTCAAAGTGCATTTTTCAGTTGTATAGCCCTTTTACATTTTTGTGAACCATCCATTGTAATAATAATGTGAATATAATGCTCACTTAAAGCATAATTAACGTTGGCTGTCATGCCCCATATAGCCATCTTACCCCACTTTCCCCTACGTTTCAGTTTGAGAAAACGTGTGCTTCTCCAGGAGCTTCGCATCATTCCAAGTAATTTATTTAAAGAAGGAGTCATCTACTATTTTACCTTCTTCCCATCAAATGCCTAGAGCACGCAAGAGTAATACTTCTGGAAAATGCATGTCATGCATGTCATCTATTCGTGAGCCTTATTTCCGGCAATGCCTAGCAATAAGACATTATAAAGTCATTTGGCTTATTCCGGGAAAATGCGTGAATCATCTACTTATTTTTCTTATTCTGGGCAAATGCGTGGGACCCTATTGTTCCTTACTCAGGGCAGATGGGTGCTTTAACATAAAAAGCAGCTGTTCACTCTTCTTGTTTTTAGTCATTGCGCCTGAGTTCCGATCATTATGCCATATGAGCTTTCCATCTACAATATATGCCCCAGGGTCTGGCGGAGATTTTTCATAATAAACCAAGAAAATGGAATCATTTTCTTCTCTATTTTGTGGGAAACGGTACACTCTGGGGAATGACACGTTTTAGGAAATGGAATTCTTATGTATGGTTTTCTGGGGAACGGTTTTCTGGGAAATAGTATAAAACCTTGTTAATCACACATTAATGGAAATTTGTGCCGCCAAAAACGTGAAGTGAGGGCTAAGACGACCATTGTGATAGCCATTATTGATCATTCTACCTGCATGTCTATTCAAGTGTCCTTCCATCAGAGATGCTTGAATTTCTTTTGCGCAAATAGTACAGGTCTCTCTCTGAATCGCCTCGCAGCCTCTCTTTAGACGACCATCCGCATCTTGCACGGTACCATATCGCACTGCCCGGATGATTGGTTTCGTAATACTGAGATTAGAGTTCGTCTTTTCGACCTTTTCTGCGACACCGGGCTGTTCTATGATGTCATCGTCATCGTCCTCTAGACAAATCACTTCATCTTCCTGGCATTCATTGTTCCGTTTTTGCTGGGTAGTCCTTCCAAGCTCTTCTTTTCGCCTATGCCATTCCATGTGCTCGTCCATCTTGGATTTCGACAGGACACGGCATTCGCAAAGAGAGCACACAAATAATTTTCCACAGTATGGTTCATGGGTTTCCAAGTGTTGCTTCAAATCATTGCTGAAATCAGACACTGTTAGTTGAAGAACAGCTCATCCAAACTTAGAGAGCAAACTTACATTGTCTTACATTTCAAACCACAACGGATCAATGGGCATGTGAACTTAGAAGCTTCAGTGCGGCTTGTATCTATGGCCTGTGGCAAAGTTTGAGCCACAAGTTGCATTTCCACGCCTCGACTAGAACGGAAAGAGAGATTGGAAATAATATTCGGTTCGAAAATGCCCGAGAATTGCTCTTACTGCGATAGAGTCGGTATTTCATCAACTGGGCTAGTGTTCTTTTGCGCACTCTGATCCACAATACGATGATCGATCAGCTGATTTCTGGTAGCGGTTTCCTTAGGGCACTGTGAGTTTGTGGAAGTTAGATCGCCGTGCACCTGTTTGGCCTCCACATGCTGCTTCTCTCCCTTTCGTTTAACATGATCTTCGCTGTTCCGATGAGCTTTCATATGATCTGCCATTTGCCGACTGTAATCAATAAGAAAACATACGTGAATGATAATGCATAATATGTGTTCATGTCTCGAGTAAATACTTACAGGCGTATGAATGTTTTCCTACAAATGGGACACAGGTAAATCCTTGGTCCGTGAATCGATAAGTCAAATTTTTTCTCGATCGGTCGGAGCAAACGTTTGTTTTTTCTTGTATGGATCAACATATGTGCACACATGCGTCGCCTGAAAATGGATATATGTACATATCATTTACTTCCGTTGTACGCATAACTGTCCAATGTATTTAGGAAACCTAACAAACGTAAAGCAAATGTGCGTATTGTTCGGAATCGGTCCAAAGAAAGACTATTTTTTGTGTAGCAGTCTTGTGATCAGCTCAAAACTGTAATATCGAATTTTATTACATATATACATATTTTGTTATTGTGATAGGCATACAAACTCACAAGTAATAGTTTTCTTATTTTCCGCGGAATCTGAACGATGAAACAATATAACACCCAAATTATTTTGTTTTTAAACTCTGTGCACACTGTAGTGTGTCTGTAGTGTCGAAGGTTAACTAAATATGTTAAAAGAGATATGTTGAGCGGTAGAGATCGGAGAGAGGTGTGAGCATGAGAAAGATTAGGCAAACTCAGATTACTGTAGCCCAGCGGCACTATAGGATTTCGGGCGGTCATTAATCGAAAATGTCATGTCTTCCGAATTATTTTAAAATATTTTCTCTCCATTGTCAATACTCTAATTAAGAGAAATTCTGAATTTGAAGTCTCTAGGTGCACTAGTTCCAAAGATATAAGGTGGCAAAGTCAGAAATGGGTAAAAAAGTTAGCAAATTTTCTGAAAAAATATTTTATTTTCAACTATTTATTGAAATATTTTTTAAATGTTTTTTCTTCAATGTTAATACATCATTACAAAGGTTATTGTATAAGCTTTTAAATGGTGTGCAAAAACTAATGGTTACACTGTGAAAAAAATTGAAAAAATGCGGAAGCAATATTTTTTCCAAAAACGACGCTATTTTCAACTTTGATAGTGAAGAACTTTTTTTCCTCAGGAATCCCCAGGTTCTTTATGATAAACATCAAGAACAAACCTTCGGCTAAAATGTCCTGAAGGAAGTTTTTGCCAGAATTTGCAATTAACAGAGTTAAGTCACTCTGTTTTTTTTTTCATTTGTTTTTTTACCGTGTTTTGCCTCTCTCGTACTCCAAGGTTAATGCTCATTCCAAAACGAATGTTTGATAGAAGGCCCGGAGACCCCTAGTGGTATATATCAACTAACTCAGCGCGAAGAATTGAGGTGATGTCTGTATGTGTGTGCATGCGCGTCTGTATGTATGTGCGCAAAAGAACGCAATCGCCATTTAGACACTTATTTGTGTCCGATTTTCTCGCAACAAGTTTCATTCGACGGGAAATCTAGTCCCATCGTTTCCTATTGAAAATGGGTCAGACTGAAGTATGCGCTCAAAGGGTATGGTCAAAATACATTTATTGGTAATAACTTCGACTTTATTTATAACCATTTGAGCTCATTTAATTAACTTTTCAAAGGAGTAAATGAATAAAACCCCCAATGCAATGCAGCACAACGGTAACGGAAGGATTTAACAGTTCGCTCATATATTTCCTGTCAAATTTTACCGTTTCCGTCGCCATTCCGCTGAAATGCGTTTGGGGCTTGAGTGGTTTGAGTCATTCTCTAAACCTAATTTTCTGAGCTATTCATTAGCTACTGATGGAGAACTAAATATGAGATTTCATAATATGTAAATATTTATAAATCTCCTGGAATCAATAATTCCCGACATGTTTATTGCAAAAGTAAAGACGAACAATATCTTAGTTAGAACGGAGCGTATGAAATTCCTGCTAGTGTTCATGAATGTCTGGCTAATGGTAGGAAATATTTATTCACTCATCTACACTTTGAGGTTCACTGGCTGAACAACCAGCGGAAAGTCAATATAAACAGTTGAAGAAATTTAGAACTCATAATGCAAGAAAATGATCAAGAGAGGCAAATGTTGACATTTTCCTTCGTGCCTTACATGAATCAGATCCATTTTAAGCTCGATTTGGATAACGAGGAAATTTTTCACTTAGTTATTCTTATGCCATGCGTAATTTTGTAATATTTGAAGATTTTCAAAAGTTCTTTATCTTCTAATACTTTAGATGAATTTATCTCATCTTCCATCGTTGATGGAATTGAAGAAAATATCATTGAAGACTTAAACCTTGACACAGAAAAAGAATGATGCTGTATATAACTTGTAGAAATCATGAAAACAAATCAAAAGTAATTCAAATAGTGTTGTTATTTAAATTAAAAGAATTTTGCTTTTCGGAAGAATGGAGCATTCTTACATTCCACAATGAATGTCCACATTTTTTGAGAATATATTAATCTCATTTTTGAATAACTTGTACACGTAAAAATGTCATGGGATTGCGATTTCTAATTTGCTAATACCCTTTTTCAAAAGTTATTTTCAATTCTGATTATTTGATTAACATTTAATGCTTTATGATCCTTCAGATCCTAGTACTTTGTCAAACAAATTGTTCTAAATACAAATTGTGAGGCATGAGAGTGAGAACAAAAAATATCACGGAATGTCATGAAATTAATGTCATTTAACATGATCGCCGCCATAATGTCCATAAATTGCTGAACTTAGTTTTGTACAGCCCCTTCCTTCTCCTTAAGAAAACGCACGAAATTTCAACTTCCCAAATAGGTTTGCTTTGTCACGTTAATCGAACCTATGAAAAAAATAATTACGTAATTCATAGACGATCCCCAAAGGGGGGGGGGGTTGGAAATTGTATATTCATGCTATTTCGACCATACACAGCTAAAACTAAGTGGAAAATCACTTTAAAAGTCCAATTTTATTTTTGACCGCTCGCTTGTATGGGGATCCCCCATAGTGAGCGGTTCTCAACCTGGGGTACATGTACCCCTGGGGGTACCTTCGCTGGCCCTAGTGTTGAGAAACGACCTCTCCGTGACGAAAGGGGATTAGTCGGTCCGGCTAGTCAACATTAAACGCCACAAAGCATGACATAATGTGCAATCATTTTGTATTTTTTCCTTACATCATTTCGCTTAATTGGTACCCCTACTCTCCTGGTAAGCTTGCATGCCCTGTCTTCTTTTGCTTTCTGTTTCACTTCTTAAAGTAGCACTCACGTACGCCGGATCGTCAGCGACTGCATCGTGCCTCCTATCTGATCTCGACCAACTGCTCTGAGTGAGGTGGGGATAGTGAAGCTCCGTACACTTGAGTTTTACGTGTTTGCTCCGAACTGTTCGGTGTTTCGACAGACGAGCCAGCTGCTACTTCGGGCCACCACATTCGACGCCCACCCATCGGCTACTGTGTCCAACTTATCGTGCCTCCGGAGAGGTGTGATTTGGCCACCGATCGTACAATGATTCCTGTCCGCGTTCTGCTCGTTATGCTTCGCGCTTCGTCTTCTCCTTGGAAGGAATGGCCTTCGGAATGGCTTCGCGAACCTCGCACTGCGGTTCCTGCTCGAGTGGGTGCGACCAATCACTGTAATTGACGAGCTGTAATGTAAACAAAAGGCCTCCTTGTGGAGGCCTTTGCTTTGCGAATGCGAGTGGTGAAAGTGTGGATGCCGATAAGTGTGTTGCGGGTCCTAGGGCTTATTCAACTTGATTTCTGTACGTCCCCGGATTGGCACTCAAGCGACTTGTCGTGCCGACTTGTTGCAGTCGCACGTCTTATGTTTCACGCTGGATTTTGACCAGAGTTTTCCGACACACCCTTTGTGGTCTTTCCCGTACTTTCGTTCGATAGCCCGAATTTGCCTCTCGGCCTTCTACCGAGGAATCTTGTTCTGCCACCCACGTGCGATGGTGATCACGGCGATCGTCCTTCCGTCGGCCTCAGGAATTATTCTCGTAGTACTCGCGCACACTTTACAATCGGATTGACAGTGAACCGCCACTTTTACAATCTCTCACTATTTTTCTGGCGACTGCGGAAGGTCTGGTGTGGAATGCCGTTGTCGGAAGTAGAGTTTCGCTGACGACCGATGACAGATGGTTTTCGCTGATTTTAGTGGCATTTCATTTTCGCCACCTTTTCGTTGCGCTTCTGCGGCACATCTTGTTCGCGCGCACAGCTGACGTTTAGGGAAGTATACAATTATCGATTGCACACTTATGTTATTCTACTAATTATGTATGCTAATGAGTACTAACGTAACACAACCTTACCACAGGCGCAGAGTTTTTTGTGAGTGCTGACAGGCAGCTCACAAAAAACTCTTAGACTTACTTCATTAAGAAGTCGCAGAGAGACAGAGCAGATCAAACGTCTTTGACTTAAGCAGACCTTAAGATTTGGAGAACTACAACATACTAACATACGCAAGCATCTTTGCTTGCCAGATCCAAAAGCTCAAACATAATCAAAACAAACATAACGGCAGCGAGTCCTGCCAGAGGTGATCTGAACGCTCACTAATGAGCAAAAATCTCTGCGCTTTTCTTGTCCCATCATCTGTGCTATGCCGGTCCTGTGGCAAAACACTCAAACTTGATCTACACTAGTTTTAGGAGCTACAATAAAACTAGAGATCTTACATGTAACGAAAATGTACACTAAAGTTGGCTAATAAAAGAACGAGTACAGCGGATACTGAATGTTACGTTTGAGAAAAGGAAACATTTCCGAATCCTAAATCACTACGAGCCCAATAGGAGGTTTTACCGCGCCCCCCGGTCGCGTTGCTTCGGTAGAGTTTTTCGTAGTGACCCCCATGTAACAGACTACCACTGCGTTCTAGACCCATGCCTGTATCAGTCAATGTCGTTCAGACGGATTTGCACCTTTGTCGCTAGCTTGCCTTCTCGGAAGATTGTTGTTGTGTAGGCAATGCTGCTTGTACGCCGGCTCCAGTCGGCTAAACGCTGATCGATGTTTTTTCGGATGATGTGGTAGTGACCGTGTTTGCAGCTGTATCTGATGTGGTGGTCGACTTGATGGCAAGGATGGCGAGGTTTCGTTTCTTGTCGTTGGTCCTCTAGCCTTTTCCGTATTTCGTGTTTTAGTGGCGATTTCGCTCGTCGTTGGCAGCTCCTTGCTTCTGCTGCTGCTTGCATAGCTTGCTTGGTTGTCAATGGCATTTGGAGCCTCCTTACTGGCTTTCAGGGTCCCAACCTCCCGCGCCGCCTGTCGGATGTAGCGACTCTGCTTTTTCGGCCGCGCCGACTCTGTTTTTGGTACTTGGGGCCTCCCTACTAACTTTCAGGGTTCCAATCTCCCGCGCCTGCTTTAGGCTTCATACGAAGCCTTCAATTCTCCCAGTACTGCCAGCTGATATCCCGTTGCGCCTGATAGTGGCCGTAAGCATCAACTCCGCGCTGAACCGATTTTTGGTCGTCAACTCCGGGTCTCCACTCCTCCTATCCAAGACACTAACTGGTGCACTGCAGAGATCCCTAAGTCCCGTTTCCAGAATCGAAGGGTACGATTTCTCCCGTATCGTGAACGGCAAACGGTCCATCCCCTGGCGCGATGGGAATGGGCGGTGGACCGCAATTTGGCTTGTTCCTCAGTGGCATCTGGAGCCTCTTACTCCAAACTTCAGAGTTCCAGTCTCCCTTGCCTGCGGTAGGCCGATTGGCTTTGGTGTTGTTTGATGTAATGACCGCATAGCGTATGTTGTTTTCCAATGAAGGTTGTGGTTGGCAGCGATTGCTGCGTACATCGCTGAAGGAGTGTCCAGGTGGAGAGGTAGTTTAATATAATGTTATTGCTCGTCACACCTGACTGACGCCTTGCTATGACGTTTGTCGTATTGATGCCGCTGAACGGTGAAGTTTGATTCCGGTGACGAGAATTGAATTGCGTGGAGCAGCACCGTCTAGGTCCTCCCTGTTTCCGGAGCTTGTCGGCTTGTTGTTTCACTGCGTACCTTCTGCTTCCCTTGGGTGTTGTCTCCTCGTTCTGCACCGTTGAATCTTGACCGCCTTGCGTATTTTGTTGATTCTCCGTGGATCATCTGTTGTTGACAGCTTTTGCTGTTTACATAGCTTGTTAAGTACTGCACTAGTCGGGTTTAATGTCCTTGGCGTGGTACTGACCACGCTTGCCATTCCGTACGTCCTCCAGCATGTATAGGTTGCTTCCGACAATCTTGACCACTGTAGCTGGAACGAACTTGGAATCGAGCTTGCGATTAATGTGATCCACCTTGGATGACTGCGTGAAGGTTCTTCGCCAGACGAGATCGCCGACCTTGAACGTGATGTTCCGTGTCCTCAGGTTGTAACGCTGCTTGGTTTTCTCGTGGTTGTTCTTGATGCGTTTGATGATGAATTCTTGGATTCGGCGAATCGCTGAGAGACGAACGTCTTGAGCTACCTTGGAATCATCTGGCGTATTCAACTCCTGCTGAGTGTAAAGATCGGTGTGCAATATAAGCTCCCTGCCGAAGTTGGCGTAATGCGGACTGACACCGGTGGCTTCGTGCTTCGCTTCGCTTATAGCTGCGACGATCGCTGGTAGGTTCTCGTCCCACCCTCGGTGGTCTTCATCCAGGAGAGCACGTATGCACGGGATCAGTACGCTATTCATTCATTCGGCATTGTTCACCATCGGACAGTAGAACGCGGTCTTCATGTGAATGATGTTATGCTTGCAGATCAAAGCTTTGAAAGCTGCCGAAAGAAACTGCTTTCCATTGTCTGAGAGGATGATCCGTGGCCGCGAGTATCGAAGGAAAACTTGTCTTTCCAGAAATTCCACCATTTTGAGCGAGTCTGCTGACCTCATTGGATGAACGATGACGTATTTTGTTACCCAGTCCACTATGACGAGCATCACCGTGTTTCCGGTGCGTGAGCGAGTGAACGGACCGACAAAGTCAATGGATACCAACTCCCACGGCACGCGAGCGGGCTTCGGGCCTCCCATATTCGGCATCATCGCTTTGTTTGGGGCCTTACTTGCTTTACAAGTTTCACAGCTTCTTACGTATCGAGCTACATCTTCAATCATTTTCGGCCAGTAGAAGTGATTTTGGATTTTCTGCCATGTTTTTTGGAAGCCTAGATGTGCTCCCGAGGTTGAATCGTGGAACTTCGCAATTACTTCTGCTCGCTGATTGAGTGGCACGACCTTCTTCCACTTGTGTTCTACTGCTCCTTCTTGGTTCTTGCAACTGCAGTTCTTGTAGAGTTCTTGGTTCACCACGCGGAAATCTGGAAACTTGTCACCATCCTGTTGCACTCGTTGGACCAACTGCTGATACCACTGATCGAACGAACCATTCACCGAAAACACCAGTGTGTTCACGATCCTCGACAGCGCGTCTGGAACTGTGTTGATTACTCCCTTCCGATATCTTATGTCGAAGTCGAATGCGTTGAGTCTTAGTATCCAGCGACTCATGAGCGCCGTCGGGTTCTTCATGGACTTGAGGTAGCTTAACGCCGAGTGATCGCAGTGCACCGTAAACCTTGTTCCTTCCACATACGCTCTGAACTTCTCAATCGCTCTGATAACGGCGAGACACTCCCGCTCGGTTACTAAGTATTTTCTCTCGGAGGATGATAGCTTTTGCGAGAAATATGCTATGGGGTGTTCTTCTCCGTCAGTTTCCTGGGTCAAAACAGCACCTATCGCCACGTCGCTAGCGTCACAGGCGATGGCGAATGGCTTGCAGTGATCGGGCATCGCTAAAACTGGTGCCGATACGAGAGCTGATTTGAGCTTCAGAAATGCTTCGTCCGCTTCGCTTGTCCAGCGAAACTTCGCTTTTGTCTTTGTTAGCTCCGTGAGAGGAACTGCGATTCTCGAGAAGTTCGCTATGAACCTGCGATACCAGTTCGACATGCCCAGAAACCGTTGCACCTCCTTCCTGCACTGCGGAACTGGAAACCGAACTATGCACTCAATCTTCTCCTGGTCGACGTTCCATCCACTTTGATTGAGCACGTACCCCAGGTACTTCATCTCTTCCAAACAAAACTTCGATTTATCGGCGGAGATAGTCAGTCCCGCATCCTTCAACCGTTGGGCGACCTTCTCCAGCATCTTAATGTGTTCATCGAAAGTACGGGAACAGATGATGATGTCATCGAGGTAATGAAACACATGGGGCTCCAAGTCAGCGAACAAGTGGGTCATGAGACGCGCCAGAGCCTGGCTCGCCGTGCACAGACCAAACGGCACGACCTTAAACTGGAAGTGACCTCTCTGTGGCACCGTAAACGCTGTGACTGGACGAGAACTGGCTTCCAGCGGTAGTTACCAAAAGGCATCTTTCAGGTCGATCGCTGAGATGTATGTGCAACCACTGAGATTGTTCATGATCGCAGATATCTGAGGTATTGGATACCCTTCGTTTACCATCACCGAGTTGAGGTGACGCGCGTCTAGGCATACTCGATATTGACCAGTTTTCTTTTTCACGGCTACTAACGGATTATTCCACGGCGAGAATAGTGCTTCATCAATCACGTCGAGTTCCAGCATACGGTCGATCTCCTTGTTCACTTCATCCAGCACGTACTTCGACATCGGGTAGTAGCGTTGTTTTCGTGGTTTTGCGTCTCCTATGTCGATGCGATGGGTATAGCGATCCGTTCTGCCCAGCTTTCCGGGTTCTGCTTTCGGGAATTTATTTATTGCTTCCTGGAGTCGAATGTGCTCTTCCGTGCATAACTCCTTTGTCGCTTCCTGTTTTGACTTCTTTTCCTTCTCGTCTTGCAGAGTCATGGTACAACAAATAGGCTTGATGCCGAAAGTGTTCCAGAAGTTCATTCCGAAAATCACACACGTCGGCAAAGTTGGGAGTAGCAACATTGTGACGACTTCGTTCTTGTTGTTGTATGCTACCGGTAGCCGAGTGTATGACTGTATCCTGTGCTCGGTGCCGTCAGCTGTTCGTATTCCTCCTTCAAGTGCTGTTTTCTGTAGTCCTAACTCCTGTGCTAACCTCGTGTGATCGCCTCCTAGGATGGAGCAGTTGGCGCCACTATCGAGTAACCCTGTGATCTGCCTGCCGAGAACTTCTACTACTGCGTGAGGGCGATTGTCATTGTCGGGGTTGATGATCAGTGAACTGATCTCGAGTGTGTCTGGTATTGTTGAGGGATCGTTGACTTGATGCGAGGACTCTGCTCCCTCGGTTATTGGTTCCCCGCCATCGCGTTTCCCGAACGTTGACGGCACGTTGGACAACTTCGTAGCGAGAACCCCTTCTGTCCACAGCGGTAGCAGAACAGCACAGCCTGTGGTTTAGCACAGTCCATGAAACGGTGTCCCTCTTCGTCACAATTCCAGCACATTATCACCGCAGGTGGCCCACGAGCGATTGTTGCCTCAGGCGCCTGTCCTTGTTGGAGATTGGAACTACCGCCCGACGATTGTTGACGCTGCTGGTCGAAAACTTGCTCACCTACTACTTCACGACGGTCGAATCGTAGTTTGAGAGCGTTCACTTGCTGTAGTATCGCCTCCATACGCTGGTCTATTTTCTCCTCTTCTGGACAGTCGCTTTCCACCGGTACTTCACCGCTTGTGTAGCTCTGCGCGTTGTCTGCTTCCAATGCATGGACTCTTCCAAAACGTTGCAATGGATGCTGTGGTTTTGCTTGACGCTGTGATGGATTTGGAGTGGCTAAAGCTGGTTCTATCAAAGCACCGTAAGGCAACGAGATCCGCCGCTGATATTGCTGCAGCTTCCGGAGTTCATCCAGTTCCTTGCATGCTTTCACCAGCAATCGCATTGAGTTCTGCGAAGCGGCGATGGGCGCATACGTTGAATTCATGTTCTTCTTGATTATAAACAGCTTCTCCAGATCGCTCATCGGTGGATCAACATATTGGAATAGGGTCGAGATGTCCTGGTAGAATTTGTTGAACGGCTCTTCCTCGCCTTGCATGCGGTGGTATGCCTCTGCCCTCAAAATATAAGCGTAGCTTGCTGGTAGGAACTCGTGTCTAATTAGGCGTTTGAAATCCTCCCAGGAACCGAATACACCTGTAGCATACATGTTGCTGTACCAGTTGAGAGCATCGTCCAACAGCAAATGTTTGACGCTTTTCAGCAGCAAATCATCTGCGATCTCTTCTGATGCGGCGAATGTTTCCACCCGTTGCAGGAATGTGTTCAGCGATGAGCCATCCTTTTCACCACATAACATATAGGCATCATTGCAGTGAAATGTGGTCCTTCCAGGATTTTGAAACGCTAGCGAACCTAGCGGTGGAAGTCAAGCTTTACTGAACAACGCGCATAAGATAGAGCAGCATCGCATGCTTTGTTGTCTCTTTCTTTCGCCTTGGATACACGGGAGAGCCGTTTGTCGATTGTTGATACACAAAAAGCCTACTTTGAATCTTGCAGTTTGTTCTATGATTCCTATCTGTTTTGTGTTTTCACCCTTGTAGCGGAACGGCCAGTTGTGAACGAAATCTTTCATCGATTCGGAAACTGAAGCTAGACTTGGCCAAGCTTTTTGAAATGTCGGACTATGGAGAACTTCGTCATTTGTTAGGGTTCAAGGTAGTTTACAACTATGAAGACGGAGTGATGCAGCTTTTACAAGGTGCAAGTATCGACCGATTGATGAAACGTTTTGGGATGAGTGACTGCAATTCGGTCAGAGTTCCGATGGAAAAGGGATTGTCACTGGACTTGACGGGACAACACATCGATGAACCATATCGGGAAATGTTGGGATCGCTGATGTATCTCATGCTGTGCGTGCGACCAGATATTTGTTTTCCGATTGGATACTTGGGTCGTTTCCAGCAAAGTCCTAAATCTCAACATTGGCAAGCACTAAAGCGAGTGGTTCGGTATATACAGGGAACAAGAGACATAAAACTATTATTCCAACGGGACGAATCGAGTTCATCATTGATTGGATATGCAGATGCGGATTGGGCTTCGGACACAAACGATCGAAAATCGGTGAGCGGTTACCTGTTCAAGGTGTTTGGTTGTTCGGTTTCCTGGAGCAGCAAGAAACAACGTACCGTAGCAACGTCATCCAGTGAAGCTGAATATGTTGCTTTAAGCATGGCGGTCACTGAAGCAATTTGGCTTCAAGGGATTCTAGAGGATCTGCAAGAAGCTATCAAACCAACTACCATCTATGAGGACAACAGAGGCTGTATCTGTATGGCGAAGAACTTAGAAACAAAGCGGACGAAACACATAGATATTAAATATCATTTCTTACGTGATCATGTGGCTTCTGGATCTCTAAAAATAGAACCTATCAAAACCCAGGACCAACTAGCAGATATGTTCACCAAAGCATTGGATTTCTCAAGATTCAAAACTCTACGAACTAGCCTTGGGCTGACTGATTGAAAGGGGGTGTAATCAAGTAGCCAATCAGTTATACTCAACGTTATCCTAGAAACCCCTTAGTAACATAATTTGTTGATTGAAAATAAATATTCATTCGTTAATTTGCAATCGCTAACTTTGGACGTCTTTTCTTAAATCCTCCGAAGTTTCTTCAAACAAGTAGAACCACCTACTCTACAGAAATTGTCTCGACTTCCCTGGGCATAAAAGTATCATCGTGTTAGCCTCATGATATACGAATGCAAAAAATGGTAACCTGGCTTAGAAACCTCGCAGTTAATAACTGTGGAAGTGCTTAATGAACACTAAGCTGCGAGGCGGCTCTGTCCCAGTGTGGGGATGTAATGCCAATAAGAAGAAGAAGAAGAAGAAGAAGATATTTCTTACCAAGATAAAAACAGTGATCCAAAATGATCAAAATAAAAAAAAAATCCTTCAAAATAATAATTTGTTTATGCCCCTCAATATTTTTGGAAACTCGAGTTTGTACCTTCCCATTTAATTCCACCACTTGGTTGTACCTTGACAGATACGTATTTTGACCTCAACAGTGAGGTCGTCTTATAACAAGTGAAGACATTCCACTAAAAAGCTCAACATAATTTTCTTAACATTTTTGGAAATTAGAGGGGGGGGTCATAAAATCAATTTCAAATTTATATCGGCCAAATAAGATAACAATGACAGGTTGAGAAAACAAGATGGAACGGTCGAAAAATAGAATCTGCAATATGACTACATATTGTAGAAATTTCGTAGGTAATCCAAAGGTAATACTCACGTCGTATTAAACTTTTTTCTGCAAATGGAGCATTTATATTTTTTTGATCCATGTAGAATTCTTGCACGGCTCCGCAGATAACGGTTGCTCTCAAGGCTCTTGAGACGCAGTTTGAATTTAGCTGGCCCTTGCTTGGGATTGAAAACTTTCACATTAACCGATGGAATGGGGGCTTGCAATTCTTCAATCGCACTGAAACGTAAATGTAAAATCAAATAACTATAGAAAGCTGAGCGATGGCAAATAGCTAACCTTTGTTCATCTGTTGTTTGTTCCAAATCGCAATTATTTGACTGTTCATTGGCGTTGAATACCTTCGCAAGTTCCATTTGAGTAGTGGCTTCAAATTTTTCTAGCAAACCGCGACTGAAAAATATAGAAAATAACTAAACAGTAGGCATTCTAACAATGGCATATAGCTCACCTTCGTGCAATTTGCCCACATGTTGCCAGCTCGCTCTTGGTTTTATCGATAACGACTTTACTTTTATGAAACTTTCGATGTATCGCCAAGCGGCCCCTAAAATAACACATTGTTAGTAATTGGTCATTTATAACACGAAATAATAGTCCTTACAGTGAAACGAAACCCTTGTTACAAACAGAGCAAATGAAAGGCTCATGCACGTAAAACGTATGAATCTGGTACTGCTTTTTTGACAAAAACTGTCTGTTACATTGACCGCATAGCAGTTCACTTTCTCTCGTGTTCTGGTCTGCTAGACTTTTTCTGCCAACCTCTTCTTCCACAGGCGCGAAAGATTCGTCACCGATCAGTGAAGACTGGGGACTGGTGTCTTCATCTATGTCCACGTCTTCTATTATCAGTTCTTCGACTTTTATCGACTCGACTACGTCATTTGAAATTGGAGTAGTTTCAGATTCAACCTGCATTGGCTCAACAGAAACAACATCGCCCTTTTCGAGCTCTTCTTCGGTCTCCTCATCTAAGTTGATCACCTCGACCTTTATTTCGTCGACTTGTTTTACAACTTCCGTCTCTTCATTTGGGTTGTTCACCTGGATTTTCTCATCCGGAATCGCAGTTATTTTCGTTTGTCCCTTTTTGTGCTTAATCACATGTTTGTTAAAAAGCGATCTAAAATGGTAATTAAATATGTTTAAAATAAAATATCGTGTATGCACGTTAAAGAAAAACCATGATCAATTCACCTAGTTATAATAGTGTTTTTTTTTGCGCAATTAAAAAATGGTGAAATTGTATTTTGGCTGGGACAAGATTCTTCATCGAATGTAACTTGCATAAGTGAGTGTTTTCTGCGCAAATACCGCAGACATTACCAATTACATGTTGAGCGTTGCGCTTTGTGCAATTAACATATTTTGTGCATCTTGGATGATAGCAGTGTTGTCCTACACTTTGTGCAAAAAAATCTGCTCTTTGATTTACTCCATCAAACGATGTTATAATCTTAACTAAGTTAGTTACACTTATAGAGTGATATTTGAATTTTCTAAATATCATGTCAAATTATTAAAACAAAATGCACGCCAGAGCCACAGAAGCGCGCGCGCCGATGATACACTGAAGTGTTTTCTCTGGAGTGTATTTTCAGCGCGCACGCTCCTGTGGTTCTGACGTACATTTTTTTGACAGTTTGGAACGACAGATAATTCAAATATTCAAGTCACCACTACAGTGCTTAATACTTCGCCAAATTTGCCATACACTTTTCGCTGCAGCTGCCAGCTGGAAGAGAATTTCATCGAAGTCGAACAGTCGGTACCTCATTCAGAAGCTTTCTCTGATTGAAATTTCATTTGAAATTGGAATAGTTTTAGTCTGCGGTTTTAGTTTCAACCTGCAATAAAACTTCTTTCTCTTCTTCTATGTTGATTAGCTCAAATTCTTCATCCGGATTTGTAGTTATTTTTGTAAGAAGTTTTCGCGATTTCCAGAAGTGAATCAAACTAAAATTGCAACAATTACTCGTTGAACTTTGTAACAGAAACACAATTAAATTAAAATAATAATTACATAGTCTGTTATTCAAGGTGATGTATAATAAGATGTGCTCAAGACATAATTCAAATATGTAACAAATATGCAGTGCAACGATAAACTTGATTAAAATGTGTGCAAATTATAGGTACAACAAATATATAAAATCTGATTTTTGAAAACGTCGTAAGTCCAAAAGATAGGCTCTCTTTGTTTACTTTCTCTTTCGATTATTACAAAGCCATACTAACATTTACATTGGATTTTCCAGCACCGATCTGAAGAAAATAGCTTTGTCTAGTGTGCTGAGGTGAAAATATTGCAACAAATTTTAAACTAGCCTAGATATTAGCAAAAGAGAGCGTAATGAAAGAGAGTCTCTCATTTGGACTTACGACGTTTTCAAAAATCACGCGAGAAATATGTAATTATGTATTATAAATTTACTTACAATCTGTTGAACGATTTATCGCAAAATGGACAAAAACGTTTTTTTATATATATTCTTCGGAGACTGTAAATCTTCATCTGGGTTTCTGATATTTTCCCACAGTACGTAGATTGTGATGGATTGCTTTCTTGCTTAGCTTTCGATGAAATAGCCGTATTGTTCATACTATCTTCCATCGGTTGATTGATAGCCTCTTCAACTTGCATTCCTGAAACCAATCCAACTCCCAATCCAGAAACTGCCTCAGTGTGAAAATCTTCTGTTTCGTCAATCACAACAGGAACACCAGTAGCTTCTCCTTGCCATTCGGTTGTTTTTTCCGGAAGATCCTGAACCGTCTCATGGCCATATAACTCTTCGCATAATGCTTCTTCCTTGATCTCCGAGACTTCATCCCAATCCGCAGAAACCCCCTCTCCGTGAGTCACATCTGCATGTGCAGCGTCCGTAACAATAAGTTTTAATGCATTCTCATCGAGAATCGATGTAATTTCACCTTTCAATACGTCCTGAACTTCCAAACACTGCTGCTGGAAGCTTCGGAACTCGTGCAACCGCGTCCGGCAGCAGAAGCAAATCGACTTGCTCAGTTTATCATCAACGCACACCTGGGAAGCGAACAGAAGTGGCGAGTAACAATGTACACTTGGAGTTGAAAATGTTAGTTAATATTGTTTTTCACCGTTATCGAAAGAAAATCCAAAATCCACTCGTGGAGATCCTCCTCTTGCTTGAAGATATCTTCCAGCGATTCATCGCCCAAACATAAGCGACAAAGTTGCTGAATGCTTTTAGGAATATCTGCTTCTTCATTGGAAACAGACATATTCTTCAGGTTTTATAAACTATTTCAACTTATAATCTCTCTATTATTCCGATAATTCATCAGAATAATGAAATTATTCAATAATTCAATTTCACTGACACTCGACACTCGACTTTCGACACTTTTTGAAGGAACTAATGTTTTGACGTTTCGTTTTTCTACACGCTCGTCCGGCTGAACTCAATTTTGGGTCGATTTATCTCAAATTCATAATTTCTTTTGAGCCGTCAAACGCTGAGTAACTGAGATTTATGAATTTGAGTAAATGTCACTCAAAATAATATAAAAAGGCTAAAATATGAAAATGAGTTCACCGAGAAAATGTTAGAAAAATGGCGAAGTCCAAACCTCAATCTACACATTTTAAAATCTTTAGTGGAAAAAATATATAGTAATTAAAAATACGCGAGTTTCTCGGTAAGTTTATCCAACATTTGTCAGCAACTTGTATATGTTTTTTACATTTTCCGTTATCACTTTCTGCAATTACTCATATAGCCTTCTTCTCTTCAATGGCTCTACATTCCATCTGGAACTTGGCCTGCATTTCAACTTGTGTTCTATTACCATTTCCACATTTATATATTGGAATCATTTGTATGCTCGCCAATTGCATAAGATACAAAGATGGCAAGAAGGGGCCATTTCTGCTTATAGGGTAAGTTTCTGAACGCTTTTATATTCATGAATGAAGTTAAAATAATAACTATTTTTTATTCGAATTTGTAGAGTTACTTCGGAACTTTCCGGTTAGCGAATTTTGAAGAAAGTTAATGACTGGACGACTTAATCCAATGTTACTGGAAGACCACGGACAAGACCGGTGAAGATTTGCCAGATGCTCGGCGCAAAACGATGCAGAATTGAAACCTGAAATATCCCCCCGAGAGCTAGATGTGTGGATGTATATTAAATATGGCCAATTCGAAAATTCTGAGGACTCCCTTCATGCCGAGTTTCATTCAACATTATTATAATTATATATAAGCTCAATGTATGTATGCATTCCGTGATAAACGTAAATAAAATATTTCGGCATCAACATTTCAAAAGGGCGAAACTGCTTTGGTAAACAACAGCTTCTCACGTCGCTGGTGGGCTAATTTGAGCCCACCCACCCAATCCAACGCCACTGATGAAAGCAGCGAATCCTCTTCTTTCAATCAATGGTACTGGACGTTGTGGGTGGGCTCAAATTAGGCCACCAGCGACGTGAGAAGCTTTTGTTTACAAAAGCAGTTTCGCCCTTTTGAAATGTTGGTGCCGATTTATACTTTGCTTTGAAAAAAAAACGAGCTTCTTGTTTGACAAACTCAATTTCATAAATATTCGATTTTATGAAATTGAGTAGATATAACTCAAAATTAAATATCTGACACCATGACTCAAAATTGAGTTCAAGGCCATGAACTTCAAGGCCATGAACTCAATTTTGTCTTGAGCCAGTTTTTCCGATTTTGAGTTAAACTGACCCAAATTTGAGTTCAGCGCGGACGAGCGTCACGACCAGGGTGGCCAGATTATATTTTGATAAATCGGTAGCTTGACTGTAAAAAAATCGGTAGTTATCGGTAGGCTGAAAAAAGTACCAAATAATCCAGCTTTCCACGCTCGGTAATGGCGGCTTGTCGGTGTGTAAAAATCAATCGGTCACTGTACTTTTTGACACTAGCTGGAGGAAAACTCACAGGCGAAAAGGCCTTTTTTCCCTTCCCCTCACCCAGGAACGCCAGTGGGCTTTCCTCCAGCTAGTGTCAAACAGTACAGTGAACGATTGATTTTTACGCACCAACAAGCCGCCATTACGGAGCGTGGAAAGCTGGATATGAAAATGTTTATTTTAGGCGCATTCAGCATCATGTTGAAAAATTTAATATAACCTCTTTCAAAATATCTCACAATATTGAAATGCTCATTCTTGGAGCCATATATGGCTATCACACTTAATTTTTTTTGCCGGGCTCGGTTATCAGTTTACCGAATTCTCAACAGCTGAGCTCTCGGTAGTCAGCTCGGTAAACCACATCGATAACCGAGTCCTCGGTACTGTATTTTATTCGATGAAATGTCAAAATTTACCGAAATGTTCTGTAAAATCAACTGAGCAATCGGTAAAACAGTACCGAGCATTTCGGTTATTCACCTGCTCGTTTACCTGTCAAAAAATCAGTTTTGCTGATTTCTCAGTACTTCTTTTTACTGTTTTTCGGTACTTTTTTAGCGGTGCTCCCGTAAAAAAATACCGAACGAATTGCAATTTTGTTTTTTTTTTCAATTTTGTCGTAAAGAATAAAAACAAATGGTAAATTGAACATGTTTTATTGCACATACTGTTTTGTTCATAAACGTTGTCTGTTGTACGTATATGCACGTTCCGCAAATCCCGGTTCTTTGAAAACAAACTCCGATCTAGGTGAAAAACTGGAAATTCGGCGGGGCGTAACGCCCTTCGTAAGTGTTAAATGCAACATCGGGGAAAATTTAGCCACTGCTGAAAATATAATTTAAAAAAAAACTCGTGAAAATCTATGATTTGAAGTTACTGCCTAATCGTATTACTTACCACACAAAACGTTTATTATTTATAATCATTCGTATCTATAGTATTGTTAAGAGGTGAGCCATCCTATAGGGCTGAAAATTCCTTCGATTAAAAACAGAAAAAAGTATCTAGTATTTTTGCTCGCCCTTCTTTCCTTTGGAACACGAGGAGATGTTTAAAAAAATGGCGTTTTCTAAAGTATCACGAAAGATGACTGCTAACTGAGAACTCGGTTTAAATTTTAACGACGTTGGTAAAATTGATTACAGAACACGGTAAAAATATAAAAATATCTATAAAAACCGAGAAGCTCGGTTGTTGACATTTTTGACATTTCATTTTACAGAGGGTTCGGTGAATAATATTACAGTTGTCAGTAATTTTTCAACTATTAACCGAGCTTCCAGTATAACTTAGTTTTTACAGGATAAAACCAGTAAAAAAAATTACCGAGCTAAAATTATCAATTTAAGTGTGTATATATATTGTTTTTATGTACTTTATTGTACTATCCAGCTTTCCACGTTCGGTAATGGCGGCTTGTCGCTGTGTAAAAATCAATCGGTCACTGTACTGTTTGACACTAGCTGGAAGACAGCTCACTAGCGTTCCTGGATGAGGGGAAGGGAAAAAGGCCTTTTCGCCAGTGAGTTCTCCTCCAGCTAGTGTCAAAAAGTACAGTGACCGATTGATTTTTACACATCGAAAAGCCGCCATTATCGAGCGTGGAAAGCTGGATAGTTTATTGTTTTTTATCTCGGTGGTGCGGATAGAATCGATTTGGTTGTCAAAGTGAAATCAAAATTTTCTATTGTGCCGGAGCCAAACATTGAAGATTGTGGTTATGTTCGTTTTAAATCTTATATTAAGAAGTATTGTTAAATATTATTTGGGGAAAAAAACAAAATAAACTTAGTTTGAATTTTGCATTCTTTTTAACAAATATATCCAGCTTTCCACGCTCGATAATGGCGGCTTTTCGATGTGTAGAAATCAATCGGTCACTGTACTTTTTGACACTAGCTGGAGGAGAACTCACTGGCGAAAAGGCCTTTTTCCCTTCCCCTCATCCAGGAACGCTAGTGAGCTGTCTTCCAGCTAGTGTCAAACAGTACAGTGACCGATTGATTTTTACACAGCGACAAGCCGCCATTACCGAACGTGGAAAGCTGGATTCATACACTGAAAACCAAAACTACCCAAAAGTGGGTTGTTTTCACTCAAAACCGTGGTTTGGGCCAATAACCCAAATTTGAGTAAAATGACTTTTCTGGCACTAGGTAGTTTGCCTTTAATCCCATGTAAACAATTTACCCAAAGCTGAGTTTAATTTATCCAAAGCGGACCTTGATCAACTCAAAATAGAGAATATTGAGTTTACTCAAATTTGGGTTATTGGGCTCAGCAACCTCGGTGAGGTGTTTGCATCTTGCTCTAGTTTTGATAGCAATCATGGGAAAGAAAGGGAAAACTACCCAAATTTGGGTAAATTTTTTCTGCGATATTCTCAATAGTGCGTATATTGAACTCAAAGTTTGGGTTGATTTATCTGTCCGTGTAGGTTCTGCAGCATGACGTCACGAATGAATTCGGTCCTCGTCGAATGAACTTTTTTGACAGTTCAGTAGTACTTTCGACTGACTCCGACAAGGGTCGAGTTCGTGATTGGTTGGCTGCCCCTGAGTCCAACAAGACCTGTCACCAGATTGAGGTTACGTTCAGACGCTGCAGAACCTAATATGCAACAAAAATACATAATATTTCAAGCATAATTTTTCATAACGACGTATGTAACAAATACGAGGATTCGAGAAATCCTTTGCTGAAAGTTGGCAAAACTTTTTCTAAAACTGTTTTAAAACTAAATCTTTTTTCAATACTTTTTTCCGCTGGCATGCATCATTACAAGACACGTAATAAGCGTGCTTCACAGTAAAGCTCAGTTCATTCAAATTCATTGTGAAAAACGATAAAATTATACATACACCGGTATGCTACACGTACGTCGGTGTACATTGGTCGGTTTTCCATAGTGCACGATTGACGCAACTGCAGTTTTGTTTTGTTTTGATTTTTGTGTTATACATAGGTCGCTCTTAAGAGCTCCGCACATAGCATACGTTTGCGTTGCGTTTGACAGTTTTCCCATGGGAAATGTGTCAAACGCAACGCAAACGTATCCTATGTGCGGGGCTCTTTAGTTCCCATATGTTAAAGCGACGTATGTAACAGTGAGACTTCAAAAATAGAAATTTTTACATACGTCGATTCGCAAAAAGATTAGATTAAAGAATTTTAAGATCTGAAATCAGTAAAATCGATGCGTATTATATAAAGCCGCGTGTTGTCACGTTGTATTAAAAACCCCGTTTTGTTTACTTTTGTTACATACGTCGTTATGAAAAATTATGCTTGATTTACCTCTTTATAAATCTCGGGTACTTATTCAAAAGGACGTATGTGATTTTGTAAACAAAAAATCAAACGTCGATTTGTCCAATAGACCTGTGCAGGAGTTCATCAAATTCACTCACCTGATGGATTTTGACATTTGAGCGGGTCGTCTTCTCGAACAAAAGTTCATTTTGCGTTCATTATGCGACCCGCTCAAACGTCATAATTTCTTGGGGGAGTTCATTTTGCGTTAGTCTATCTGATACTCCCACGCAAACCAACACCACCAGCATGTAGCCGAAGCCTCCCCCTATCTGTCTATGATGATGGTTTGCGTGACAGGGCTATCAGATCGGACAAATCGACGTTTGAATCTTTGTTTACAAAACCACATACGTCCTTTTGAATAAGTACCCGAGAAATATATATTTCAGAATCCATTATCCAGTCTGGTTGTCTGCTGCCGATTTCAGAATTTTGTGAAAATAGAACCCTCTGCGTCCAAAACAAAACAAAATGAAAGAGAGAATTAATCAGAAAGAAATGAACGAGAAAGTTCATATTATTGAGGATTTAATTGTCGTAGAAGCAGTTAAAATAGAAACTCTTACTGATGATGAACTGGGAATACCAAGTGTACTATCAGACACTGAGTCTACAGCTGATGAAAAGGACAAGGTAGATCGATCGATTGACCTGGAAGATACTCTGTGGTGCGAAACGGAAGATTTCCATCTGGACAATAGAGATGAATCTGATTCTGCTGGTCAACCTGTTTTTTCGAGTGAAGATACTAATAGCGGACAGGGACAAACGCTGGTGCAGCTTGACGAGAATGTGAGTGAAAAATCATCCAATTGTACGACACATGAGGAACCTATCGAAAAAATTGTTTGTCACGTTTGTGAAAGACCATTCAAACGTCGGTAAGAAAAATAACTGCATGTGTTTATTGGTAAATAAATAGAAACCCTTATGGTGTGTGATTAAAATTCATAAATCTAATTTGGAATGCTCCCGCATTAACCACACGATTGTTAAATGGGGGATTGAACCATGAACCTTCGAATATAAAAAGATCATTTACCTGAACCATTGTCATTTCCAGGTCAAACTTACGGGATCATATGCAAACTCATATACCAATTGAAGAACGCCGTAAGAAACGATCACTCATAGAAGAAGAGGATAAGCCAAAAGCCTTAAAATGCTATCTTTGCGAGCTTACATTCAAAATTAGAAAAACACTGCGAGACCATATGAAGCTAGTACATGGAGCAAACAAACATGAGTGCCCGGTTTGCAAAAAGCCAATTGCCGGTTGGTAAGCAGTTTTTCCCTGACTGTTTTTCCAAATACTACAAAATTGAAATACATTATCCTACTTGCAGGTACCTAATTAAACGACATTTGCGAACGCACCAGCCAATCCACGAACGTCAGCAAAGCACGGCTGCTGTCAATTGCGATATTTGTCAGAAGCCATTCAGGGACAGAGCGGCTTTGGGAAACCATGTCATATATGTTCATGGACCGAGAAACCATGAGTGTGAAATTTGTGGCTTTCGATTTCCGCTACGGTGAGCAAATAGCTGTGGGCTGGTGTCTATCACGAAAAAAAAAATCGACCGGTCGATGTTAAATCACACTTCTAGGTCGTATGTTTTTTCTAGTACCATATCATCTCTTATCATACCGAGATGAGCATTTCAGTCAATTAGGTACCAAACAAACTAACGTCTCACAAGCAATTTTAATTATATGATATTATGCTTCAAGTTTAACTAAGCTAAAACACACGATTCTCGGTACGGTCTAGGATGTTTTCGGGTTGAAAACTTCCCTGAACCCTGGGCAGTGTAGGGTATGATGGGGCAAGATGGGTCGCCTAAGGCGAACCCTGAATATCTCAAAACAGAAACATTCTAATTCAACTTTTCAACATGGATCTATAAAAATAGCTCATAATCTGTAAGCCAGGGGTATGAAATAACAAAGCCTCCACTTTTTATTCCATTTCGAGTCTTTAAAGTAGAAGTCTATTTTTCTGTCAATCAAAAAATGGCGGGGTAAGATGGGTCAAACAGCGGGGCAATATGGGTCACTTTTAAATACTGCAATAATTGTTTTTATTCCCAACTAGTCGACCCGGCAGACGTTGTCCTGCGTAGTAGGCCAAAATTCCCATGTAAAATTTCCATACGAATCCTAATTTTAGTTTTAGTTAGGATTTACACAACCTTACGCGTAATTTTCGCATGAGGAAATATCATATAAACCCGTCGGAAACGGTAACGAACATATCTGCTGAAGAAATGAAGAAAATCCGTCCAGCCGTTTTCGAGTTATGCGGATACGAACACAGACCATTTCATTTTTATATATAAGAGAAGAAGAAAGATATTGAATTACACACAGATAGATAGCTTTATTGCCAATGATTATATTGAATAAACAATTATTTTTAAGCCTTGGATGAAGAAATGGCTCTACATTTAAAAATGTCTGCAAATTCTTATGAAAACAAGCCGTCTAAGTATTGCTTTCTTAAAGACAAAAACCCGACTTAATCCACCTACAGTGAACGCAACCCTTCTTACACTTTTGAATGGTTGTGTGTGCCCAGTGCATATTACAATTTCTATGCATATGACCTTCAATTGAGTATAAAATAACTGATATTATCATGCTTTTATCGATTTCAAAATAAAAAACCCGACTTAATCCACCTACAGTGAATGGAACCCTTCTTACACTTTTGAAAGGTTATGGGTGCACTGCATATTACAATTTTTATGCATAAACATGAACTTTAATTGGATAACAAGTAAACGAAATTTTATGCTCGAAAAAAAGTTCGAAGTTGGTAAATTTTTTTCAACTTTCAGAGATATCAGCAGGATCCAATATCCGATTGAAAAAAAATGCATTTCATGGCAATATTTTAGCTTCCGCTTATAGTTAAGAGAGCTCAATCAGATAGCAAACTATTGAGATCTTGAAGTGGCACTATCTTGTAACATACACATTTTATATCTAGTTCTTTGATCTGAGTTGATAGGTATGCGATTATGGTAATAGTAAAAGGGGAAAAAAAGTTTTATAAAATTAATATTTATTATTTTTACAAATAAAATAATTCAAGCAGCATCAAGACACAAGTGTGAAAGTCGTATATTAATAAAAAGCTAGTGGAAACGCTAGTGATATTTTTTTTATTGTTTTCAATATGAAAAAGCAAACATTGGTCGCTAAGGTCGCTTTTCAATAAAAATACACGGCTGCAAGGCTGCAGATTTGATTTGCAACCAAGCCCGATGATTTGCAACCGTTGAAGCCCGAACGAGATCAAATAGAACCATAGATGGCTGAGATATTGATGTGGCAATTTTTTATTAGTTTTCTAAAAATATGCCTCATGTTCGTACTTTACAGATATCTCTGAAACCGAATATCCGATTGCAAAAAAAATTCAATGCGTTCAATGGCAAAGGCGTAGCTTTCGTTTGAAGAATTGTGCAAATCGGTCCACAGACAGCTGAGATCATGATGTGACATTATTTTGCCAATGTTGTGAACAAAATACGTTTAATGCTTTATGTTCGTATTTCACAGATATCTCTGGAACCCAATATCTGATTGCAAAAAAAAATTGATGGTTTCTATCACGAAGCCATAGCTTTGGTATAAAAATAAAAGCGTGCAAATCGGATCTCAGACGGCTGACATCATTATGTGACATTATTTTGTAAGTTTTCTGAAAATGCACTTAAGATTCGTATTTCACGAATATCTCTGAAACTAAATGTCCGATTGCAAAAAAAATCAATGCGTTCAATGGCAAAGGCATAGCTTTCGTTTAAAGATAAAATCATGCAAATCGATTCACAGACGGCTGAGATCTAGATGTGACATTATTTTGCACTTAATGTTCGTATTTCTTAAATATCTCGGAAACTAAATGTCGGCATAGCTTTCGTTTAAAGATAAAATCATGCAAATCGGTTCACAGACAGCTGAGATCTAGATGTGACATTTTTTGAAACGCACACACGCACACACACACATACACATACATACACGATTTTTCAAGTGATCTAAATACCCTTCTTAAGGTGTAAGAAGGGTAAAAAGGGATATTTCTGTAAATTTAACAATTTTTAAAAAATACAAAAAGACTGCAGATTTGATTTGCCGCCTTAAATGGCAATATTACAGCTTCTGTTTAAGCCCAAAAGAGTTCAAATCGGGTCATAGACGGCTGAGATATTGGTGTGACAATTCTTCATTAGTAATCTGAAAATATGTCTCATATTCGTATTTCACAGATATCTCTGAAACCGAATTTCCGATTGCAGAAAAAAATTAATGGGTCCAATGACAAAAACATACACACTTACCTCATTTCACCGTATTCGGTAAATTTTACCGAAATCTCAACAGCTGAACTGTTCGGTAATTTATTTTACAGATTTTTTGTAATTTTTTCCATTGCTCAACTGTCAAAATCACCGAAAATCAGTTAAATTATTTACCGAACAGTTCTGCTGTTGAGATTTCGGTAAAATTTTACCGAATTCGGCGATTTATTTTAAGTGTGTAGCTTTCGTTTAAATATAAAATCGCACAAATCGGTCCAAGGACGACTGAGATCTTGATGGGACATATTTTACCAATGTGTGAAGTTGATACGTCTAATGCTTTATGTTCGTATTTCAGAGATATCTCCGGAACCCAATGTCTAATTGCAAAAACAAAATACAATGGGTTCAATGGCAAAGTCATAGCTTTCGTTTAAAGATAAAATCATGCAAATTGGTTTACAGACGGCTGAGATATTCATGTGACATTATTTTGTTAGTTTTCTGAAAATGCAATTCATGTTCGTATTTCTCACATATCTCTGGAACCAAATGTCCGATTGCAAAAAAAATTGAACTCGTACAATGACAAAGTCATAGCTTTCGTTTAGTGTTAAAATCGTGCACACACATACGCACACACACACATACATACATGTGCTCAGTTCGTCGAGCTGAGTTGATTGGTATATACGACTTGGGTCTCCGAGCCTCGGATAAAAAGTCGGTTTTTCAAGCGATCTTTATACCCTTCTTAGGGTGTAAGAAGGGTAAAAAAAGAATACTTCTGGAAATTTAATTTTTTTTAAAAAATACAAAAAGACTGCAGATTTGATTTGCCGCCTTAAATGGCAATATTACAGCTTCTGTTTAAGCCCAAAAGAGTTCAAATCGGGTCATAGACGGCTGAGATATTGGTGTGACAATTCTTCATTAGTAGTCTGAAAATATGTCGCATATTCGTATTTCACAGATATCTCTGAAACCGAATTTCCGATTGCAGAAAAAAATTAATGGGTCCAATGACAAAAACATAGCTTTCGTTTAAATATAAAATCGCACAAATCGGTCCAAGGACGACTGAGATCTTGATGGGACATATTTTACCAATGTGTGAAGTTGATACGTCTAATGCTTTATGTTCGTATTTCAGAGATATCTCCGGAACCCAATGTCTAATTGCAAAAACAAAATACAATGGGTTCAATGGCAAAGTCATAGCTTTCGTTTAAAGATAAAATCATGCAAATTGGTTTACAGACGGCTGAGATATTCATGTGACATTATTTTGTTAGTTTTCTGAAAATGCAATTCATGTTCGTATTTCTCACATATCTCTGGAACCAAATGTCCGATTGCAAAAAAAATTGAACTCGTACAATGACAAAGTCATAGCTTTCGTGCAAATCATAGTGTTAAAATCGTGCAAATTGGTCCACGGACGGCTGAGATCTTGATGTGAGATTTTTGTAACGCACACACATACGCACACACACACATGTGCTCAGTTCGTCGAGCTGAGTTGATTGGTATATACGACTTGGGTCTCCGAGCCTCGGATAAAAAGTCGGTTTTTCAAGCGATCTTTATACCCTTCTTAGGGTGTAAGAAGGGTAAAAATAGACATTTTCAATAAACAAATTAACATTATTATGTCAAAAGTAACCTTAAAATGATTAAACCAGCAATGGAAAATTATGTTTTGAATACGAACTATGCCCTTCAGTATGTGCTGACCCATCTTGCCCCATTTGTAAGTTCATGTTAGAATGTCTAATTTTCGAACAAATTTATTTATTTCAACGCAGTTAGTATAACATCACCTACATTACTTATAATACGATCACTATGTTACTAAAAATGTTTAAATTTTACATTGCTCGACGAGATTACACGTTTTATAGAAAGTGTGTTTCGCATAAGAAACAATGCTGAAAAATATTGTACCTTGCCATACTCTACCAAAATAAAATTTTATCATCAAATAGAGTGATAATAAAGTAGAACCAAATTATTCCTCCTACAAAGTCATAATCTTCACATTAAAATGTACACGATGCTCAAAAACGGCCCTGACCCATCTTACCCCGTGACCCATCTTGCCCCGCCTAACCCTATCCATTGTACTTGCAATGGCAGGCATAAGAAAGCTTTCAATGAATAACTGAGGAAATGCTAATAGAATATTAAGTTGAAAAGCAGGCCAAGTTTAAGTTGGAATGTAGAGCAATTGATACAATAATGTTCCCGAACCTGATATCTTATCAATTTCAGACTCTTGTTAGTTAATTGTTTTAATTCAGCTAACACTAAACTTGTCTCTCTATAACTACAGATCATCATTGAGAAAACATATGAACACGCATGATCCAGATCCTCACAAGAGAAGAAGACCGTAAGAAACATGTTGAATTTCTACAACTACTGTGAACATACTGAATGATAATTTTATTTAAATTATAGATCAGAGCAGACTACTAAAAGCAAACGCAAGAAACGTGTAGTTGGAGAAGGCAACGAGACGAGTGGAACAAGTCGATCCTTTAACAAAAGGCAAACTATAAAGGATATTGATAAAGCGAAAGGTAGAAAACGGTAAGCAAATGCAATGTCCATGTCCATAGTTCATTGCAATCTAAAACGTTTAAATCATTTTAGCCAAAAAAAGAAAAAGCCTAGATTTCATTCATGTCCGTTGTGCAACGCTAAGTTTGCAACGGTAGTAGAATTTAACAAGCATATTCAGCAGAAGCACGAGGAGGTCCTTATGGACAAAGCTGTAGAACAGAAATCGAATGAAACTCAGTGTATGGAACACACAGAATCGAATGAGGACGTCACCTTTCTGTTTGAGGCAGAAGAGTTCAAAATTGAGCCGGAATGAAAGGAAATGGCCGATCGGATTATAGAATATTGATTTGTTATTTTTTTAACTTAGCGTAGAATATCTTAACGAAAAGACAAGAGAAATTCCAATTTAAATATAAGTATTTAATGGCGAAAAAATCGCCTTCCTTGATGATCGTTTTCAACGTTGTGTAATGTGTATTATAACTCATATATCCGGAGAGGGCCTTCCTCGGCTGCTGAACGTAATGACCGATCTGTTCGGCCACATTGAGAGTTGATGTAAAGCCAATATCAACTTCTCTCCACGAACAGCCTAGATAGCCGTGTGGTGTCGGCAGCTGGTTATCTGGCTAAGAATAACATTACGGTTTGCCTGTTCCAGTGGTAAAAGTCCACCATACAGGTGACCCTCAATTCTCGATGTGATGCGGCTTTATGCTTACCGTGCCTACGAATGAATGGTTAGGGGGGGTCTAATAATAATCTAACCGTGGTTCCAGCTAGTCTACGAACTCCATATAGTCAAGGTCTATGGATCAATATCCGTAATGGAGACAGTTATCGAAGAATGAACAAGTTTTGTGACCCCATCTTGGTATGTTTGTACACCAAGCAGTGTTGTCCTACACTCAGTGCAAAAAATTCTGCTCTTTGGTTTTACTCCATCTAAACGATTTTATAATCTTAGCTAAGTAAGTGTAACTAATAGAGGGATATTTGAATTTTCTAAATGTCATGTTAAACTATTGAAAAATGCACACCAGAGCCTCAGGAGGGCGCGCACTGAAAATACACTGGAGTGTTTTCACTGCTGGAGTGTATTTTCAGCGCGCGCGCTCCTGTTGCTCTGGTGTGCATTTTTTTAACAGTTAGACATGACATTTAGAAAATTCAAATATCCTTCTATTAGTTACACTTACTAACTTTCGCCTCTAATGCTATCATGAACATGTACGTCCAAGTTTGGAAGATGATATTAGCATTTCCATATCATTGTAAATCGTTTAACTTCACGTAGAAGTAACACACACGAAATCAAGGTCACTCCTGACGGAATCCAAGATTAAAAGTGTTCGCGTTTTCGGGGGCACACCACTCGATAAGGAAGCAACGCACAACTGTAATTTTTATTATTTCACGCATGCTGCGACGCAGCAAACCTAAATCAACAAAAATGACTGTTGTGCGCCACCTCTGAATCGAGTGGTGTGCCCCCGAAAACGCGAGCACTTTTAAACTTGGACTCCGTCAGGAGTGACCTTAATTTAGTGTACTACCCTTGGTGGGGGCATCCATCAATTCAGCTGTTATTGGTCGACGGTACAGCAGCAGTGCCTTTCTCTGCTTTGTTCTCTCCGAGGCAGCCAAGTTGGTTGCGACGAGACGGACGCAATGAGAAAACAGAACTGTGCAATAAAAATCCTATTCGACTAAATGCTGATGTCATATTAGAAATTTGGAGACAGTACTCGTCGATAGCAAATCCTTCCGCACACGATGGCATATGAGCAAGTCAAACCACCTTCCTTTTGCCAGTGGAGATATATCAGCTTCCACACTGATATTCTTCCCTCCCCCCTTCATACGGGAGCTTGGCAGAAGGAATGGTCGTGCGATATGTCCCATCACAAATATTGCCCTCCGCTCGCTTTCAAATCGACTTCTATAAAAACATTCTTCATGCCTGCCGTATCCTAACGGAACTATCAATTCTATACTTTCGCCTGTAATGCTATCATGAACATGTACGTCCAAGTTTGGAAGATGATATTAGCATTTCCATATCATTACACTTACTAAGTTAAGACTATAAAATCGTTTAGATGAAGTAAAATCAAAGAGCAGAGAACACTGACACCAAGTACCGTAAAACGGGGTGACTTGCAACACTTTTCAAGTTTCTCGCTCAATAATTCTGAATTAAAAGGATTTGTTCATTCTACTAGTACATGTTACTTTTAATGGGTCCTAATATTAGTGATTAGACATATAATCAGATATACATTAATAATAAAAATATGAAAATAATATTAAAAATGATGTGTGTTGCAAGCAACACCTTCTGCGGGGTGACTTGCAACACATCATCGAATTCAATCCTAACATGTTTTAGAACAACTTAATCATAGTGATTTTTCATCCTGGGTCATTCTTCATCACTGTCAATGCAGGGGCCTTACTGGCGGGATCCCCTCTCCCCTCATTCCGCCTTTTTTACGATTTCAATGTATCGATTGATATTTTTAAGTCATCGGTTTGAAAATGCTCTATGTCGGCTTAAGAATGGTGTGCACCACCAGTAATTCCCTGGATAGTTGTTTTTAAACGGTTTTCCTTTCAATCCCCATCATCCAATTTACCACAATTATGTTAAGATCATTATTTTGAAAAGGCATTTCCGCAGCAAGCAGCAAACCATCCACAAGTGTTGGATCTTCTTGGGGATTCAACACTGTTTGACCACCGTAAGTCTTAGTTTTACTGTTTTCTGTATTAAGATAATGTAAAATTGTTGTTGGGGACAAATCGTACTGCCAAGCGGCTTCCCAGATAAACAATTTGTTTTTTAACTTCTACCGCTGCCTTCTTCAAAATTTTCTTTGAAAAATTAGAAATAATGCGACTTCCTTCAGGTTTTTTGTAGTATCGCGGCTAGTAAAGGAATTCTGTAACATAAAATTTATGCCAGTTTGAAAAAAAAAATGTTGTAAATCAGCAGTTTTTGATAAATAAAACTATCGTGTATCAGCTGTTGCAAGTCCCCCCGCAGGAGAACAAATTTCTAAAAAGTTGATATTTCAAAAACAAACAATTTTATTATTTTATAGTTTTTACGGAATAACATACCTTATAAGGTACTGTAACTGGAGAGGGGATCGATTCTGGTAAAATTATTTTCAATTTGCTACACGAACTTACGATTTACGACGTTCGACTTTCAATTAACGAAAATGTTTCACAAAATAATGCAAAAAAACAACAGTGAGTAATATTCTCACCTAAATACCAACTAGGCACAACAAATACAATATAACCTAGGGATGCGTGACGACAAGTTCGATGTTTGGGCATATTTTTATTGTAAAAAAAACAAAAACTTGTGGCAAACCCAAGTGTTGCAAGTCACCCCGTTTGACGGTAGTTCTTGTTGTTGTCTTGCGCTCCAGGTAGTCTATGAACTCCATAGAGTCAAGGTCGGTGGATCAACCTCCTTAATGGAGGCTGTTATTTGAAAATAAACAAGTTGTGAGACCCCTTCAAATAAACATATACCAAGTTTGTATTTTAAGTATTTATTTTCGTTGTCGTGGGCTTCGCAATGAAGGCAGCTATTAAACATTGCGTGTTTTTTTTTTGCCGCATAAGGGTTAAAAAAACACATACACGCTCACACCCACATAAACAGACGTTATTGGGCTGCAGTGTAATAAGGTACAGCCTGGATAACGCCAAATGGACTACAAAGCGCGATTCCATCATTGGTAATTGCCTACTTTTCGAGGTATTAACCATGATTGAAATGGGGCGTGCTCAATAATAGATAATTGGCTACTTCAGGGTATTATCTATTATTGAACTAGAATGAGTGGTCTATACCAATGCCGGGGGGAGTGCTGTCGTGGCGAGGTATTGAGCAACAATGTGCCATTCACGGTCACCTCCTTCTTGGAGGACAAGTAAATGTTCTTTTATTTTCAAGCGAAATCAAGCGAAAGCATTTAACAGGATATTTAAAACACGACGCATCAACTGAAACCATCGTAAAGTGCATAAATATGATAAATCTCATTAATACCCAAGTACCTCCACTATTGGTGCTACCTCCACCAAACGCAATACAACGGAACGGCGACGGAAACGGAAAATTTGACAGTTAGCCCATATATTTTATGTCAAATTTGCCGTTTCCGTCGCCGTTCCGTTGAATTGCGTTTGGGGCTTAAGGGTACGGTTACCTTACCTGGGTCGCCTCCCCAGCCAGGTGTCTGGATGCAGATTTCCGTTACCTTCTATAGATGAAAAAAAAAATAGAAATTCTCGCATTTAAGCAAAGCTTCTTTGCTGTTGTGTAAACAGGACGGCAAAGCTGAACCTGAACCCAACACCATTATCCAAGATTTTTTTATGTACAGGTTATCCGACTTCGTCAGTAGATGGGAATAACCAGCGCGGGGGAGAAACATAAATTTTCAGTGCAAAACGTAAATAAACGAGCATAAATTCCATACAAAAATCCAAGATGGCTGAGTTGCAGATATTGACAAGTCGGATAACCTGTATACATAAAAAAATCTTGACCATTATCAACAACATTCCACACAGGTGCCACATTAGCCGCAGTTGACGACAATGTCAATGGTCGCTGCTTTTGCCAGTATCAACATAATTTGCTTTAATCAGTTTCGAATAACAAATTCATTCTAGTTTTAACGCCCAACTTGATTGTATATGTATTTTCAAAAACGTATTCAGAACTCCTATGTTCCTAAATTATATAATAGATATATGCATGCAATTATATTTTGTTACTTTCTATATATAAAAATAAATCTTTGTATTTTATTCCAAGCAAAACTGCCGGTACTCGCATATATTCGTTCCATTTGGGTTTTTGTCACATTTGAGTTTTCTTCGTGAATAGCATTCAATTTTGTCATACTTCCACTTCACAAAACTTTGTTCGGGAGAAATGTGAAAAAAAATCAAACTAACCTTGACCCATATTGAATGTACCCGCATACCAGTCCCATTAAGAATTTGCATAAGTTGATTGTTCAAAATTTAATTATTTTTCCATTGAATTCTCATATTCCATTGAATCGTTTCACGTCAACTCAACTCTGCAAAGTTTAACTATAGATCGCAAAATATTTGAATTTATTAGATTTTTCAAGTTTTCTATGGAAAATTATCTCAGTACATATACAAAAACCAATATGGGCCCGATATGAAAGTACCGGCAGAAAAGTTGACATGTCTCTTCCTCGAAGCGCAACTCCATATCTAACTGATGTTAATCGATCGCGCGTTGGTTTTCATAAACTGCCCGTATTTTACTAAAAATAAAAAATTAAAAATAATGCAATAATTATTAAATACGATTATTACTACCATTATTACCTCCTTGTTTGATCATGAGTGTCTCGTCGAGGTTGTTTCCTACTTGGTGTAACTTGTTCGGTAGATTTGTCACTTTGTTCATCTTCACTGGTGTCCTCCGTGCTGGTATCTTCGGACTCCTCATCTGAATTGAAGTCCGATGCTTGGGGTGATCGCTTTCGTTTGTTCGATTTGAGATTCTCGCCGTGAGTTTTCATATGGTTCGAAAGACAGGCTCTGAAATGGTAATGATTGTAAGGCGAATCATGCAATAATATACACCACCACTTACCGCACTGAATATATTTTGCCGCAGACTTTACAATTGTATCTCTGCGTTGCGTGTGCCTTCATGTGGAGAACTTGTTGTTTTTTAGTTGGATACCATTTGCTGCACAGCGTGCAACTGAATGACTCCGACGAAGGATTACTATTGTTTTCTGGTCTGTGTTCCGTTGCCATATGCGCGGTCAATTGCTTTCTTGAATAAACCAATTTGCCATAGAACTTAAAACAGAATTTTTATTCAAGTCCAACAACTTACTTAGTTTCCAGAACTACGTCACACGACGAACAAGTATACCTCTTCCGATGTCCACGTTTGTAATGGACCCATAGGCGATTCTGGCTATGGAAAACTTTATCACATTTCATACATTTAAATGATTTTGGTTCCGTTTGTGAAGAAGTTTCGGCTGATTCCGGTTTATTGCTCGTGTTCGCCTCGTCTGTACCATTGTTCAATCCACTTCCTGTTAATTGAAAATCCTCCGCATCGCCACGATAATGTCTTCGTATATGCCTTAATAAATGTTCACTATTGAGAAAATTTTAATAATTATAATATGTAATTGAAAACGATTTCCCACAATTGAGATTTTACCGCGTGCTAAACTTGGTATCGCAAATATGGCAATCATGGATTTTGGGTCCGTGCACTTTCTGTTTGTGCCCGTATATTGTGTCTTTTTGTTTGAACCCCTTGTTGCATACATCGCATTTGAATGGTCGTTCAACGTCTTCTCCCCTCTGCGTGGGTTTCGCTGGTTTGCGCAAACGCATAGCATCATGCGTTTGCTCGTGCCGTTTCATGATGAACCTGTTAGACAACAAGAAATAAATTCTGGATTTGTGGAATAAAACCACAATCTTAGCTCACCTGTTTATGAACGGTTTCTCACATATAGAGCAGAGATGTTTCTTCGAGGCATGGTATCGCTGGTGGTGATTTAAGTTCTTTTTGTTTTCAAATATTTTAGCACATACAGCACACTTCCATTGCTCATCGCCACCAGTTTTCGCTTTCTCTTTAGATGACTGATCGCTAGTGGTAGTACTCGCGTTAAAATCTATATCATTCGAGTCTTCTTCATCCTCCAAATCAATTGCTTCCTCTTCCGAAAGTTTTGATTTATGAGTTTTCATATGATTCAACAACGAACTATGCCGATTGAAAATTTCATTGCACTCTGAACAAGAGTACTCAACAATATCATTTGTGGAATGCTCTTTGTGATTTTCTAGGTTTCCATATTTTTCTTTAGTGGATATGTTTTTAGTAAGTGGATCCTGTTGCAATTTGTATCTTTTCGTGATGATCTCTTGACGGTTTAAGACTTTTCTGTAATGGATTGGTTTGGCTTTATTAAAATGTAAATATTAATTCACTAAAGTTACATACGGATTAGTAAATGCGACTTTACACATGTGACACTCTGGAGAATTTGGTTCATGTGTATTGTTGTGCTGCTCTTTGGTCCTGAAAAATTTTAGGCATGTTTTGCACTGCATTGAGAGTGACGTGATTCCACTGATAAACTGGTTCTGGACCAAACTTTGTGTCGGTATGTCTAATAATTTGAATTCTGCATCATTATCTGTGCGAACTTCAATTTTAACTTCGTCTATGTCAATCATATCCTCTATTCCAACGGATTGATCTTTGCCTGTTTCATCTTGTGTGATCCGCGGTAAAACAACCGAGATCAACTCTGTATTGGATCGAGTTTCTCTTAGTTCGTGTGGATGTTGGAGAATGGCTTCTGAATTTAATTTATTCATTTGTTCCTGCGATTCGTTCGATAGTTCGACATCGTCGGATGTTTCAGTTTTCACTTCCCTCAGTTTAACCAACAAGTCCAAATTATTTTCGTCTAACTTTGTAGTTTTTTCATTCTCGTGGTTTAATTTTGCGTGGATCTTCATGTGATTGTCCAAATGTTGACTGAAATGCAATTAACATATAGTGTGACTGGTCCCTTAAAACAAAGTTGTAAAAAATAACCGCTTCTTTTCGAAATAAACAACTACTGAGCTGCATCCAACACTGGGTAGAGCAGTCAGAGCCTGAATTAGTAAAACGATAAGATACAATCAAAGGTATTATACATGGATGGATGCTTAAGTTGGAGAATCGAACTGTGGCTTCAGAAGAAAGCATTCTCCCTTATTCTTATTTATGGACGAAGGATACTTTCGAATTCGAACGAATGCTATTATTTTGTTCGAACCGTTTCTCCATTTGATTTTGCTGGAGTTCACGAGAATGCGCGTTCGTACGTAAACAAGAATATGGGTGTTTATGTTCCTTATTTTTAAGTGTATATCTTACCGCACTGCATATGATTTTCCACAATCCTTACATCCATGCTCTTTAGGTGGTTCCCTAGTTGATAAAAATCTTGGCATAATCTCATCCCCATTATGATCATTCTGGTTCATGGTTTGTAGCAAAGTCTGGACTTCTTGGCATCGTATTTTGAATTGATGGAATTCGATCAACCGTATTCGACAAATAGTGCAGATGTTTCGGCTCATATGATCCAAAGATGATACCTAAAATAAATAATAACGGAGTTAGGTTGATGGTGAGCCACAAGCTGGTTTCTTACTTTTATTGAGAGAAATTCGACTATCCATCGTTGAAGGCCCTCTTCCTTAAAGATATCGTCAAGGCACTCTTCACTCAAGCAAAGTCGACACATTTGGTGGACACTCTGTGCAACTCCCGGTTCGGTTTTAATTACCGAAGGAGTTGTCATTTTCAACATTTTAGGCTAATTCTCTAATAATAAGAAATTTTGTCTTAAAAAGTAGAACAAAATTTCAAAACCATTACGGGTAGACGTGCAGAATTGTTTAGTTTACTGTTTTTGAAGTTTGTGTTAAGATGAACAACTTGAAATGAACTTGGGGATAGACTAACGCAAAATGAACTCCCCCAAGAAATTATGACGTTTGAGCGGGTCGCATAATGAACGCAAAATGAACCTTTGTTCGAGAAGACGACCCGCTCAAATGTCAAAATCCATCGGGTGAGTGAATTCGATGAACCCCTGCATAAGTCTATTAGGTTCTGCAGCGTCTATATCTAACCTCAAACTGATGACTGATTAGTAGTACTTCGCGTTGGACTCGGGGGCAGCCAACCAATCACGAACTCGATCCTTGTCGGAGTCAGTGGAAAGTACTACTGAACTGTCAAAAAAGTTCATTCGACGAGGACCGAATTCATTCGTGACGTCATGCTGCAGAACCTAATACTAAATTAGGTTCTGCAGCGTCTGTATCTAACCTCAAACTGATGACAGATTAGTAGTACTTCGCGTTGTACTCGGGGGCAGCCAACCAATCACGAACTCGAACCTTGTCGGAGTCAGTGGAAAGTACTACTGAACTGTCAAAAAAGGTCATTTGACGAGGACCGAATTCATTCGTGACGTCATGCTGCAGAACCTATATGGTCCAATGCACCGAATGAACACAATGACGTTTGAGACGGGCGCTGTTTACTAAAAATGAACACTTGCATGAACTCGATGAATGAAAAAGTATTCATTCTTAGTAAACAGCGCACCGCTCAAACGTCAATGATGAACTCGGTGCATTGGACCATAGACCTGTGCAGGAGTTCATCAAATTCACTCACCCGATGGATTTTGACATTTGAGCGGGTCGTCTTCTCGAACAAAAGTTCATTTAGTCTATAGACTAACGCAAAATGAACTCCCCCAAGAAATTATGACGTTTGAGCGGGTCGCATAATGAACGCAAAATGAACTTTTGTTCGAGAAGACGACCCGCTCAAATGTCAAAATCCATCGGGTGAGTGAATTTCATGAACTCCTGCACAGGTCTATTATAGGTCTATAGACTTATGCAGGGGTTCATCGAATTCACTCACTCGATGGATTTTGACATTTGAGCGGGTCGTCTTCTCGAACAAAAGTTCATTTTGCGTTCATTATGCGACCCGCTCATACGTCATAATTTTTTGGGGGAGTTCATTTAGCTTTAGTCTATAGACTAACGCAAAATGAACTCCCTCAAGAAATTATGACGTTTGAGCGGGTCGCATAATGAACGCAAAATGAACTTTTGTTCGAGAAGACGACCCGCTCAAATGTCAAAATCCATCGGGTGAGTAAATTTAATGAACCACTGCACAGGTCTATAGACGATAATGAACGCAAAATGAACTTTTGTTCGAGAAGACGACCCGCTCAAACGTCAAAATCCATCGAGTGAGTGAATTTGATGAACTCCTGCACTGGTCTATGCACCGAATGAACACAATGACGTTTGTTTACTAAAAATGAACACTTGCATGAACTCGATGAATGAAAAAGTATTCATTCTTAGTAAACAGCGCACCGCTCAAACGTCAATGATGAACTCGGTGCATCGGTGATCTGAGAATATGTAGTGATATCAACTGAAGATGTGTATTATCTAGTGATCATCAATATCTGTGCTGTAAACTATCGACCTAGTTAATATTACAAATAAATTAAAGAAATTTTATGCCTGCGTTATAATTTCGAATTAACGTTCCAACAGTTTAAGTTGAATAAGCTAGTTTTTTGGCTAAAAAAAACTATTTTTCTGAAGATTGATTAGTTTATCGGAATAATGTTGATGATTAGTAATGTTAAAATAAATTAAACCAATTTATGTGAAGTCCTTTTCTTATCTAGACTATTTTCTCGACAATTTATAAAGAATATGGCTTTGGCGGAATGTGATAAGACTGCGGATAACTTCCAAAACGTTCATCAAATATGTCGACTATGCCTGAGTGAAGAATTCCTCGAAGATATACATAAAGACGAAAACCTGCAGCAGTGGATATGTGACTTCCTTTCGATAACGGTAGAGCAATCGAAGTTGAGTACTCGACACTATCAATTTACTGATTATAGACTACTTTTTAGGTTTCTACTGAGGATGGCCTGACTCAGAGTGTTTGTGATATCTGTCGAATACGGTTATCCGAGTTCCATCAGTTTCGGTTGCGCTGCCAGGAAGTGCAAACCATACTCCAGTCTACGGTTGAGGATCAAAATGATAACGTTGACAAGCCAACGTTGATGGAGAACGGGTCTCAGGGATTCATCGAACACATGTGCACGTATTGTGGAAAAGCATTTGAAGTGAGGTATGTCACACGTAAGAGTACCTTAATTCTGAGATTACATTGACTTCAATACATTTAAGTTCGCATTTGACCAAACATATGGAGATGCATGAAAACTCAGATCGAGGAAATTCAGATAAACTCGTGCCTACCGAGGACGAGCTGCAAGAAGTAATAAACCAACTGTATGAACGAACTGATTTTACAATCACGAAACAGAGCCAAATAGTTGAACAACAAGCTGACATGGGATCCTCGCATGAAAATGGTAATTATTCGCTAAATGAGTTCCAGGTAACTCCGTTCCATTCGGATCTATCATATGGTGATGTTCAAGGCCAGGAAAATGAGAAACACTTCGGCTATGAGCAAACGATATGCATAGAGGAATCAGATGATTATTCAGAAGCATCTGTTGCTTCAAGGCGCAATGAGCCTTCAACGATTTACCAGACAGAAGATTTTGATAGTGGAACAAATGAGCCACATGCATTTTTAACTGATTTTGATAGTAGAACAAATGAACCATATGAATTTTTAACTGATGGTGCTCAAACGATCACCATCGACGACATCGAATACAATCAATCGACACGTTGCAATATTTGTAATAAAGAGTTTCAGTGCAAAAGAAAACTTCGAGGTCATATAGTGGTAGTACATGGGCCAAAAAAGCAACAATGCTATGTGTGCAAAGTTAAATTTGCTCTTCGGTGAGTAGGTAGCTTTATTGCACATTATAATTCGAAACAAAAAATTAGACTTTCTGTTACAGAAGCAGCTTACTCCGGCATTTGACTTCTAAGCAACATTTGAGCAAAGTGCAGGAAATACATCCTACCGAAGCCCTACCTGAGGAAATCTGCACTACCGATGATGTTGGTAATGACTTCGTGTGTACGAAATGCGATCGTACATTCGGCCGAGCTTGCTATTTGACGAGTCACATGAAAATTCACTTTGGGAAAAATGCAAATAAGTTCACAATGGCGACAAATGATGGAAAAGTTGTACCTGAGGAACAACAGCAGGCGGATGTTCAGCAGCCTGTTCCGGTTATATACGTGGATGATGACTTATAGGACCAGTAGAATCGTGAAGGGAAGTGACGAGCCCTTAGAAATTCGCTATTGATTTCTAATGTGTATAGAAATTAAAATCTGTATCACAAAAAATCACTGAAACAATATTTGGAAAAAAATTCTTTAGATTTTTTTATTTGTGGAAAAGAGTGATGCTCGTGTCTTTAAGATCAGGGTGACCACCAAATTTCCATTTTGGAATTCCCGGTTTTTCCCGGTTCAAATTTTGGAACTTTCCCGGCAGAAGTGTATCGAGAAAAGAAATGATCGAGGAATGAGGTTTTGCATTCATTTGACAAATCAATCTATGGAACAACCATGCTTGTTTTACGCGACATTTTTTCGATCGTATTTCTGATCATATGACTTAAATTCAACATCAAAATCTATGGAATTGTATTACAATACATCCTAAATAAATCTAAGAAAACAATATGGTAATGTGTTGATAAGGCACTTTTTTCAGTAACAGGCTTGGCAAGTGAATCAAAGCTCATTTCTGCATTCATTCTTTCTTTCCTATCACATTAGTTGCTATTACCTAATTATTTTTCATTGTAATTTTTTATTCGAAAAACAAACGAGCTCATTATATAAATTTGATCCAAATTGTGATTAAATAATCAAAGATATTTCAAGCAAAATATTTTTTGTGAAAAAGCATTAGAGCGATCTTTAAAAAAATAATAATTACCGAAAAAAAAGAAAGTTAAACCTGAAAGGTGTATTCATATCTTGAAGCACTTCTATTCAATGTGAGTTCATGGTATTTGTATTTCGTTGTTATGAACTTGCTCATAATAATGCCTTCTCAAGTTAAAAAACCCATATTAATCCACCTAGCGGTGATGGGATTTCTCTTATGTTATAAAAATAGTATTTTGGCCAAAACTTTTGAGCCCATAGTCTGATATGGCCAATTTTTAATAGGAAACAATGAGAAAGGGTTCCGCGTCGAATGCAATCTGTTACGAGCAAATCGGTTAAGAATAAATGCCAAAAAAAAATTGGCATAAAAAATTGTATTTTGGAAATAACTTCTGAACCCATAGTCCGATATCTACCAGATCTTTTCGTTTGACAGTTGAAAATTTATCAAATAGCAGCGCTCTTACCGCGCTACCAAATTTGGTCACCTGTCAGTCGCGCTACTGTTATCTATAGCAGCTCGTTTAGTAGCGACCGGTAAAGTACTAAAGTACGGGCTCTACCCTTCTTAGCAGTGACCTGCTCCGCACCTTTGGTCGCACTCCTTGCGACCTGCTGACGACTTCGTTTCGCCTTTCTTGGATTCACGACCTCCGTCCATGGCAGTTCTTCCTTCCGGCGAACCTCTGGTATCATCCATGGTGGAGGTATCTTTCAGGTCCGCCTCCTGCGTGACCTTACTTAGCTTAGGAGTTGCTCCGCTAATTGCCATATGCTTTTGAAGCTTTGCAGTCTGGCTCTCCGCCAGCTGCTTCTCCTCTGTAAGGAGCCGAATCTTCGATTCAGCCTCCTTCGAGACCTTCACCGATTGGCTAACCGCCAACTCCTTCTCTTCAGTAAGAAGACGGATCTTGTGCTCCGCCTCCTTACTGGCTTCCAGCAAGGACTTCCATTCCGATTTCGCCTCCACGACTAGAGCGCAGAGGGTCAGTACGGCCTGCTTCTGGTCCTTACTGTAATTCACTCTGTTGTCCAGGAAGGACATAATTACGTCCGAAACGTCCGTAATTACTTCCATGGTCTGGACTCCATTATCCTCATGGTTAGTCATCACTGAATTGATGACCTTGGTCAGAGTGGGGCCGTCCATTTTGACGTTGACCGGCACCTCGTCTGACCCACCACGAGCTCCACCATCGCCTCCCCCCGGCGACCTTTGGGGTGACCGATCAAGGCCACTGTGCCTGGCGAAAGGGTTCTCCTTGTCGCCATTCGCCTCACCTCCCTCCCTCGATTTTTTTTGTTTTACTGGAATCATTGCTGTTGGGTCGCCCTTGCGGCTGCTGTCGAATCCTGCTGGTGTAGTCGCCTTCGCGATCCCATGGTTATCTATACATACATTGCGGCATGCAAGGAGGCCATGCGAGGGTTGACACTTTCGTGTTCAGAGCCAGATCAGCGCTAGTCAGGAAGGAGCATCTGAGCCTACTCCCACTCAGCTACCAGCTGAGCGACAGGATTGTACCGCGTGCTACAAGGCCCACCACGGTTTTAGGGGACGTAAGACAGCCTGGCCATTAGCCCATTCGCCGTTTCAGGTTGGTGTAACTCGGCCTTACTAAGAGAATAGAATAACCAGACTACCAGCCCTCGCATTCACAATATTTCAATATCCAGATACAAAGTCCAATAACACGCAACCAGTATACCATAATCAGGGTCTTACTGGTATCAACCCTGATATGCCAGTGGCACTCCCTGGGCTTGTGTTTTTGAAGCGGCACACAGTCGCTTTGATGGAGTCTGCTTTCGGACACTTGTGTTTTTTTGGGAGGGATTTTAGCAGAGCCCACTGCTAAATCCCACCACGCCCTAGGCAGTTCTCGCAGACAGCTGGGGAGGAGTCGTCAAGCCCTTGGACATGGTCCCTGCTGCCCCCGGCTTATGAAAAGTGTGAAGTGATTAGAGTGATTATACAACAGAACTACTAATCGGCCATCTTGCTAACCACGTGCTTTTACTAGTGAGTGAAATAACCGTAACCCGCATAGAGCCAAGACAGTGGTGGATCAGTTGCTCACTTATGCTGCACAATCGAATTGAATTTCAGGACTGTACGAAGATTGTTACGCCAGATTTGGGCTTTAGGAAATTGGTGTAGAAAAACATATATGATGAATTTGACACTCACCACAGGATTTATTTTGTAATCCTCTTAATTGAGAAGTAAGAACTGCAAAATAAGGAGTGAGGCGTGATACGTGAAACTTCTCACTTTTTACCAGTGCAGGATTCAGGCTTGTGGGGGCCCGGGCTTGACATTTTTGGGTCCCTTGAATGTACCCAAGTTTGGAATGCATCCAATTGATAAAACTGAAAAGCGATGTAAACGCTTTTTGATAGAGGCTCTCATGCGGATTTCACATAACTTCGATCGCTTCAAACAGACCTCCGTGGTTGTCCGGTGCTTGTCCCCACAATTGGCGCACTTTGGGTTCACTTATTCAATCTCTTTGCAGAGTGAAATGAAAACGACCGGTTAGAATGACTAACGACTAATGAAAAACCCTGATTGATCCACCTAGCGGTGTTTGTGCCTTTCTCGGACATTAGATATTCTAAAAAAATTGAGTGAGAATTTCTTAGCGTGTTTTTTTGTATATAAATCATATTTTGGCCATAACTTTTGATCCCATAGCCCGATCTGTCAAATTTTCAATAGGAAAGAATGGAACAAGATTCCTCGTCGAATGCAACTTAACATATCGGATCAAGATAAGTGCCTAAAAGATGAGTGAGTTTTATTTTGCGCACATACATACACACACGCACACACAGACAGACATCATCTCAATTCGTCAAGCTGAGTAGATTGGTATAGAACACTATGGGTCTCCTTCTATCACAAAATCGAATTGAACATATCTAGACCCACATTTGAAAAGGGCGTAACAGCCAAAATTTATTCCTTTTGATTCCTCGTCTACATACATAGCTATATATGTAGACAAAGAATCAGAAGGATTAAATTTTGGCTGTTACGCCTTTTTCACATGTTGGTCTAGATATAGCCTTTTCGTTACACCTTGGTGTACGAGAAAGGCAAAAAATATCGATAGAGCCAGGCTTTGTCATGTCGGACGATTTTGTATGAATATGTTGGATGGCTTTCAGTCCGCTTCCAGTCAGTTTTATCCGTTTTAGCATGTCGCAGTGTCTCTCATAACGGTACCTGGTACAGCCGCACCAAACGAATGAGCGCGCGAAAAACTCGACATGAAACGCGAGTAAAGAACACGACCGTTCGTGTTTCTGTTTCATACCGCAATGAATTCTGCAGCATGACGTCACGAATGAAATCGGTCCTCGTCATATGAACTTTTTTGACAGTTCAGTATCAGTAGTTTTCCACTGACTCCGTCGAGGACTCCGACAAAGTTCGAGTTCGTGATTGGTTGGCTGCCCCCGAGTCCAACGCGAAGCACTACTAATCTGTCATCAGTTTGAGGTTAGATACAGACGCTGCAGATCCTAATTAGGTTCTGCAGCGTCTATATCTAACCTCAAACTGATGACTGATTAGTAGTACTTCGCGTTGGACTCGGGGGCAGCCAACCAATCACGAACTCGATCCTTGTCGGAGTCAGTGGAAAGTACTACTGAACTGTCAAAAAAGTTCATTCGACGAGGACCGAATTCATTCGTGACGTCATGCTGCAGAACCTAATTGGCGCGTTCGTGATGGGATTCTTCTTCTTCTTATTCACGTATGTTGTTCCCTGCTGGCGTTCATTTCTCTTCACCATCGGAACATTGCAAGTCAAGCATGCAACAGTTATGCAGCATGCAACGATCAACGACGGATCAAATGTTTATCCTGAGACAAATCCTTGATAAATTCCGGGAATAAAGCTTGCAGGCAAATCGCATATGTTTTTGACGTAAACTACGTCTAAGGGGAAGACTCGGATACAGGGTGACAAATGAAAATTTCCAAATCCGAGACCGTCACGAAATCATGTAAGATTTTGAACGTCAATAGCGCATTCATCTTTCAATGGATTTTTGAGATTTATATATCAATCGACTCGGAAACTCTCCACCAATTTTCCAGTTATATTGACACATTTGATTATCAACGTAAGTAGGGTATTGGACCATTTTGGCAGCACCTCTTTTCCCGTTCGCAACGTGAGTCTCATTCGGCCGTCGTTCAGTGTAGTTGGTTTTTGGGCTCTTCTTTTTGTGCGGTGCTTCGCACCAGTTTGCCACAAAAACTAGGGCCAGAGCAGTGACCGCAGTCGGCGATATACATACAAGCGCATGTTTGTGCAAGGATAGGATGATCGATTGTTAGCAACGGCAATGCAATGTCATAATCCGATAATCGCAATGCAGATGAACAAACATGTTCGATTCAAAAATAACTTAGGAAAATGGTAAGCCATTTTATGATAAACTGCAAATTGTTAATTATATTTTTATTATTAAATGTGCGCCAAAATCAAAAGAATTCAATTTTAATTCAGGAGGTTTGAATGCACTTCAGATACTTTGTGGGTACAATCATGCGGGGCTTATTGTATACGGCTGTAGCTTCGGAACGCATAGGGGAAGGTGGGTAGACTTGATCCCCGGGGAGACTTGATCACCCCCTGTTTTATCGAGGACTAAAGTAGTTTTGTTCTAGCGTATTTTTTAGTATAGATCCTCTAGATAAATGACCTTTATGTGGTAAGTTATTTTTTGGATTGACAACCTTATTTATTCTTCAGGGCGGTTTGTATGTTTTGACCTTCCTAAAGATTTTTTTATTGGCCAAGCAAAATTTGAATAACTTTTCATAACAATGACCAAATGCTTTCGTTTTTTCACAGCACAAAGCCATAAATATGCTTAATGATCTGTAGTGATGAAAATGTTAACATTCCATCAAAGTTTTAAGATATTTGCATTTGAAGTTATTGCCTCAATATGGGGACACTTGATCCCCCATTGATCACCCATACAAAATTTTGGCGAATTAATTCAAAAAAATATAAATCTATTCTCAGGCTTCTAATTTTTTGTAGATTAGACAGATTTGATGAAGGGTTGTCAGGAAAAATGATTTATTGTGTAGATATCATAAAAAGGGGATCAAGTCTCCCCAAATTTTATAATTGCGTATGCTTTCGAATTCAATAACAAAAATCGTTCATGTATACGTACAGCAATTCGAAAATTCCGCGTATTTTGAAGGAAAAATATTTAAAAAATCTGAGGGCACCTTTCTAATTTTATCAAAGCAAGTTCTTGGAGATGGATCAATTTCCCCCGAATATTTAAAAAGTAGATTTTTGACAGCACTCCAAAAAATCGATTGTGTATCAATAACAACAACAATTTAAGAACTTTCATACATCAGTAAAATTAAATACTATATCTCTTAGAGAATCTGTGTGGAAATTGCGTATGTTTATGTATTTTTGGCTGTGATACATCTAAAATCAGAAAAGGGGATCAAGTCTACCCAGTCTCCCCCACTTTATTGAAACGGGCTATATGTTACAATAGAACTATTACTTTCTAGCTCCCGGATCTAAGATTCTTGCAATCATATTAATAATATGGTTGCACGAATATGTTATCCATAATGCCACTGCCAGATAGTGGAAGTTAGATTGTTGACAAATACCCTATTCCCGTCCGCAGCGTTTACTACTCTGGCGCATCTCAACAGAATGGCTTAATTTTTGATACCGTTCTGACTCAAATCCCGAATATGACTCATATTCCGAACACTGGCGTTTTAGTGCCCTAAAACTAAAACTGTCATTGGTTTTCTGAATTGAGGATCAAGATAACAAACGAATTTAAACTCCTGTGGAGAAAATTACACGAATAAAGTTAAAATGGGCATTTAAAAGCCAAAGTTCGGAATTTGAGTCAAAACGGTACATGGCTAGTATTTGTTGATTTCTAGTTGGCGCAACCGGGTTTTATCGACTCGCGCTTCTTTGTCGGACTCAACAATACGACTACTTATCCCTTCTGCCAACTATTCCTCGTCACTCCAAATAACAGAAGGCGGAAATTCTGCCAAAGGTCCAAGGCTCGTATTCTTCCACCAGTGATGACTCGATGCTCTGACTACCATTGGACAGAGGCACCTGTTTGTCCGTAGCCAGAGCAGAGATTCTTTGCCAGGTCCAGGGCCGATGCGTATCGTCTCGCATCTGTCGTAAAACCGTTAAATCGTGGTACACGCCATCACCAGTATACACCCCCAGCAACAAACATATTGCTCATCGATCACAGTAACTTATATATGCCCGAATTCTCTCACAATATGGTTACTGCAACAAGATTGGCTCAACGTGTGCTGCTTGTGATATCATAACCATGTAACGCTAGTGAGTTATTTTTATTTCAGAATAGTATTATTTAATAATCATACTCTACTATTTCCACCTATATATTACTACAAATAAACTAGAATAGTGGTCGAAAATTTGGAATGAAACTGAATCCCTACTAATTTTATTCTAAGTAGAATGCAACAGTTGGAATTGCGAAAAGCATTATTACCACTTGGGGTTTTAAAGTTAAAATTTTAAGTTATCGTACCGTCGTCGGTGAGACAATGGGTCAAATGGGGGTGAGAATGGGTCATTGTTTCAACTACATAGAATGCTTGTATAATAGATTTATTGTATCTGAGAACAATAAAACTGAATTATAAGTGACCTTTTTGAACGATTTTGTTATCCGACTTCCAGACTGTCGATGAGGGCTCGGACGTCACCCCTGACTACGGTATCCAACATTTTTTTATATTTTAAATTATGGTAATTTTGTTTTAAACCAGTGACATGAGTAATCGAATGAATTATCTTAAAATATGACTACATTCCTCAATGCACCAAACTGTTCTGCGTAGTTTACGTTGGGCGGTCGTGTCTTGTACATAACCCTTCAGATTTTTACCCTTCTTACATCCTAAGAAGGGTATAAAGATCGCTTGAAAAACCGACTTTTTATCCGAGGCTCGGAGACCCAAGTCGTATATACCAATCAACTCAGCTCGACGAACTGAGCACATGTATGTATGTCTGTGTGTGTGTGCGTGTATGTGTGTGCGTTACAAAATGTCACATCAAGATCTCAGCCGTCCGTGAACCGATTTGCACGATTTTAACACTAAACGAAAGCTATGACTTTGTCATTGTACAAGTTCAATTTTTTGCAATCGGACATTTGGTTCCAGAGATATGTGAGAAATACGAACATGAAGTGTATTTTCAGAAAACTAACAAAATAATGTCACATGAATATCTCAGCCGTCTGTAAACCAATTTGCATGATTTTATCTTTAAACGAAAGCTATGACTTTGCCATTGAACCCATTGTATTTTGTTTCTGAAATACGAACATAAAGCATCAGACGTATCAACTTCGCACATTGATAAAATATGTCCCATCAAGATCTCAGTCGTCCTTGGACCGATTTGTGCGATTTTATCTTTAAACGAAAGCTATGTTTTTGTCATTGGACCCATTAATTTTTTTCTGCAATCGGAAATTCGGTTTCAGAGATATCTGTGAAATACGAATATGAGACATATTTTCAGACTACTAATAAAGAATTGTCACACCAATATCTTGGCCGTCTATGACCCGATTTGAACTCTTTTGGGCTTAAACAGAAGCTGTAATATTGCCATTTAAGGCGGCAAATCAAATCTGCAGTCTTTTTGTATTTTTTTTAAATTGTTAAATTTCCAGAAATATCCCTTTTGAAATCGATAAAAGCATGATAATATCAGTTATTTTATATTCAATTGAAGGTCATATGCATAGAAATTGTAATATGCACTGGGCACACACAACCATTCAAAAGTGTAAGAAGGGTTGCGTTCACTGTAGGTGGATTAAGTCGGGTTTTTTTTATTTCAAAGCAGCCATCTTCACGAAATGCACGATGGTAAATTATGCGAGAACATGGTTTTCCGGCGAAACTGATACAGCTGACTACGATACGATAGATACGTTGGATGGATCGAAATCAGTGTAATGGTTGCGGACGAAATGTTGGCATCATTTGTAACCTATCATGAATTGAAACAGGGACGATATCGATATTATCGGGATTAAACGCCGTGCCGTAGACGAGACTTTTGTACTGCTTCTCAAACAGATGTTCTTCTTCTTCTATGACTCTACAATCCAACTGGAACTGGGCCTGCTTTTCAACTTACTGTTCTATTAGCATTCTTCTTCTTCTTCTTATTGGCATTACATCCCCACACTGGGACAGAGCCGCCTCGCAGCTTAGTGTTCATTAGGCTCTTCCACAGTTATTAACTGCGAGGTTTCTAAGCCAGGTTACCATTTTCGCATTCGTATATCATGAGGCTAACACGATGATACTTTTATGCCCAGGGAATTCGAGATAATTTCCAATCCGAAAATTGCCTAGACCGGCACCGGGAATCGAACCCAGCCACCCTCAGCATGGTCTTGCTTTGTAGCCGCGCGTCTTACCGCATGGCTTAGGAGGGCCCCGTTCTATTAGCATTTCCATAGTTATTAATTGAAAGCTTTCTATGCCCGCCAATGCATGAGTTTGTATCTTGTGTGGCAAGTACAATGGATACACTATGCCCAGGAGAGTAAAGAATGTTTTCCACCCGAAAACATCCTGGACCGGACCGAGAATCGAACTCACCATCTCCGGTTTGGCATTTGCACGCAAGGCTGACTGGAGACCCCAACAGATGTAGTGCACCAAATAAACTGAATGAAGGTTTTGACGTTTGAGCGGTGTCGAAATGAACACAAATGAACGCAAAATGAACTCCCCCAAGAAATTATGACGTTTGAGCGGGTCGCATAATGAACGCAAAATGAACTTTTGTTCGAGTGGACGACCCGCTCAAATGTCAAAATCCATCGGGTGAGTGAATTCGATGAACCCCTGTGTGGTGATAGCGATTAAGTTAAAAAAAAATAAAATAAATTAAAGTCGAACAAGTATTTAAATGTACTGAAAAAGCTAAAAAAGAAGTACAAGGCACTTATTATAAATCTTTGCATATCACAAATTCTTTAACATGTGATGTAAGCAAGCTTTGAAAGCTCAGTGCATATTGCTGGCAATTCGCCAAAAAGTAGGCAATTATATTGCACTTAATGAACGTGAAGGCATTCATGGTAAAATATGGCAACAAGGTATGAATGGCACGAATGGAGTGTTAACCCATCACTACCGGACCATGTCTCATATGTCTATAGATATGAGTAAAATGGTAGGAACAGTTTGAATTTTTGGCCGATGTGTTTAGGCGCATCAACGGTGAAACCTGCACCTGGGCGGAGACTACTGTAGCGTAGTGCCCATTCCTGGACCAGGACCTACAGGAGTAGGTCCGAGCAGCGGTGGACCTATAGGAATAGGTCCGTGTTCCTGGTGGCAGTAGTAGGCAGCGGGTAAGCGGGTGGCACCGCCCCCTGCTGGTCGAAATGCCGCCGGAGGAAGCAGTTCCCGATGACAATCAAGTCAGAGAGCGGGTAGAACTGCTCTCTACTTTGATTGTCGTTCGGAGGTAGCGGCAATCGCTCCGATTAGGAGCGGTGATTGGATCGGTCACGACAATGGCGCAAAAGGTAGGATTGGTAGGCTCTCCGGTGGAGATAGACGGAGAGCCGAAAGAAAGAAAAGACTCCGGTTAAGGTAGACGGAGGTCTAAGACAAGAAAGATGACTCTCCGGTGGAGATAGACGGAGAGTCGAAAAATAGATAGAAGATGGAAGAATAAAGAAGGCTCACCGGTAGAGATAGACGGTGAGCCGAGAAAGAAGGAAAAGACTCCGGTTGAGAAAGACGGAGGTCAAAATAAAACAAAGATGGCTCTCCTCGTTGAAGATAGACATAGTGCTGCGAAACAAAGGAGACTCCGGTGGAAGTAGACGGAGGTCTCAGATAAGTGACAAGAGATGATAAAATATTTTAATTAGAACGGAAATAATTAGATTGAGTTTTAAAATTCAATTAGAGTTGGAATTGGATTACTAATGAGTTTAAAATTAGATTTTTTAACTTGTTTCTGATTGAAATCAGACAAAAGTTTGATATTGAGTCATAGGGTTGGATTTCAAATCGAGTATTGTCTTTGATTTTATATTCGATTTAGAATTATACTGCGATTTGAGTAGGAAAACACATTTTATTTGGACGTGTCTTACAAAAAAAAAATGAAATTATGACTGTTAGATATCGAATACATTTGGAATAAGCCTTAGAAATGGATTCAGATAAGATACCGATTGGATTTGGATTGCATTTGCATTGGACTTGGATTTTAATTAGATTTGGATTGCATTTGGATTGATTTTGGAATTGTTTTGAATTGGCTTTGTATTATATTAGGATTCTATTTGCATTGAAATCGGATTGGATTTGGATTGATTTTTTGTATACTAGATTTGGATTCGATTTGAATGGATTTGCATTGGATATGAATTGGATTTAGATTGGAATTGAATTTTAATAGGATTTTGATAAGATTTGAATTGGATTCGAATTGGATTTGGATCGTATTTTGGATTGGATAGCATTTTAATTGGATTAAGATCGGATTTATTTTGGATTTGATTTGGTTTGGTGTAGGATTGGATTTGGGGTCTCCAGTAGCCTTGCGAGCAAATGCGTGGGATTGCTAATCCGGAGATGGCGAGTTTGATTCTCAGTCCGGTCTACGATGTTCTCGGGTTGGAAACTTTCTCGACACTCTGGGCATAGTGTACCCATTGTACTTGCAACACAAGATACATACTCATGCAATAGCGGGCATAGAAAACCTTTCAATTCATTCAATTGACTGAGGAAATGCCAATAGAATACTAAGTTGGAAAGCAGGCCAAGTTCCAGTTAGAATGTAGAGCCATTGGAGAAGAAGAAGAAGGATTGGATTTGAATTTGATTTGGATTGGAATTGATTTAAATTGCAAAATAAATCCGGATTGAATTGCGTTTGGATTGTATTTGCATTGAAATCGGATTGGATTTGGATTGAATTTGGATTGTACTAGATTTGGATTCGATTTGAATGAATTTGAATTGGAATGGATTTAGATTGAATTTGGGATTGAATTTTTATTGGAATTTGGATTTGGTTTTTTAGTGGATTTGGATTGGATAACATATGGATTTATTTTGGATTTTATTTGGATTGCGTTTGGATAAGACGAGTTTGTACCTTCCCATTTAATTCCACCACTTGATTGTACCTTGACAGATACGTATTTCGTCTTCAGTGTCTCGTACTTGAATCGACTTTGGACTGCATTTGGATTGTTTTTGCATTGAAATCGGATTGGATTTGGATTGAATTTGGTTTGTACTAGATTTGGATTCAATTTGAATGGATTTGCATTGGATTTGAATTGGATCTGGATTAGGGTTGGATTTGAATTTGATTTCGACTGGATTTAGATTGGATTGAATTTGGGATAGATTTGAATTGGATTTAGATTGGAATTGAATTTTAATGGGATTTGGATTAGATTTGAATTGTATTTTGATTGGATTTGAATTAGATTTGGATCGTATTTGGATTGGATTTGATTCGGATTGCAAAATAAATCCAGATTGGATTGCATTTGGATTGTATTTGCATTGAAATCGGATTGAATTTGGATTGAATTTGAATTGTACTAGATTTGGATTCGATTGGATCTGGATTAGGATTTGATTTGAATTGCATTTGGACTAGATTTAGATGGGATTGAATTTTAATGGGATTTGGATTGGATTTGAATTGGATTTAGATTGCATTTGGATTGGACTAGATGTGGATACGATTTAAATGTATTTGGATTGGATTTGAATTGAAGTTGGATTTGACTGGGATTGCATTTGGATTGGATTTAGATGGGATAGAATTTAGAAAAGATTTGAATTGGATTTGTAATTGGATTGGATTTCGATTGGATTGGATTTGAATTGGACTTGTATTCGGATTGAATTTGGGTTGTATTTCCATTGAAATCAGATTCGATCTTGATTGGATTTGCATTTGATTTGGAATTGAGTTTGTATTTCCTTTCGATTGGATCTGGATTGGTGTAGGATTGGATTCGAATTGAATCTGGATTGCAACTGGATTGGATTCAGATTTTATTGAATTTGGAATAGTTTTGAATTGGATTTGTATTTGAATTGGATTGGATTGTATTTGCATTGATATCGGTTTGGATTTAGGTTGGATTTGGATTAAATTGAGATTGAGTTTGAATTGCATTTGGATTATAGTTGGATTGGATTTAAGTTGGATTGCATTTGGATTGGATTTGGATTTAAATTGATTGCATTTGGATTGGATTGAATTTGAAATAGAGTTGAAATGGATTTGTATTTTGATTGGATTTAGAATGTATTGAAGTCAGATTTGATTCAGATTGGGTTGTACCAGATTTGGATTCGATTTGAATGGATTTGCATTTGATTTGGATTGGATCTAAATTTTGATTGGGTTTGAATTGCATTTGGATTGGATTTAGATTGGATTAAACTTGGAATGAATTCGAATTGGAATGGACTTAGATTGGATTTGGATTGGATTTTAATGGAGTTTGGATTTGGTTTTTAGTGGATTTGGATTGGATAGCATTTGGATTTATTTGGATTGGATTTGGATTGCATTTGGATTGTACTAGATTTGGATTTGATTTAAATGGATTTGCATTGGATTTGAATTTGATTTCGACTGGATTTAGATTGGAATTGAATTTTAATGGGATTTGGATTAGATTTGAATTGGATTTTGATTGGATTTGAATTAGATTTGGATAGTATTTGGATTGCATAGCATTTGAATTGGATTTAGATTGGATTTATTTTGGATTTGTTTTGGATGTTTGTAGAAATTGGATTTGGATTGGATTTAGATTGGATTAAACTTGGAATGAATTCGAATTGGAATGGACTTAGATTGGATTTGGATTGGATTTTAATGGAGTTTGGATTTGGTTTTTAGTGGATTTGGATTGGATAGCATTTGGATTTATTTGGATTGGATTTGGATTGCATTTGGATTGTTTTTGCATTGAAATCGGAATGGAGTTGGATTGAATTTGGATTGTACTAGATTTGGATTTGATTTAAATGGATTTGCATTGGATTTGAATTTGATTTCGACTGGATTTAGATTGGAATTGAATTTTAATGGGATTTGGATTAGATTTGAATTGGATTTTGATTGGATTTGAATTAGATTTGGATAGTATTTGGATTGCATAGCATTTGAATTGAATTTAGATTGGATTTATTTTAGATTTATTTTGGATGTTTGTAGAATTGCATTTGGATTGGATTTAGATCGGATTGCGAAATAAATCCGGATTGGATTGCATTTGGATTGTATTTGCATTGGAATCGGATTTGATTTGGATTGAACTTGGATTAAATTTGAATTGAATCTGGATTGGATATAGATTGCATTTGAATTGGATTGGATGGAATTGGATTTGTATTGTATTTGCATTGGATTTTGATTGGATTGAATTTAGGTTAGATTTGTATAGGACTTGAATTGGATTTGATTTGAAATGGAGTTGAACTAGACTTGGATTGGATTTGAATTGGATTGTATTTGGATTGGATTTTTATTATGTTTAGACTGGAGTTGGTCTAGATTTGGATTGGATTTGGGTCGTTATTGGTTTGGATTAGATGTGGATTGGTTTTGTTTTTGTATTGGATTTGGATTGATTTTTTATTTGGGTATGAATGGGCTTAGATTTGTATTGGAACCTAGGATCTAGTGCTTCATTATATTTGATGTTCAATTTGGAAATGAACTGCTGGTGAGTTAGAACCTAGAGATCAAAAAAAAAAACCTGATTTGAACCACAGGTGCAATTAAGTAACAAAGTGATTTTATAATATGCAATGATTTACAAACTCTGTACGTGCTAAAAAAAAAAATATTCAGACTCGATAAAATATTGAAGAGTCATAACAAATTAAAAAAAAAACATTGATGGGTAGAAAATTTAAATAAAAATAAATAAAATTGATCGAATTGGAATTATAAGTTGATTTAAAGGTTAGAATGTCGATATAGAATGGATGTGAATGTCATGTAAGTTTGTAATGTATTTGGACTGGAATCTGGTTTAGATGTAATTTGCAATGGATAACATTTTGATTAAATATTGATTCCTGTGAATTGTGATGGATTTTGATTGCATATGTGTTTACTTCATATATTAAGTACTTGACTTAGATTAGTGAATGTCTTGCATATGAAAATATAAAACGAAATAAGACATTCAATAATGATAATTGAATGTGGATTAAACAACAATGCAACATCTTGGAGAGTAGAGGTGAGCGGGATTGTGGTGATAGCGATTAAGTTAAAAAAAATAAAATAAATTAAAGTCGAACAAGTATTTAAATGTACTGAAAAAGCTAAAAAAGAAGTACAAGGCACTTATTATAAATCTTTGCATATCACAAATTCTTTAACATGTGATGTAAGCAAGCTTTGAAAGCTCAGTGCATATTGCTGGCAATTCGCCAAAAAGTAGGCAATTATATTGCACTTAATGAACGTGAAGGCATTCATGGTAAAATATGGCAACAAGGTATGAATGGCACGAATGGAGTGTTAACCCATCACTACCGGACCATGTCTCATATGTCTATAGATATGAGTAAAATGGTAGGAACAGTTTGAATTTTTGGCCGATGTGTTTAGGCGCATCAACGGTGAAACCTGCACCTGGGCGGAGACTACTGTAGCGTAGTGCCCATTCCTGGACCAGGACCTACAGGAGTAGGTCCGAGCAGCGGTGGACCTATAGGAATAGGTCCGTGTTCCTGGTGGCAGTAGTAGGCAGCGGGTAAGCGGGTGGCACCGCCCCCTGCTGGTCGAAATGCCGCCGGAGGAAGCAGTTCCCGATGACAATCAAGTCAGAGAGCGGGTAGAACTGCTCTCTGCTTTGATTGTCGTTCGGAGGTAGCGGCAATCGCTCCGATTAGCAGCGGTGATTGGATCGGTCACGACACCCTGCATGAATCTATACGTCGTAAACTTCACGTAAAGTTCATCTTATAAACCGATTCATGGTCCAATGCACCGAGTTCATCATTGACGTTTGAGACGGGCGCTGTTTACTTAGAATGAATACTTTTTCATTCATCGAGTTCATGCAAGTGTTCATTTTTAGTAAATAGCGCCCGTCTCAAACGTCATTGTGTTCATTCGGTGCATTGGACCATATGGTCCCAGGCGGGTGCTAAGCTGTCAAATTAGGTTCTGCAGCATGACGTCACGAATGAATTCGGTCCTCGTCGAATGAACTTTTTTGACAGTTCAGTAGTACTTTCGACTGACTCCGACAAGGGTCGAGTTCGTGATTGGTTGGCTGCCCCTGAGTCCATCAAGAAGTACTACTGATCTGTCACCAGATTGAGGTTACATTCAGACGCTGCAGAACCTAATATGTGTTGCCTCCGATCGAGCGAATGCCGACGGCACTAACACTACGCCGTAGTATATGAAAAATAAACACTGCAGTGAGTGAGAATGTTCTGAAACGCACAAAGTTTGGATAAAGCAACAAACAACTGTTTCTGCTCAACACAGAGTTTTTTCTACCAACATAATTATTTATTTGCATATTTCGCGTAAGGAATAAAGTGAAAACACTACATTTTTACGGATTTGGTGTATTTTTGTTCGATGCTATCTTTAATTTAATATGTGCTTTCGACACCACTCTCTTGTAAAAACGGTAAACAATATTTTTTTTTTACAAATACCATCACAATTTATGATAGTTATGAGCATTTTGACATTGGAGTATAAATTTATGCGCCAAATAAGAGGGTACTGTCATACTTGCCAAACTCCATATGAAAAAAATCCGTTGTCCCCCCTCTGTATGGTCCAATAGACTTATGCAGGAGTTCATCGAATTCACTCACCCGACGGATTTTGACATTAGGTTCTGCAGCGTCTATATCTAACCTCAAACTGATGACTGATTAGTAGTACTTCGCGTTGGACTCGGGGGCAGCCAACCAATCACGAACTCGATCCTTGTCGGAGTCAGTGGAAAGTACTACTGAACTGTCAAAAAAGTTCATTCGACGAGGACCGAATTCATTCGTGACGTCATGCTGCAGAACCCAATTTGAGCGGGTCGTCTTCTCGAACAAAAGTTCATTTTGCGTTCATTATGCGACCCGCTCAAACGTCATAATTTCTTGGGGGAGTTCATTTTGCGTTAGTCTATAGACCTGTGCAGGAGTTCATGAAATTCACTCACCCGATGGATTTTGACATTTGAGCGGGTCGTCTTCTCGAACAAAAGTTCATTTTGCGTTCATTATGCGACCCGCTCAAACGTCATAATTTCTTGGGGGAGTTCATTTTGCGTTAGTCTATGCACCGAATGAACACAATGACGTTTGAGACAAGCGCTGTTTACTAAAAATGATCACTTGCATGAACTCGATGAATGAAAAAGTATTCATTCTTAGTCAACAGCGCACCGCTCAAACGTCAATGATGAACTTGGTGCATGGTCCAATGCACCGAATGAACACAATGACGTTTGAGACGGGCGCTGTTTACTAAAAATGAACACTTGCATGAACTCGATGAATGAAAAAGTATTCATTCTTAGTAAACAGCGCCCGTCTCAAACGTCAATGATGAACTTGGTGCATTGGACCATAACAAGTTCATTTTAAATGAATTTGTCACCGCTCAAACGTCAAACTGTTCATACCTTGTATAAATTTGCTTGTTTGTATGTAATTACATTTCTTATGGGATACGTAGAATTTTGGTAGCTTAATTTTTTAGTTTCTTCCTAAATTAATCATATGTGTTGAGAAGGAAATAGAGAATCAATAATGATGAATTCAATAATCATCAAATCCGAACCAAGTGTTTTGGAAAGTATTCATCAAATTTGTCGACTTTGCTTGAGTGAAGAGTATCAATACGACGTATTGAAGGAGGAGAGTTTGCATCAATGGATTTCGGAATTTCTCTCAATTAAGGTGAACCTGGATTAATTATTTGAACTACATATACCAGTATAAGTGTTAATAATCATTTCAAGGTATCTCCTGAGGATCGAATGAGCCAAGCCATATGTGCTCTCTGCCGAATACGGTTGATCGAATTCCAACAGTTTCGAAAACGTTGCCAAGAAGTACAAGGTGCGTTGCAGCTCATAATACAGAATGAAGATGTTGATGCTGAATCAGAACTGACAGCATGCAGGATGATTTATGATTCAAAGAATCATGCGTGTTTAAAATGTAAACCGTCATCCACAGAAGGGTGAGAGACTATATTTTGTTTAATTTATATTTTATATTCTCAAAGAAATATTTAAATATCATTATTTGCATGTATTTTACTAATGTATATTTGTCTAAAATATAAATTTGTACTATTCCAACTTTAATTGCCAGGTTCGTTGCAGAGCCTGAATATCTAACTTGTCGTACAAACATGTTTTCTACAGACTTAAGTTTTTCATTTTCTTACACGTCGCATACGATTCCCAACTAAAATTCCGTGATTTTCCGACATTTCAGGTGTAATTTACAAATGCAGATTGCTCAAAAATCAAAACTTGAGGATTCCGATACAACCGTTAAGGTAGAAAATCAAGATCCTCCGAATGAGTCAAAGAAAATTAAAACGGAAAAACTTGAAGAAGCTGAATTTTCAAATATATCACGAGGGGAGAGTGTGAAACTGACGTCAAACAAAGAATCCAGAAATGTCATCCAAAATCTAAACCGAGAGAACCCCGAACTACTGGAAGTTTCATTGGATCCAGCGGCAGTTTTTATGAACTCGACTTATGATGACAATGTTGTGAAAACTAATCGCGACCGAGTAATACCACAAAAATCTGTTAACACAGACCGGCCGATTAACAGGGGCATGGTTAAAGTCAAACTCCCTGCGAACGGAGCTGTAGCATTGTCAGCACCAGATAGAGTTCGCACACCACGAGTGAAAAACAGTACGGACGGAGTTTCTTCATTTTTTTGCCACATATGCCAAAAGCAAATACAGTCCAGACAGGCGTACGTTTCCCACATGAGGAAATCGCATGGACCAAAGATCTACGGGTGCAATATGTGTGATGTTAGATTTAATTCACAGTAAGTTATTTTACGAGCTTTGTCTTTGTAACGTTTTTTTACTTTCACGAGAACCTGATTTTAATTTTAGGGATAGGTTGGCAAGACATATTCGCTCATTCAAACATTCGAATAAGTTGAAGGCAATGGCAATACTGCGAGAATTGAACAAAGGCACGGGATCGGAAGGATGACTGAACTACTGTTTATAATGCTCAATTAAAATCTTAAAAAATGATTTAAAATCAAGAACGTTTTTTCATCGGTATAGAAATAATCAAAATTTTGTGAGGTGGGACCCCCGCATTCAAGAATTTCTTCCTCTGCATTGGTGTGACGTTCGTAAGAAGAAGGCTGGACAAGATGGATCACATTTCTAGGTTTATGGAATAGAGGTAATAAACTATAGAGGAAGATTGTCGCTGTCGTCACTAGCGAATCATCTTTTGCTGGCGAGGATAGGGCACCAAATGTCAACGAAGGAAAAATCAGCACGTTTTGACAGGTACCCGATCAAGAATGCATAAAAACAAAATTATAACAAGGGGAGTTATTTATTTCAGAAAAATAATGTAACAAAATGTGTTATAAAATTGGCTGGTTAGTTGTTAAAATAACAAAAATTATATCAAAATTCCCTCTAGCCGTAACATAATTATATCAGAGGTTGTTACCTTCATTTCAACATTATAACAACCGTTGATATGATTATGAGGTACAAAAATCTACTTTCATGGTAATTGCCTACATCACGTATAAAAATGTGGTACGCTACAACGCCGGATTTCCATCCATAATGTAGGCAATTAACTTTGTACTAGCTATTAACATCGAACATTGCGTCAAGTTATACTGGAGGTGATTACCTCCGCTTTTTTCCAATGCCAATTCCAATTGTTATAATTTTGATATGAAATAAAACTGGCCGAAGACACATTTTTATCGAATTATCTAATTATAACACACGTTGTTTTAAATAACAATCATTGATAGAATTGAGTTATAATTTTGTTATGTATTCCTGATCGGGTAGGTAACCAACATGTTTGGGAATGATAACAAAGGGAAGTTTATTACCTCTATTCCATAATTAAATTTGGGCTTCTGAATGCAATCCACCAGGGATTTCAACGAGAATATGCCAGCGATTCCGACGGGAATGTTCCACAGATTCCAATGAGAATCTTCTAGATATCGTCCATCCTCCAGGAATACCGATGGAAATATTCCAGGAATTTGAACGGGAATGTTCCAGAGAATCCGACGGAAATATTTCAGGGATTCCAATGAGAATCTTTTAGAGATTCCGAATGGAATTCTCCAGGAATTCCGAAGGTAATATTCCAGGAATTCGGATGGAAATATTCCATAGACTTCGTCGGAAATTCTCCAGAAATTCCAACATGAATGTTCCAAGGATTTCGTAGGCAGTGTTCCAGTGATGTAGATAGAATGTAGAAGCAAATCGTCGAAGGATTCCAAAGCAATCTATCGAGGGATTCCGAAGCAAATCGTCGAGGGACTCCGAATTAATCCTCCAGGGATTGCGTGAAGAATCCTCCAGTGATTTCAAAGGGAATCCTTCAGGGATGTTGAAGCAAATCGTTGAGGGATTCCAAAGCAAATCGTCGAAGGATTTTGAAGCATTTCGTCGAGGGATTCCGAAGTAAATCGTCGAAGGATTTTGAAGCAATTCGTCGAGGGATTCCGAAGTGAATCGTTGAGGGCATGGGCGTAGCCAGGATTTCGATTAGGGGGGGGCAAATTTTTAGGTCTTCTGAATCGTTGTTTTATAGTAGTTTTATAAAAACACATGAATATTAGTGCTTGGTACTTTTTCCTTCTAAGCTCCAAACACTTTGAAACCAAATCCACAACCAACAGTAAAGGCTGAATCACAACAGCGCGTTGCGCGTCAGCGTTGAAGTCAGCGTTTTGTACTAAAACGTAATGCCAATAAACGTGACGCATTCACGCCGGGTTTTTCTGGAATGCCTCCAGCAATTTCGCCGGGAATTGACCGAAAATTCCACCATTATTTACTCCAATCCTCCACGAATTCTTTTATAAGTTCTGCAGGGAATTCTTCAGATAATTCTTTCGTGCTGTTTCTCATAAAAAAAAATCTGAAAAATTGCACCGTGGAATTCCTAAGAATATTCCGTGGAAATTCCGCAGAATTGCCAATAAACATTCCTGAGAATTCCGCGAAAAATCTTCGAACTTCCTGTGTAAATTCCATATTTTTTTCCGTGAAAGTTTCGAATAATTTCTTGTGAAAATTTCAAAGAATTTCTCCAGGAATTCCACCGAAAATTTATACAGAAATTATACCGAAAATAAAATCAACAATGGAATTTTTGGAGGAGTTCCTAGATTAATTCCCAAAGATATCCAGAAAGAATTCCGGTGGAAACTTCAAGATTTCCACTGGACATCCTGCAGGAGTTCCTTCGAAAATTCCTCCGGGAATTCTTCCAGGAGTTCAACTTGCAGATCCTCCAAGAATTCCTCCAGGATTTCCTTCGGGAATTATTCCGCTAGTTCTATCGGCAGTTCCTACGGGGGCTCTCGGGAATTTCCTCCGGGAATTATACAGAAATCCCTCCAGAAGCTCCTCCAAGAATTTCTCTTGGAGCTCTTCAAGGAATTCTCCGGGAGGTCCTCTGATGATGATGATGGTCCTGCTACATACCCCTACAAAGGTTTCAGCTAGATGAGATTTGTCTATAAGATGAATTCTCCAAGATTTTTTCAGAGAAGTCTTCTGGTAGATTCACTGACAGTTCCTCCGGAGGTTCATTTCAAAAATCTCCCGGGAGTTTCTTTAGAAATTCCTCCGGGTATTCCACCAGTAGCTCTTCCAGGAGATCATTCAGGCTTTTTTTCAGGAAATCATTTAGGCTTTCTTCAGAAAATTAGCTGGAAATTCCTCCCGAAGTTCTTCCGATAGTTTTTCTGGGAGTTCCTCCGGGAGCTCCCCCAGGAGTTTTTCCAAAAGTTCCTCTAGTAATCTCTCCAGGAACTTTACAGGGGATTCTTTGAGGATATTTGGCAGGAATTTCAAGGGAAATGGGATTTCGGAAGTTCCTCTAGAAATTCAAATCCTGATATTCCATCGGCTGATCATCTGAAAATTTCTCCGGGAGTTCCACTAGTAACTCTCACAAGGAACTCTCACAAGGAACTCTCACAAGGTAGTACTGAAATAATTACTGGAGAAGTTCATGAAGGAATTCCTGGAGAAATATCAGAAGGAATTCCCGAAAAAATACCAGGAGGAATTAATGCAGAAATTACCAGATGAAATCCAGAAAGTATTCCTAGATGAATTGCTGTTCTTTGTTTGTTCTGAAGAAATTCCTGGAAGAACTCTTGGAAGATATCTTGGAGGAACTCTAACATTAATTTCCGAATGAAATTCTGGAGTAAATTCCGAGTGAAGTCCGGAAAGAATTCTAGAACAATTCCGCGGAAAAAAATCTGGAGAAATTCCTGAAGGAAGAGAAAAATTTCCGGGGAAATACTTGGACGAATTCTTGTAGAAATTCCGAAAGAAATTTCTAGAGGAATTCTTGAAGGATATTCTTGTAGTGGCATGCACCACTCGGTAATATAGCCGAACCCTCTGGAAGGGTTCTCATCGTAGACTACATACACTGAACACAATCATCATCCTTATAGTAAATGATTTGTCACCCAGGCTGTCTTCAGAAAGCATCCGCTTGTTTCCATATAACAAAAATGACTATATGTTTCGCTTCCGTGTAACCGAAAGAAAATCATCTCATGAAGATATGACTACTGTTTTGATTTGCAAAGTTTGTTCCTTTGTTTTTTGAATAGCACGTCAACCTTAAGAACATCATCTCAAGCGTGAATGAAAAATGATTCGAGCTTGCCCCACAACGATTACCATTTGCTTATTGTGTGATTTGTGAATGTCAATTGTATTGCTAGCGTGATAGTCGGTCGTCACCATTTTGGAAGTAATAGTGGAGTGGAGTGGACACCGTAAAATTTTTTTTGTCAATTTAGTGCGGCTGAATATTTGTAATGTTAGATCTATATTGTAGATCATACCGCTACTTGTACCGCAATGTTTGCGTATCGGATAACATGATTCTCAAGTTGTAAGTAAAACTACGGTCGAAGATTTTTCCATTGATTAATAAGATAAACGTTTTTTAGAACCGTGAAGATACGCAGTCAAGACCGCTTTTCTTGCGAGACATTTGTTCCGGTTGTTCCTTCAGCACCACCTAAGCCGCTGCAATTTGTTCCAGATAGCTCATGTACCACTCAGTGTTTGATAGTGGCTCTTGGATTCGGATCCTTCTCCTCGATGTTGGGACCAGAAACTGTAGGAGTTTGTCCTGGATCTTCCGAGTGTCATACTCTGGCGGCAGATCTGTTCGCCTTTGGATATTTGCTGCTGGCCTTGCATCGAAGCAAACACAGGAATCCGGAGCTGCAGCAGCTAGTGAAAACCGTGTACACGACCATGTTTCCCAAATATTATGGTGTTAGATATATTAAATGTTAATTTCTAAATAAAATGGCATGAAATCGTGAAGCAAGCGTTTTTCTGTATTTTTTAATCCCAGCAGGTATTTTTTTCAAGCAAACTTTCTCTCGAAACCTAAATATAATGCATTTATTTACCATATTTCCATCATCGTATTGTAGTCTTACGAATCATTCATATACCATTCAGCAAATCATTCAGCCATCGGATGATTTTCATTCAGATGAGTGTCATCCGATACCGCAAACAACCAAATGCAAATCTTCTGGAAATGGGATGACAATCGTTAAAGGGCAGTAGCAACACACTTATCAGTCATTCTTGGGAGGAAGTTTTAGTTCAGTGTAGGTACATTGTGTGGAATAGGGTCTAATGATGTACTGGCATTTGAATAAAGAGTTGATTTATAACCATGAACTGGAACAGTCGTAAAATCAGTAAAATCAGCAGTGATTCAAATCGTTCGGGGCTGTCAGTTTGAATATGAATCTGAAACATTGAATTTCCCAGCAGCTGTTTTAGATTCAGTTTTTATACCAGTCAACTGTCAATAAAATAAAACTGGTATAACGCTCCGTTCTATTTTCTGCAGATTTGAACCACGATTGAATCACGAGATGCAAATATTTTTCAATTGTTTTGTTGTATGGATGCGTCATTTTATCTACGGATCAATCCACTTTGCAATTCCGGCGCCTTTCTTAACAGTAACATAATGATTTCAATTTATTGAAAATTTGAAAAACATGAATAGAACACTGCTGGGGAAACCAGCGAGTTTGTTCTATTTTGCTCCAGATTCAAACTAGAATAGTGGTCGAAAATTTAGAATCAAACTGAATCACTCCTGATTTCACCCCTCTCGGGTTATTACAGTAACGACGAGGATGAAATAGGCGTTTATCGTGCGTGCACTGCGCGCAACTGTTTTGTGTTTTCACGACCGCCGGCATTTGTGCTTTTGGCGTGATTTTTTTTTTGTAGTGAGTTTTGGTGAATAGTGTTACCGTGAAATTCGGTTTTTTTCTTTTCCACCCTTTTAGTGAGTGTGAATTTTAAATTTTTATACTATTTTGTGGTTTAGCATGGCGTGAAATATCGCTTTTACCTGTGGAATTGGAGCGAACCATTTTATTTTAGTGAATAAAGCATACTTTTGTTGGAAGTATCAAAATGAGAGGCTTTATTTTTCACCATTTTTTTGCTTCATATGCATTATTTTATTTGTTAGACCATTTTATTTTTATCTGTACACAAAAAAAATAGAAAACCAAAAATGAGCGCCAGTTATGATCAACTGTGGCAATAAGACAGATCAACAAGGACTAACACAACTGCGATTTTTCGACATGTTTACGTGCGGCGAGTGTGAGTGTGGTGCCGAATTTGAATGCGTTTTGATTTGACTGCATTTTGTTTATGTTGCTGTTGGTTGTGCAGTTAAAGCCAGAATGAATAATTGTGACACAGGAAAATTTTATCAACCTTTTGCCAGTTGATGACCCATTCGCATTGAAGGAAATCATTTACTTTCAATGGAGGAGTTGCTGTTTACGTTTGACCTTTGATCCGTGCCATCGAAAGGTTTGTGAGTGGATTTGTGTTGCAGCTTTCCGAACCGTTCTATTTACTTGGGGTGTTGGCGGACAGGCATTAATCGCCCCTGCCTGCTTGTCGTTTTGTTTCGGAAGGACGCAGTTTTCAACAGAGCCAAACAAAAGCAAGAAACGACAGAAAGGATGAGTACATGTTAAAGGATTCCGTTGCAGACTTTTTCGGTATACTTCCAATTGTGGATAATTTCTGGTTTGATAGGCCATTATATCAGAATGTTGTGCATCCCACAACAGCATTTGTAGGTTTGAAGTTTTCCCTGGAAAGAATGTTCTGTTAACGTTGAGTGCTAAGTATTAGTAAAGTAAAGAAGCAATGATTACATGGGTTTGTTTAAAACTAAAAAAAAATATGTTTAGTTTTTAATTGTAAAATGTAAAATGTTCTGTATATTTTCAACATGAAATTTCGATTTTGTGAATTCGGAGATAATAATTTGCTTTCAGAAAATGATAATTAGCAAATGTAATTAGTAAGCTTATGAAACTGTTATGGTAGATTGTTTTTACTACGAGTGAAGGAGTTGTAGTGGCATGCACCACTCGGTAATATATTATCAATTTCCCACCTTATCGGCCGCGACGATTTGAAATCGTCGCAAAACAAATTGACGCCAAAATCGTCGCCAGCAGAAATGGCCATAAGATCTGTCAAATCAACTGTGAACAAAATTTTATATACTCAATAATCACATTATTTCCCAAAATTGAGCCCTGTTTTTAATGCAGATTGACATTATTTTCTAATAAAACTAATATAATTTTAGAATAAAGATGTTGGCGACGATTTTGATAGTGCCTAAAAAATGGTCGGCGCGTTTTGTTACCAAGGAAACAGACAATAGCCGAACCCTCTGGAAGGGTTCTCATCGTAGACTACATAGGTACATTGTGTGGAATAGGGTCTAATGATGTACTGGCATTTGAATAAAGAGTTGATTTATAACCATGAACTGGAACAGTCGTTTTATTATTACGATAGAATCTCGGGTTATTACAATTCTGAAATGATTGCGGAAAGAATTCCAAAATGTAATTCTAGAGGATTTCGCTATTGAATTTATAGAGGTATTCCCGGAAAAAGTCCTGGAAGTTAAGGCTACCTTACACCTCGGGAAAATTTTCCGCCGGATTTTGGTCCCCGTGCATTTTAAATGGGGCCGGGATTTTGATTTTCCGTGCCCAAATCCCGAAAACATCGAGTATGCAAAAACACATAGGGAAAAAATCCGCGGATCAAATTCCCGAGGTGTGACACTACCTTTATCCCGGAGGAATTTAAGGAAGAGTTCCTGGAGGATTACCCGAAGCAGTTTTTTATAGATTAGCAGATGAAATTATGGAGCGAAATTGGAGGATTTCCGTCATAAATTACTGAAGAAACTTCTAGTGGAATTTTGGGAGGAAATTCCGTATGTATTCTTGGAGGAACTCTAGAATGCATTCCTGAAGGAAATGTCGCAGATTTTCCTGGAAGAATAGCCGAAGAAATGTCTAGAAGTAAAACTTGAAGGGAAGAAAAGAAATCTTCAAGAAACTTCCACTTGAATTTCCTAAAACAAAATTAGTTGGGGGTTTCTAGATAAGAAGAAATTACAATTACAGGAGAAGGATTTTCAAACGATTTTCAGAGGAATTTGTGGATAATTTTCCGGAATTTAGAAGTTCCCAGGGAGCTTCTAGAAGGATTTCTAGGAGAATTCTTGAGCCCGAAATGTTTCGAGTTGTTTTGAAATTTCATATAGTATGGATCCTGGATACCCTTATAAGTTTTTTGGGAATCTTTTGAATTTCAAAAACCTATTTCTGAATATGATTGGATCGTAAAGTGCACATGTTTAAGCGAATTCATTTCAGTACCCGTTCAATCTTTCCACCATTTAGGGGGGGCGGCGCCTCCCCCCTGCCCCCTCTGGCTACGCCCATGGTTGAGGGAGTCCGACCTAAATTTTCGAGGAATTCCAAAGCAAACCGTCGATGTATTCTGAAGCGAATCGTCAAATGACTCCGTGAATAATCGCCCAGTGATTCCGAAGGGAATCCTCCAGGGATGTTGAAGCAAATTGTTGAGGGATTCCAAAGCAAATCGTCGAAGGATTTTGAACCAATTCTTCGAGGGATTCCGAAGTAAATCGTCGAGAAAGTCCGAACTAAATCTTCGAGGAATTCCAAGGCAAACCATCGATGTATTCTAAAGCAAATTGTCGAATGATTCCGTAAAGAATCGGAGACGAGCCAGCCTCGGGCTGAAAGTCTCGTTAATAAAGACACAAAAAAAAAAAAGAATCCTCCAGGGATGTTGAAGCAAATCATCGAAGGATTTCGAAGCAATTCGTCGAGGGATTTCGAAGCAAAACGTCAGAGGGATTCCGATCGACGAAGAATTCCGAAGCCATTCATTGAGGATTTCCAAGGCAAAACGTCGAGAGACTCCAAATTAAATATTCAAGGGATTTCGAAGCAAATCGTCGAAGTGTTCTGAAAGAAATCGTCAATGAGAATCCTTCCTGAACGCTGATGAGAGTTTGGAGATTATCATGCTGCTAGGCAAGCGGAAGTCTGCTGATAAACTGTTACTCCAGTCCGTGATTATTGACCACATATCTTTGATTGCTGGCGAAATACCATGATTGCTTTGATTGATATATTGGTGGCTCTCCGTTGTTGTTCATTTCAAGCTTATTTTTATGCTTTCAAATCAATAAGATATTGCCTTTTCATAATTAATACCAAATGCAATTTCACTGCCACACATGAACCTTTCTCAGAATTCAGAAACAACCCAGGTAACCAATAAGCATTAAAGTAAGCACTATAGTAGCATTATACTAGCATTGCATATGCTTTATGCTGTAAATAAGCATTTCGAAAACCTGGCTGTTCTAAATAAGCATTCTCAAAGCAATCATGAGAGGCATTGTCTTATAATAGCATTTTGAATGCACAAGGTTGTTTTTCGTTAAGTGCAATGGAACAGCTACTTTAGTGCCACTTTAAGGCCTGTAGTGTTCATACGTCAAACGTTTTCCAATATGGAACCATATAGCGGGGACTATTAGTCCAAACAACTTACATTTGAGAATAGAAATCGGTACGTGCAGAATGTTTTTTCCATTTCGACCATTGACTTGTACTTGTACCTTGTACTTGTACTTGGTACTTGTCGTTAACCTAACCCTATCACTAATTACATAGTTTAGCTACATTTTATTACTCCATTGCACTATTTTCGATGGATGCATTAAAGCAGCATTACTGTAGCTGTATGACGGCGAATGTGAGCAGTTAGTTGAGGAGAAGAATGCAGCATGGGCGAGATTGCTGCAACACCGCACGAGGGCGAACGAGGCACGATACAAACGGGCGCGGAACAGACAAAACTCGATTTTCCGGAGGAAAAAGCGCCAGCAGGAAGATCGAGACCGTGAAGAGACGGAGGAACTGTACCGCGCTAATAACGCACGAAAGTTCTATGAGAAGTTGAACCGTTCACGTAAGGGCCACGTGCCACAGCCCGATATGTGTAAGGACAAAAACGGGAACTTTCTTACGAACGAGCGTGAGGTGATCCAAAGGTGGCGGCAGCACTACGAAGAGCACCTGAATGGCGATATGGCAGACGACGGTGGCGGTATGGTAATGAACCTAGGAGCACGCGCGCAGGACATGCGACTTCCGGCTCCGAATCTCCAGGAAATCCAGGAGGAGATCGGCCGGCTGAAAAACAACAAAGCCCCTGGGGTTGACCAACTACCAGGAGAGCTGTTTAAACACGGTGGTGAAGCACTGGCTAGAGCGCTGCACTGGGTGATTACCAAGGTTTGGGAGGATGAGGTTCTGCCGCAGGAGTGGATGGAAGGTGTCGTGTGTCCCATCTACAAAAAGGGCGATAAGCTGGATTGTAGCAACTACCGCGCAATCACATTGCTGAACGCCGCCTACAAGGTACTCTCCCAAATTTTATACCGCCGACTAACACCAATTGCAAGAGAGTTCGTGGGGCAGTACCAGGCGGGATTTATGGGTGAACGCTCTACCACAGATCAGGTGTTCGCCATACGTCAGGTATTGCAGAAATGCCGCGAATACAACGTGCCCACACATCATCTATTTATCGGCTTCAAAGCCGCATATGATACAATCGATCGGGACCAGCTATGGCAGCTAATGCACGAAAACGGATTTCCGGATAAACTGATACGGTTGATCAAGGCGACGATGGATCGGGTGATGTGCGTAGTTCGAGTTTCAGGGGCATTCTCGAGTCCCTTCGAAACCCGTAGAGGATTACGGCAAGGTGATGGTCTTTCGTGTCTGCTATTCAACATCGCTTTGGAGGGAGTAATACGAAGGGCAGGGATTGACACGAGTGGTACGATTTTCACGAAGTCCGTCCAGTTATTTGGATTCGCCGACGACATTGATATCATGGTACGTAACTTTGAGAGGATGGAGGAAGCCTACATCAGACTGAAAAGCGAAGCTAAACGGATTGGACTAATCATCAACACGTCGAAGACGAAGTACATGATAGGAAGAGGCTCAAGAGAGGTCAATGTGAGCCACCCACCACGACTTTATATCGGTGGTGACGAAATCGAGGTGGTTGAAGAATTCGTGTACTTGGGCTCACTGGTGACCGCCGATAACGATACCAGCAGAGAAATTCGAAATCGTACGTACTTTGGATTCCGCAAGACGCTCCGATCGAATAGAGTTCGCCGCCGTACCAAACTGACTATCTACAAAACGCTTATAAGACCGGTAGTTCTCTACGGACACGAGACCTGGACGATGCTCGTGGAGGACCAACGCGCACTGGGAGTTTTCGAAAGGAAAGTGTTGCGTACCATCTATGGTGGGGTGCAGATGGCGGACGGTACGTGGAGGAGGCGAATGAACCACGAGTTGCATCAGCTGTTGGGAGAACCATCCATCGTTCACACTGCGAAAATCGGAAGACTGAGGTGGGCCGGGCACGTAGCCAGAATGTTGGACAGTAATCCGGTGAAAATGGTTCTCGACAACGATCCGACGGGAACAAGAAGGCGAGGTGCACAGCGGGCAAGGTGGATCGATCAGGTGGAGGACGACTTGCGGACCCTCCGCAGACTGCGTGGTTGGCGAAGTGCAGCCATGGACCGAGCTGAATGGAGATGTCTTTTATGTGCAGCACAGGCCACTCCGGCCTTAGTCTGATGATAAATACTGTAGCTGTTTCATTGCAACTGGGTATGATGTTTGTGACGGTTGCATTCTGAGATGAGTTAGATTAAGTTTCAATGTTCCTGAAGGGGCCTAGTGTTTATGTTAGGCAAAATTATTCCCACTACCATCTCTCTATTATAGGCAAGCTGGTAAGGGCAATGACAACTACAGCGTCGGGTGCCAAGAGCGCGAGTTCGAATCCCGCTCGAAGAAAGTAAAAAATTATATTCCATTTTAAATATGAAAATACAATAATGATATAATATGAAAAAAAAACTATGTAAAAAAAAGAATTGCTATTTTTTTCTAGGGAGGGTTAAGCCCCCGTTAGCCACCCCCCCCTCTCCGTATTTACGCCAATAAATAAAACATCCGAAATGCTGAATAAATGCTTAATTTTAAAAAACCCAGATTAATCCACCTAGCGGTGATGGTGCCTTTCTCGTTCGTTCAAAAGGTTTGGAAAAATCTCAAATAATACCAATATGTGGATTGGTCTTATTTTTCATATTTTTTATATGTATAAAAAAAAATCTCACCAAACGCAATTTGTTGCAAACAAATCGGATGAGCATAAGAGCAAAAAATGGCATTTTATTTTGTAGTTTTAAAATTAGTATTTTCGCCATAACTTTTGACCCAATTGTACGATCCGGCCAAGTTTCTATAGGAAACAATGGGACAAGATTCTGCGTCGAATGCAATCTGTTGCGAGCGACCTGAGAAGCACACATATTGCACATCAATCACATTAACTTATATATGACCGGATTCAGTCACTATATGGTTACTGCAACCAGATTTGTTGAACTTGTGTTGCTTGGGGGGGAATAGATGAAGTCTAAGTGCTAAAAAAATGAGCTAGACTTTTTTTAACTCTTTTGCGTTGCGTTGCGTTGCGTTGTAACGGAGTATTTCGTAGATTGCATACTAATAGCTGTCATGTATATTCTTTAAATTTCTTACTCCAACTGCTTATAGATTACTACTTGGGATTTAATAGCAATCCAATTGGAGGTCCAAAATGATAAAGCATGAAAGCTACCATTGCCGGCCACGCCCATCTTCTCCGTTACTAGGGAAAGGAAGGAAATGATGATATGACATCTACTTAACGAGAGGCCAGCGACTCACCGACGCCCTCATAGATGCCAAGTAGTTGGATGGTTGGTAGGGTATATAGTTAAGGAGTATCATCATAAGCAAATGATATAATAAGTTTGAATGGACGTTGGGAGTGATCATGCTAAGAAATTTATGTCACTCCATTGTTGATTTCCTTGGGATGGGGCAAAGCTATTAAACTTGCCCTGGCTAATCAGCCTAGGTTTAAGCGCCATTGTTCGCTCTCTGAAACGAGAATAAAAATATGTTAAATGTCCCTTCCCCCAATTTGTATCCAATTGAGATTTTTTTTTAATATAGAGAGATGTTTTAATATATACCCTTAACAATAACGGGAATGAAACATGTAACCTGAAGGAATTATTTTTTTCTTAAAGTAGGAAAAAACAAAATATTGATTCGCATTTATTCAACGAGAAATATTGTTTAAAGATCTGTCAGGCGATTAAGTCTGTATGAGCAACACAACTAAAATTCAAGCTGATTCAACCTAGAGATGAATTGATTCACACATATTTTATTGAACAATTATCCAATGTGAAAATATGCAATAAATTACTTGTCCGAGCTGGAATTTAGCTTATAAATGAAAGGTAATAAAACCGGAAGAGTAATTAAATAAAGAAATGTTTGTGTTACACTGAAATGATACAAAAATAATAATGTAAATATGACGGAGACGAGCCATCCTAGGGCTGAAAGTCTCCTTAATAAAGATACAAAAAAAATGTAAATAAAAAGCTCATTAATTCTTTTTCAGGGAAGAGTTTGAGTCTTATGGTTTGTTTGTTGTATCTTTGGTTTTAGGCATACAATGGGCAAAATGCTAATACAAGGCAAAAAACCCACCATTTCCAAATCTTAAATCGTAACTCGTAGATCTTAATGTGGTTGAAATCGAATATCAAAGACAAAAATAACGGAGAACTAAATGGCAAACGGATGATAAGGATAATCGGAAAGATCTCACCGAATTTTTAAGCCGTTTCATCGTGGAAAATCAGGAAGCATTTGTTTGAGATATCCGAGGTCCATCTTCTTGTTTGAACTGATAAATACATAAAAATGTCATTTTGAGGAGCAAATGGTTGAGTTCTTGAGCACATATTATATATTCTTGTGTAAAGCGCCCCTATAATCTCAAGATCGGCAAGCCAGCCACTTTTCACTATCATTGAAAATTAGTTCACTTTTAAAAAAAAAATCACTACTGATTTTTCGACATATTGTAGAACTTGCAGAGAAATCTTTCACCTTTTTCTCGAATTTCCAAATATTCAAAAATAATGGCAGCGAAATGCTGCTGTCCAGAAACACCGCTAGACTTTTTTGAACTCTTTTTCACAATAAATAGTAATTTGACCATAACATCTAAGCCCATAGTCCGATCTGGCCAATTTTCAATAAGAAAATATGAGACATTCTGCGTCGAATGCAATTTAATGCGAGCAAATCGGTTGAGGATATGTGCCCGAAAAATGAGTGACATTTTTTTAGCGATTTTTCCATAAAAAAATGGTATAATTTTCGATCCCATAGTCCGATATGGCCAATTTTCAATAGGAAACAACGGGACAGGATTCTACGTCGAATGCAACTCGCTGTGAGCAAATCGGTTGAGGATAAGTGCCCGAAAAATGAGTGACATTTTTTACGCGATTTTTTCGTAGGATTTTGTATTTTGGCCATAACTTTCGATCCCATAGTCCGATATGGCCAATTTTCAATAGGAAACAACGGGACAGGATTCTACGTCGAATGCAACTTGTTGCGAGCAAATCGGTTGAGGATAAGTGCCCGAAAAATGAGTGACATTTTTTACGCGATTTTTTCGTAGGATTTTGTATTTTGGCCATAACTTTCGATCCCATAGTTCGATCTGGCCAATTTAAAAAAGAAGACAGTGGGACAGGATTCAGCGTCGAATGCAACTTGAGGCACGCAAATCGGTTGAGGATAAGTGCCCGAAAAATGAGTGACATTTTTACACGATGTTTTCGTATGATTTTGTGTTTTGGCCATAAGCTTTGATCCCATCGTCCGATCTGGCCATTTTCAACTAGGAAACAATGGGACAGGATTCTGCGTCGAATGCAACTTGTTGCGAGCAAATCGGTTGAGGATAAGTGCCCGAAAAACGAGTGACATTTTTTACGCGATTTTTTCGTAGGATTTTGTATTTTGGCCATAACTTTTGATCCCATAGTTCGATCTGGCAAATTTCAAATAGGAAACAATAGGACAGGATTCTGCGTCGAATGCAACTTGTTGCGAGCAAATCGGTTGAGGATAAGTGCCCGAAAAACGAGTGACATTTTTTACGCGATTTTTTCGTATGAATTTGTATTTTGGCCATAACTTTTGATCCCATAGTCCGACCCGGCCAATTTTCAATAGGGAACAATAAGACAAGATTCTCCGTCGAATGCAACTTGTTGATCGTCGGTTGAGGATAAGTGTCCGAAAAATTTAGTGACATTTTTTGTGTAGTTTTGCGCATACACACACACACACACACACACACACACACACACACACACACACACACACAGACATCACCTCAATTCGTCGAACTGAGTCGATTGGTATATAACACTATGGGTCTCCGGGCCTTCTATAAAAAGTTTGTTTTTGGAGCGATCATATAGCCTTTACCGTATACTTAGTATACGAGAAAGGCAAAAAGGTATTTTGGCCATAATTTCCGATCCCATAGTCCGACCTGGGCAATTTCCAATAGGAAATAATGGGAAAGGATTCTGCGTCGAATGCAGTTTGTTGCGAGCAAATCGGTTGAGGATAAGTGCCTGAAAAATGAGTGACATTTTTTACGCGATTTTTCCGTATAAAATCGTATGTTGGCCATAACTTCCGATCCCACATTCCGACCTGGCCAATTTCTAATAGGAAACAATGGGAAAGGATTCTGCGTCGAATGCAGTTTGTTGCGAGCAAATCGGTTGAGGATAAGTGCCTGAAAAATGAGTGACATTTTTACGCGATTTTTACGTATAAAATTGTATTTTGGCCATAACTTCCGATCCCATAGTCCGACCTGGCCAATTTCCAATAGGAAACAATAAGAAAAGATTCTGCGTCGAATGCAATTTGTTGCAAGCAAATCGGTTGAGGATAAATGCCTGAAAAATGAGTGACATTTTTAACGCGATTTTTACGTATAAAATTGTATTTTGGCCATAACTTCTGATCCCATAGTCCGACCTGGCCAATTTCCAATAGGAAACAATGAGAAAAGATTCTGCGTCGAATGCAATTTGTTGCAAGCAAATCGGTTGAGGATAAATGCCTGAAAAATGAGTGACATTTTTACGCGATTTTTACGTATAAAATTCTATTTTGGCCATAACTTCCGATCCCATAGTCCGACCTGGCCAATTTCCAATAGGAAACAATGAGAAAAGATTCTGCGTCGAATGCAATTTGTTGCAAGCAAATCGGTTGAGGATAAATGCCTGAAAAATGAGTGACATTTTTAACGCGATTTTTACGTATAAAATTGTATTTTGGCCATAACTTCTGATCCCATAGTCCGACCTGGCCAATTTCCAATAGGAAACAATGGGACAGGATTCTGCGTCGAATGCAATTTGTTGCAAGCAAATCGGTTGAGGATAAGTGCCTGAAAAATGAGTGACATTTTTTGCGTCGTTTTGTGCGCACCCACACATACACACACACACACACACACACACACACACACACACACACACACACACACACACACACACACACACACACACACACACACACACACACACACACATCACCTCAATTCGTCGAACTGAGTCGATTGGTATATAACACTATGGGTCTCCGGGCCTTCTATAAAAAGTTTGTTTTTGGAGCGATCATATAGCCTTTACCGTATACTTAGTATACGAGAAAGGAAAAAATGGTATAATTTTCGATCCCATAGTCCGATATGGCCAATTTTCAATAGGAAACAACGGGACAGGATTCTGCGTCGAATGCAATTTGTTGAGAGCAAATCGGTTGAGGATAAGTGCCCGAAAAATGAGTGACATTTTTCACGCGATTTTTTCGTAGGATTTTGTATTTTGGCCATAACTTTTGATCCCATAGTTCGATCTGGCCAATTTAAAAAGGAGACAGTGGGACAGGATTCTGCGTCGAATGCAACTTATTCCGAGCAAATCGGTTGAGGATAAGTGCCCGAAAAATGAGTGACATTTTTTACGCGATTTTTTCGTAGGATTTTGTATTTTGGCCATAACTTTCGATCCCATAGTCCGATCTGGCCAATTTCAAACAGGAAACAATTGAACAGGATTCTGCGTCGAATGCAATTTGTTGCGAGCAAATCGGTTGAGGATAAGTGCCCGAAAAATGAGTGACATTTTTCACGCGATTTTTTCGTAAGAGTTTGTATTTTGGCCATAACTTTTGATCCCATAGTTCGATCTGGCCAATTTAAAAAAGGAGACAGTGGGACAGGATTCTGCGTCGAATGCAACTTGAGGCGAGCAAATCGATTGAGGATAAGTGCCCGAAAAATGAGTGACATTTTTTACATGATTTTTTCGTATGATTTTGTGTTTTGGCCATAACTTTTGATCCCATAGTCCGATCTGGCCAATTTCAAATAGGAAACAATGGGACAGAATTCTGCGTCGAATGCAACTTGTTGCGAGCAAATCGGTTGAGGATAAGTGCCCGAAAAATGAGTGACATTTTTTGCGTCGTTTTGTGCGCACACACACACACACACACACACACACACACACACACAGACATCACCTCAATTCGTCGAACTGAGTCGATTGGTATATAACACTCCGGGTCTCCGGGCCTTCTATAAAAAGTTTGTTTTTGGAGCGATCATATAGCCTTTACCGTATACTTAGTATACGAGAAAGGCAAAACAAGAAAAAAAGTTTTTTTTTGGTGGCATTTTTTTCTAATTCTTTTTTTACATAGTTTTTTTTGTCATATTATATCGTTATTGTATTTTCATATTTCAAAGTGTCTATTTTTTTTTCTAGGGAGGGTTAAGCCCCCGCTAGCCCCCCCCCCTCTCCGTATTTACGCCAATGATTAAAACATAAAATTATGAATAATTCACTTAGCAGTGATTTGCGTACCCAATGTTCCATGGGCACTTTTTCATGTCTTGGGGTGCCCTAACTGCCCCCAAAATATGCACGATCAGGAAACAAACACTCTGTATAAACATGTGGGATGCCTGAGATATTGCTAAATCAAATCCGGGTCAATATGACTTGAACACCGTAAGCGTGAGTTTTTTTTAGCACTGTAGGAAGGTTAAGCTAAGAGTCAAGTGCAAAATTGTATTATTTTGTTTCATTTTTAATTTTCTTCATGATACATTTAGCATTATTAACTGGTTTGAGCGTTTCGCATCATTTTATTCTGTAAAAAAGCGAAAATAGTCACATACTCTCGCAGAATAATTCAGTATTGTGGTAATTTCCCAAGTAATCATGAAGCTATATATGCCTGTAAAAAATACGACCCTTAAAGTGGACTTAAAGTGGAAAAGGGCATTTATAAGACCGAATTAATGGCTCATTACTTTCACATGTTGAAATAAAGCATCAGTAATGCATCGCTGCATTCGTAATGCTGATTTAGAGAATCGTTGTCTGACAGTTGATCAATAAATGCAACTTCACATCGTTAAAACTGATCTAATGCAATTAGCATTTAGAATGCCGGTTTCTGATTGATATATGTGCAATAATGTAATGCTTGGTGTTACTTAGGTTGACACTGGTGGATAAATTAATCAACCAAATAAGGCCGATACAAAAATTAAATTAAAAAACAATTATGTCTCCCCCTGTAGGGCGGTGTTATCGTCCTTTCAGATTTATAAAGATCAGGAATAGAACAGTTACCTCGAATGAATATTATGAGAGTCGAGAGATGAGAAAGTAAGTCATAACATGTAACGTCTTAACATGTAACGAAATATTTTTATTCCATGGGCTATACCTTGCCGTGTTAAATTTCTGTGACCATTACTGTTAACCATTAACCCATTAACAAAAAAAACTATTCGGAATCACCGTAACCCCAGACCCTTACGAAGTAAAAACATAAATTTCACATGCAAAAAAAATATTTTAGTACTTACGCTTAAATGTCTATCCGGACATAACCAAAATGATTGCTAGTGATCCATTTCAACCACGTCGATCCACTGTCGTTTTGGGATGCCGCTCCCACAAGGCCACAAGCCGAAAGACCTGTTGGGGGTATAGTATGGATCAGTTTTCTTCGCCAATTAGATCGCAGTCAAATCGGATTTGCTTCCGAAACTCCACTCTTACCGATCTCTTAGCAAAACAATCACTTCTCCATTCTACTCGCTTCTTAAAACAGGAGCATCATCTTGGCAACTAGGACTATTGGGTGGATAAAAATTAGCACCATCACTCTTATTTTACAGCAGAGCGGCTGTCTATTCCTAGGCCATCAATAAATCACCACTTCACTGCCCACAAGTAGTTTCTTTTATTCCCGCATACGGTAACTATAATCAATCGGTCCGGCAAATAACACATCGATAACAATCTTTTAAAATGATCACTTGCGCACGTAGTGCCTGCTTGGCAGTTAACCGACAACTAACTGGGGAGATCGGATTAGATCGCTGCCACCGAAATGTGTGGCTGATCGATGTTTATCGTGTGGATGATCGTTATCTGGAAAAGGGAGATTGTCTCCGTGGAGGATTCTCTTGTATCATATACGATTATGTGTAGGAAAGTGAAGAACACTGATCACTGTATCAAAATTCACAAAAATTAATTTACAATGATCTGCAAACTCAGATGTGAATATGCGTACATTATGTGGAAGATTTTGATTTGAAAAATGTATTAAAGGTAACCACTTTCCCTTCGATGGGATTCGAACCCACTAAACTACGAACGACCTCCGTTGGCCTTTGCATATTAGCGGCTACAAAAATTAACTTTAAAAAAAATTACGTGTTTGCGGAACAAAGCATTAAGCTGCCATGGGTTTTTCAGTTGTGAAGGAGTGCGTTGATTAACATCGAAGAAATTCATGAAATTCTCTATAAAATTTGTTTGTAGAAATATTAATTAGTTAGAGTGACTCTGTCAGCTTTTATTCAAAATCATGTGTGTTTGTTGCATCTGTTATGAAGGCATTTTTTTGATTATTGAATGATTTAACTTATGGAATTCCAAGCCGGCACTAGAATTGAAAAGAGAATTGGCTAATTTAAAATAAAATGCGTTAGATTATTAGTGATTATTTACCTTGTGCGAAATTCCTCCCCACAAGTTTTACATTCATGAACGTCTGGTCCGTGTGCTATTTTCTTGTGGCCCTGCATAGTGCTCATTCGCTTGAACGTCTTGTGGCATATGTCGCACTTAAATGGCTCAGCAGAATTGTCCTCTACCGCAACCGGGCTTTCTTGTTTACGTTCACGAACCTGCTTATGCGTCACAACATGTTTCCTTAATATGGACCTGAAAAAAAAACAATAAGATTGTTATAATGTTTTGAAACTGATAATTGGAAACGCTCACCGTGTCAAAAACAATTTTTCACACATAGGACATCTATGGGTTTTAGTGTCATGACATCTCCTGTGCTGCTTCAGTTTCCTTAAATTTGGATACAACCTATTACATATTTTACATTTCAACTGTCGATCGCTATTTTTTGTGTGTTTCCCTTCAGCCGAACCATTCCCGCTGTTATCAGAACCTTCAGCCGTGTATACATCGTCCTCTTCGTGAGATTTAAAATGTTTCTCTAAGTGGCTCTCATAAATGAACGTTCGACTGCATTTCGAACACGAGTATTGTTGATAGTTCTCATCAGTTGGAACTAACTTCTTCAGCCTGACACTGTCATCAAAAGCGGTATCAATCTCTTCTTGATTTTGCACTGCATCATCCCCATCATCTTCATCATACGATTCTCCATTATCGCGAATTTCTTGTATTTTGTTCCTATGCTTAATGGTGGCATAGTGCTTCTTCAATTCCTTTCTACGATAGAACATGTGGTAAATAGATTGGTACGAAACAAGAATCAAAACTTACTGAAAAGGAAATCCAATTTTGCAAATACGACAAACATGGTTTTTTGGGCCATGTACTGCCCTGATGTGACCCCACAGTGTACGTCCAGATGTCAACATTTTATTACATATGTTGCATTGGAATGATTCTTTGTCTTGGACTTCTTCACCACTATCTTTCGAAGTTTGGTCTTTACTGCCATCAACATTACTCCAGCCGAAAGATGCTTTACTCAATGGAGCACTCGATTCTTGGAATGCTTGCGTATCATCATCCGCACGGTTTTCGACTTTAACTTCTGATATGTCGATCATATCCTCTAAGACAATAGAATCTTCACTATCGGGCGCTTCATCGTGATCAGCTTCCACATTATGCGGCAAATATAAGTTATTCGATGCCCGATCCTTATGATTCACGACATCTTCATTTATATCACATTGCTCATTGGTTTGTTCGATAATTAGCTCATTTCTATCCATTTCCTCGTGGATTAACATGTGTTTGTCCAAATGTTGCCTGAAATTTTAAAAAAATGGAAGATCGAGGATGATTTTTAATTAAAGAACTTGAACAAATGAATGACTTATAATTTTCAATTATTACATTACCGTTTCGAAAATGATTTTCCGCAGTATTTGCACAAATTCTCTTCCCAAATCCGCTGACGTCGAAATTGTACTGATTCAACATTTGCATTCTGAGCCATGGATTCTAAAACATTTTGTACATCCCGACAGCGTACCCGAAACTGATGAAACTCGGTTATCCGTTTACGGCAGATAGCGCATATGGATTGGCTTCTTTGGTCCTCTGGAGATACCTGGGGTAAGCGTTTTATTAAATGGCCTGAACAAATAACATCGTTCTAGAAAGCTAACCGTTATTGATAGAAAGTCCGATATCCATTGGTGCAGATCGTTTTCCTTGAATATATCATCGAGCAGTTCATTGCCCATACAAAGTCGACATATTGAATGAGAGATTCTGAAATCTTCACATTCTATCTTGACTATCGACGATGCCATGGCTTATTTTTCGATTTACACCACGTTGGCAGTTTCTTGATCGTCTGGAAGAATTATTACTGATATTAATTACTGGAATACCTACCATCAGAAATGGTTATTAATACATAAGAATAAAAGAGGCTAAACGCAGGTTGTGGGCGTAATTTTGATATTTATTATTCAAAGTAGTCCTGGTAAATGATAAATGTATAACTTACTTGTCGGTTTATTCCAACATCAGGATTCAGGACTCCAATGAGTGGCACAAACGTGTAAACAATATTTAATAATTATTGCTCTAATAACCGATCACTGCACTGCACACAACAGACCTTGGTTGGGCCTGATTGGACAAACGAAAACAAAGTTTTCACCAGAGATGTTGTTCATACAACAGACCTTGCTTGGACCTGGTTGGACAGACGAAAGCAATAGTTTTCACCAGAGATGTTATTTATAGATAGAGACCCGCAAAAACTGAAGCCGAAAGAATACCGAAAGAACCGTCAAAGGCAGTGCCAAAGTAAACAAACATTATTTACCAATCGGTATTAAATGCAAGATAAGTATTGTTATCCACATTATAGAAATTATGAAAAAGTTTAAAAAGTCATGTAAATGAAGATGCTTTCAGAGTTCTCATTAGCAAATTTATATATTGTATTTAATCATATATATTGTTGAATATAAAGCAACGGTGCTAAAGAAGACATATATAATATGTATACATATGTATATATTTATCCAGTGCATAGGTTTATTATTATTTTTAATGTTAATTTAAGTTTTGATGTTATTATAAATTTTGATGTTTGAGCGGTGCCGAAGTGCCAAAATTCATTATTAATGAACTCGATGCATGAAAGTGTTCATTTTTAGTGAACAGTGCACCGCTCAAACGTCATAGACTAACGCAAAATACGCTAGGAGAAATGTCAAAAAAGAAAAAGTAGAATCACGAAAAAAATTCCACAGCGAGATATGGGATGCAAATCTTTAAATAATTTTAAAAATTTCAAAATAATATGTATTTGAAAATATTTTTGAGCACCGGGTTAGACTTTTTTCACATATATTTATTTGATTGTTCATGATAATAAATGTTTTCTCGAATTGATCACAGTAAAGGTACCATTTTTGATGTTTAATAAATTTCTAATCTCGTGCAAAAAAAACATTTTCAAAAAAAAATCAGATTGTAATTTTTATAATTATTTTGAATTCCGTTTGGAACAACTGATTTGACAGCAACCGCTGTTCCTATTTTGACACTGCGTCTCTTTGTTTTTAATCCAGCCTCTTTAGTTAAATAGCATCTGTTCGTGAGTGGACTGTATGGGAAACCTCAACATAGGCGGACCGACGGAACTCTCCGAGAAAAACCAAACCACGGAAATCGGATACCGGATAAAGAAGTCCTTTTCTTAATTTAACTTCAACGATAATTTATTTACAACTAATTTACATTACTTCGTGATATTCAACTTCACTTCTTAAATTTGCAACACGTCTCAACGAGTGGGAAGCACGGCGTACAATGATGGTGTCTTCCTTCTCGGCTGGAAAAACATCCTTTTTTCCATTCCCTTTTGGCGCGCTCCTTGCGCGCTCATTTCGCGCTGTTGCGTTGTGGCTGCGTCAAATTCTGCTTCCTTCGTGCAGCTGCGTGTGGTTGTGGAATGTATCGCAGGCTGCGGTTGAGCGATACGCTGTATCATCTTATTCGGCAGGGACGGCTCGAACATCCTCCCCCGCGGATTCCTTGCACTCATTGTCCAGTATAGGCAAAGGGGCCAGTTTGTGGATTGGACGCTTTAATAAACCACCTTTGGTTCGAATATCCACAACCCGGACGAATCCATCTGATCCCAAATACGAGTTTTCCACCTTGCCCATTTTCCAATATTGTGGTGGTAAGTTGTCATCCTTGATCAGGACAACCATTCCTGGTTTAATGTTTTCTTGCCTCTTATTCCACTTATTCCGTTTTTGAAGCTCCAATAGGTACTCTTGTGACCATCGCTTCCAGAAATCTTCTCGCAGACGCTGGACATACTGCCAACGAGACAGACGATTGACTGGAATACCCTCGCAGCTTGGCTCCGGAATAGCCGTCAAAGGTCGATCGATCATGAAGTGACCTGGCGTCAACGGCTCGAGCTCCGATGGATCCTCGGAAGGAGCATACAAAGGCCGCGAGTTTAGCTGAGCTTCGATTTGGCAAAGCAAGGTTGAAAACTCCGACGTGTTTAAAAGACTCGATTGACATTTCTTCTTCAAGATAGTCTTAGTGCTCTTGACTCCTGCTTCCCAGATACCACCCATGTGCGGCGCATTTGGTGGAATCATCTTCCATTCAATCTGCCGAGGCTGACAGAACTCAAAAATCTTGAGAGTTGTTGCTTCCTCCTTAAAAAGCTTATATAGCACGTTAAGCTCGTTGCGAGCCCCGACGAAATTTGTCCCATTGTCGGAGAAAATCTGTTCAGGGACACCACGTCGAGAGACGAACCGCAGCAAGGCAGCAACGAAGGCATCGGCTGACAGGTCTTCCACTAATTCCAGGTGAATGCCCTTCGTTACCATACAAACAAAGACACTAATGTATCCCTTTACAGGTGCTGCTTTTCTTCCAGTCTGCTTAATAAGGATGGGACCCGCAAAATCAACGCCAACCTTCACGAAAGCGGGAGCTTTATCACACCTTGCAACCGGAAGATCCCCCATGAATTGAGTGGCACACGGAGGATTTAACTTGAAACATCGCACGCAATTTCGGGTTACCTTGCGCACAGCAGAACGAGCTCCCACAATCCAAAATTGGCGACGTAATTGAGCCAGCAAAGCCGAAGGTCCAATATGCAAATTCTCACGATGAATGGCTTCAATCAGACGCTGCACCATTTTATCTTGATTAGGCAAGATCCACTGGTGTTTAACGCCATAGGGCAAACTCGAATTTCGCAGTCGGCCACCAACACGAATCATTCCATCGTCAAGAAAGGGGTTCAATGTAGAGAATCTTTTGCAGTGCTCACCAGATTCGATGATGCCAACTTCCTTACCAAAATGCTGCAACTGAACCACCCTGACGATGACTTTCAAGGCGGTACGCATCTCTATTACTGTTGGAAACCGCTGTGTGATTCTCTGCTGCTTAACCTTTTGTTTCGCGTTCTGACAGAAACGCAAAACATATGCCAAAACTCGCTGCATCTTCCTGAAGGACTCGAACTTAGAAAATACAGGCAACTTTTCCAACAATACCACCGCAGAAGAAATAGTGGCACGCCGTAACTCTGGAACCTCTTCATCGGACAGTGGACCTGGTGCCACCACCTGATATTCTTCACTGCGCAGGAACAAAGGACCATTCCACCAAAGATCATTCTTCTCAAGACTACTAGCAGATTGGCCACGCGACACTATATCGGCTGGATTATCCAGCGTATTCACATATCTCCACTTATGTCCAGTAGCGGTAATTTCACTTACCCGGTTTCTCACAAACACTTCCAAGCGTTCCGGGTTTTTCGCTAGCCAAGCTAGCACCACTTGATTGTCTGACCACATAGTAACATCCCGGAAGGGCAGCGCTAATGCTGCCAACACCTTTTTCACCAAACGGTTCAGCAAAAGCGCTGCTAAAAGTTCCTTTCTTGGAATCGTCAGCACAGTCTTCGGGACGATTTTGGACTTTGCACACAACAACTTCATCACCGCAGGTTGTCCAGGTAGAATTGACCTGATGTACACACAGGCGCCGTATGCTTCCAATGTTGCGTCACCAAACCCATGCAGCTCAAAAGCAATGGCCCCAGTGACCACCACGTGACGAGAAATTCGCAGATTCGTAACACCACTTAACGCATTCAGGAAATTATCATAATGTTTCTTCAGTTCACCTGTGAGCTCGTCATCCCACTCTAGCTCTTCCTTCCAGATATTCTTCATTAGAAGTTTGCCAATTAGAATAACCGGCGCCACCAGACCCAAAGGGTCAAACATTCTGGACACGAGCGACAGCACTTGTCGCTTCGTTGTATTACCTTTACTTACTGTTGAGAGAGACACAAACTGCAGAGCGTCCAAATCTGGGTTCCACATAAGGCCCAACGTTTTAATCACTGCACTACCACCTTCGTCGATGCTGACCAATTCGTCCCGCTCATTCTCAGGAATCCGCTCCAACAGCGTAGGATTATTGGAAGCCCACTTATGCAGAGGAAATCCACCAGTTCCAAGCATATCAATTAACTGCGTCTGGGCTTTGCTTGCTTCATCCAAATCATCGAAACCGAACAAAGCGTTGTCCACGTAAAAACTATTCTTAACGATGTCAGCAGCCAGAGGATACTTTGCGCCTTCGTCGATGGCCAGTTGCAGTAGTGCCCGTGTCGCCAAGAATGGGGCAGACGCCGTACCATAAGTGACGGTTGTCAGCTCAAGGACACGGAGTGGATCGGTGGAGCTATTTCTCCAGAACACACGAGTAAGCGGTGTATGTCGCTGATCCACGAGAACTTGTCGGTACATTTTAGCCACATCAGTAGCCAGCACGAATAACGGGAAACGAAACCGAAGAGCAATGGATTGCAAATCACTTTGGATTATGGCACCAATTTTCATTACGTCATTGAGTGACCGACCAGCAACCTTGGCAGACGCATCAAACACAACACGGCACTTAGTGGTTGTATTTGAAGGCCGCAAAACAGCATGATGTGGTAAGTACCACTTGAGGATATCATGCGAATCCTTGCGTACATCAACCTCCTTGCAGTGGCCAAGACTCTCGTACTCAGCCATAAAATCCTGATACTGCTGTTTCAAGTCTGGATGCAACGAAAGTCTTCGTTCCAGTGCATAAAATCTCTTCAGCGCCAACGACCTAGAATCAGCCAATTCGCTGACGGATTCCTTAAGCGGCAGCTCCACGATGTACCGCCCAGATGCATCTCTTCGATGAGTCTCTCGGAAATGTTCTTCACATTCTGCTTCTTCACTGCCACATTCTTCTGTATCTGCAACGTCTTCGACTTCCCAAAACCGTTGAATGGAAGGCTTAATTCATCCATGGTGACTGTGTGCGTGTGAACCGCTTCATCTGGAAACGCACCGTCATCGAACACACCACCCACGACCCAGCCAAATTGGGTCTCACGCAAAATTGGCAGACTGTCACCCATTGCTATTTCACCAGGCAACAACAACTTAAGGAACCATTCGTTGCCCAGTAGCATATCTACCTTACTTGGGTTGGAAAATGTCGGATCAGCTAGCTGAACATTAACGGGAAGCTCCAACGCGCTGACATTGATGACCGATGTTGGCAAATCCGATGTCACCTTGTCAGTTACCAGACACTTAACGTTTGCATGGAAATCATTGTACCTCGACGACAGATGGACCACACCACAGTTGGATGAATGAGTCTTCGTGTTATTCACCCCCAAGACCGTGATGTTCAACGAACCCAGCTTCAAACCCAACAAATTTACTGCTGCTCGAGATATCAAATTAACTTGGGAACCACTATCCAGTAAAATTCTGCATGGGGGGGGGTGGTAGTTTCTATCCAAGATGTCCACTACCGCTGTAAGCAGCAACACTTGCTGCGTACGAGATGCCAAACTTGAACACAATGCTGTCGTCGGTGTTGCTGATGTTGGCGGGCCAAACTTGCTTGGGTTTTTTCTCAGCATGAAGGAGAGTATGGTGCCGACGTTTGCATCTTTGGCACGATTTTTCCGACGAACAATCGACACTCCGATGACCTCTGCGTAGACAATTGAAACAAACATTTCGTTCTCGAACCTTGACCAACCTTTGCGGGACAGTGAGGGATTTAAAGTCGGCGCAGCTATGATTAGCATGTGATTTTCCGCAAAATTCACATTTCGTTTCTGTCTCGCTCGAAGACACAACTGCATGAGATTTCTGCACCGACGACTTGTTCGTTACAGAAACAGCCCTAACTGGAGCCGAATATGACTTCTGACTGCTAGCCTCGACTCTTTCCAGGATGAAGGTCTGTTCCTTCAGGAACACCAGCATGTCTTCGTAGTCGGGTAGCTCTCCATGCTTAACGGTTGACTCCCAAAGATGACGCACATCGTTGTGCAATGCAGCTGCCAGTAGATGGATGACGAAATCCTCTCCTACTCCTTCGAACTCTCGCTCCAGGAACTTAAGACCTTCAACATGTTTGCTGCACTCATCCACTAGAGCCCGTAACTCAAAATGGCTCTTCTTCACCATACGCTTCAGATTCAGCAGACCGTTCACATGAGAGTCGATAGCATGGCGCTTATTCTCGAACCTCTCTTCCAAGATTTGCCACGCGTGGGCGTAGTTGCCCTCGTTGATGGTCTTGGCATCAATCAGACCAGCTGCACTTCCGACCAAGGATTTATCCAGATGGTATAGCTTCACTGCTGGCGGATCTGGACCCTTATCCACGAGATCCTTGAACATGGCCTTGAACTTCGGCCAACTTTCATACCGGCCATCGAATGTGGGCACCGGCATGCGAAGCGGTTGATGGATAACAACCGGTGCTTGTTGGTTCTGATTACCTATCCTTGCGACGACGTTTGCGGCCATCTTGTTAGCATCGAGCTTAGTGAGCTGTTCCTCCAACAAAATGGAAACAGTATCGTGAATGATGTCAAACTCCTCATACTGTTGCTCATGCTGTTCGCAATCATCAGTCAAAACGACATCCATGATTTGGTCGTGAGCAACGTTGTACTCCTTATAGGCTGCTTCCAACTTCGTCATATAGACCTTTACCTCAGCTTCCGTCAGCTGAACCACTTCATCCCCATCTGGGCGGATAGTATTGAGGATGCGAGACACCTTACCTTTTGCTGCGCCACGACGGCGGACGAGTCGTTGGATGTTCTCCATGACTGTTAACTTTTCCGTCAACTTCAGTTTTCTCTTCTGCTTCTTGCTTAACGGAGTGGAGGAATCTAGAGTAGACTGCCCAAGTGCAGAACTAGCTCCAGAGTCTCCGGTTTTTTGCTGCTTCGAAACACTTTCTTCCGGCATGCCACTGTAGACACTACATCCAGCCAAGCCTTATGCTCGACGTTGGTTGGGAACACAGCCAAGTCTATGCTCACGCAACCGGTCACTTGGGAATCCACCAACCGGTCACTTGGGAAACCAGAACACTAGCTTCAAAGCAACTATCTTCACTTACTTCGGGTACCCTACCCACGTGTTGAGCACTTAATTACTCGCTTAATTAGTTTTTCCGATGGATAAGATCCAACAGCACTTTCAAAATGGCGACCGCACACCAGTTTTTCTTCACAAAATGGTGACGTCGCACAATCACTGTACTTCTTCGATGGCGGCCATTTTGCTCACACCATCACTGTTTGAATTTTCCGACTTTTTCGGAATCCACTTTCAGTTTTGCACTTTACGGTTCTTCATCCGGTTCCGGAACAGTCGGAGAGACACTACACTATACTCGATCCGGATCGACTGGACCAAATTTATGTTCGTGAGTGGACTGTATGGGAAACCTCAACATAGGCGGACCGACGGAACTCTCCGAGAAAAACCAAACCACGGAAATCGGATACCGGATAAAGAAGTCCTTTTCTTAATTTAACTTCAACGATAATTTATTTACAACTAATTTACATTACTTCGTGATATTCAACTTCACTTCTTAAATTTGCAACACGTCTCAACGAGTGGGAAGCACGGCGTACAATGATGGTGTCTTCCTTCTGGGCTGGAAAAACATCCTTTTTTCCATTCCCTTTTGGCGCGCTCCTTGCGCGCTCATTTCGCGCTGTTGCGTTGTGGCTGCGTCAAATTCTGCTTCCTTCGTGCAGCTGCGTGTGGTTGTGGAATGTATCGCAGGCTGCGGTTGAGCGATACGCTGTATCATCTTATTCGGCAGGGACGGCTCGAACAACATCATTTTTGGAAAATGGCGTATACGTCATATTTTCAGATTACAGCAGTGCGTCTCTTTGTTATTAATTCAAGAATCCAGCCTCTTCCGGGTGCCCTTAAAAACGCGAGTGCTTTTTTTTGGATTCCGGGAGACTTGTCCTTAACCCTTATGCTACGTTTTGACGGGGCAAGTGAATTGAACAACTCAGTTGAATTCAATTGACTTGCCAAAAGTTGAACATGTTCAACTTTCTTTTCGTCCAAGTGAATTGAATTCAGTTCGCGTTCAACTCAAGCGACTTGCTCAATTCACTTGCCTTGTCTAAACGTAGCATTAAACGCGCAATGCTGTTTTAAAACAGCAAACCGAAAATATGTCCAATAGGGTAGTGAGCTAATTCCCGTCGTAGTAGGTAGTGCTTGGTTTTCAAATCTAATTTATACGCCAGCCCAACTACTTACTCTAACTAAGTTGTATGTAACACGTATTTTAGGGTTCCTAGTTTTCATTGTGTACTATTAGCGCATTGAACAAATCATAGTTTATTGAGAATCGGCAATCAAAAATACCCTTCAAATTTTTCAAATTTGTCTTATTAAAATCTGTTTACGTCCATGAGAATTTTCATTCGTCCAGTCTGAAACTCGATGGATTGCTGTCAAATAAATCTGTTGGTATTGGTGTGCGATTTCTACAAGTACACCAAATAAGTTTTTTATGCGGTATCATACCGTGTTAAATAAAAATAACATAAATTCAATTAATATTGGCCTGTTCTGAATATGATGCGTGTACATTGTGAAACATTGAATAGAATATGTGTACGGAGGATGTTCGCGGCTATCCAAGAAATCCCTGAAGTGAAGGCCTTCAGGTCTACACGCGTAACCAATGATCTACAGGCCTGTTTTGTAAATGTAATATACCCATTGTAGTACATATAACAGAATCTGCGTATGGAAGACAATCGCAGTTATCCAAGAAATACCAGAAGTGGAGGCCTTCAGATTTACACGCGTAACCAATGATCTACAGTCCTGTTTTGTAAATGCAATATACCCATTAAGGTACACATGATAGAATCTGCATATGGAAGATCTTCACGGTTATCCAAGAAATCCCTGAAGTAAAGCCCTTCAGGTCTACACGCGTAACCAATGATCTACAGGCCTGTTTTGTAAATATAATATACCCATTGTGGTACATATGATAGAATCTGCGTATGGAAGATCTTCACGGTTATCCAAGAAATCCCTGAAGTGAAGGCCTTCAGGTCTACACGCGTAACCAATGATCTACAGGCCTGTTTTGTAAATCTAATATACCCATTGTGGTACATATGATAGAATCTGCGTATGGAAGATCTTCACGGTTATCCAAGAAATACCTAAAGTGGAGGCCTTCAGATCTACACGCGTAACCAATGATCTACAGGCCTGTTTTGTAAATGCAATATACCCATTGTGGTACATATGACAAAATCTGCGTATCGAAGACGTTCGCGGATATCCAAGAAATACCTGAAGTGGAGGTCTTCAGATCTACGCGCGTAACCAATGATCTACAGGCCTATTTTGTAAATGTAATATATCCATTGTGGTACATATGATAGAATCTGCGTATGGAAGATCTTCACGGTTATCCAAGAAATCCCTGAAGTGAAGGCCTTTAGGTTTACACGCGTAACCAATGATCTACAGGCCTGCTTTGTAAATGTAATGTACCCATTGTAGTACATATAACAAAATCTGCGTATGGAAGACGTTCACGGTTATCCAAGAAATACCGGAAGTGAAGGCCTGAAGTGAAGGCCTTTAGGTTTACACGCGTAACCAATGATCTACAGGCCTGTTTTGTAAATGCAATATACCCATGGTGGTACTTATGATAGAATCTGCGTATGGAAGATCTTCACGGTTATCCAAAAAAACTGAAGTGGAGGCCTTCAGATCTACACGCGTAACCAATGATCTACAGGCCTGTTTTGTTAATGTAATATACCCATTGTGGTACATATAACAGAATCTGCGTATCGAAGACGTTCGCGGATATCAAATATACTATATTACCAATATGGTCCACTCTGGCTGATTTCGAAAGACTACACAGTAGCACCGCGGTGTCGCAAAAGGTAAGTAATGTAGTGAAGAGACATTCCGAGGGGTGTTTAAACGTGTGATGCAATATGCAGTATAATATTTCAAAATAATATGCTAGAGATCATCCTATGACCTCATTTTGATTTCTGAGTTCAAAAATAAATTTTCGAAAAATGTAATTCAAATAGTTAAAAATTGTAAATTAGTGTAATTTTTGCAATCATCGCACCCTTTGGCTATCGTTTTCAGGCGTTAGTTGCCTTTTGTGACGCAAGATGGTGTGATTGTGCTGTCCGTTGCCTAATGTATGGAGAATAACGAAGTGGACTATATTGTTAATATACTATATTTGGCGGATATCCAAGAAATACCTGAAGTGGAGGTCTTCAGATCTACGCGCGTAACCAATGATCTACAGGCCTGTTTTGTAAATGTAATATACCCATTGTGGTACATATGATACAATCTGCATATGGAAGATCTTCATGGTTATCCAAGAAATCCCTGAAGTGAAGGCCTTCAGGTCTACACGCGTAACCAATGATCTATAGGCCTGATTTGTTAATGTTATGTACCCATTGTAGTACATTTCACCGAATCTGCGTATGAAAGACTTTCGCGGTTATCCAAGAAATACCTGAAGTGGAGGCCTTCAGATCTACACGCGTAACCAATGATCTACAGGCCTGTTTTGTAAATGCAATATACCCATGGTGGTACCTATGATAGAATTTGCGTATGGAAGATCTTCACGGTTATCCAAAAAAACCTGAAGTGGAGGCCTTCAGATCTACACGCGTAACCAATGATCTACAGGCCTGAAGTGGATCATATCAAATCGACACGCGTAGCCAACGATCTAAAGGCCTGTTTTGAATATATAATGTACTCATTATTTTTGCCTTTCTCGTACAACAAAGTTGTACCGAAAGGCTATCAAGCCTAGTTGATCGCGTTTGAAAATTATTACGAAAATGGTACATTGAACCGAGCCATATAAGCGACATATAAGGTTGGTGTCTTGACTAAATGCGAGAAAGGCAGTATCACTATTCGGTTTTCTTTGGGGTCGTTCAACAATGATGTCACAGGTTTTAGGGGGGAGGGGTTTCTAGGATTTTGTGACACTGCATATACAAGGTATACAAAAAACGTGACAGAGGAGGAAGGAGGGGTCTAGAAATCTCAAAAAGTAGTGGACGTCATATTTGAATCATCCCTTTATTTGTGTGTTTTTTAAGTTTAACATCAAGTTTAACACAAATGTATTCAATATGAAGAGAGCATGAACCATATTTGAAATCGGAACATTGATTTCCAGCTACGCGTGTAGATCAAATTGCCTTACTCCAGGGATTTCTTGAATGACCAAGAACATATGCTGTGAGGGCATTCTATTATTCGTATTACAGAGAGCATGTACCATATTTGAAACCGGGAAATTGATCATCAGCTATGCGTGTAGATCGAAAGGCCTTACTTCAGGGATTTCTTGGATGACCATGAACATATGCAGTAAATGCATTCTGGTCTTTGTACTACAGAGAGCATGTACCATATTTGAAACCGGAAAATTGATTTTTAGTTACGCGTGTAGATCGAAAGGCCTACTCCAGGGATTTCTTGGTTGACCAAGGACATATGCTGCGAACGCATTCTGTTATTTTTATTACAGAGAGCATGTACCATATTTGAAACCGGAAAATTGATCTTCAGTTACGCGTGTAGATCGAAAGGCCTTACTCCAGGGATTTCTTGGATGACCAAGAAAATATGCTGTGAACGCCAAGGATGTTATCGATCATTTAGTATTTTGCGTTCGATCATATAGAAGTTTGTCAATAACTCATTTCTGAAGCTGTTTTTCAAAATCTGTTGTATGATGGACTTCTAGTGCGAAGGATTTTCTACAACTCTGCCTAATGGTTCGTTGTTAGAACTCAACTAATAACGCAGTTATAGCGCTAGTTGCAGTAACTTAAACTAAATGATTGGGAATTTGTTATCATTTAGTCTAAGTTACTGGAACTATAGTTATAACTCCGTTACTAGTGGAATTCAAACATCGAACCATTAGGCAGAGTTGTAGAAAAACCTTCGCACTAGAAGTCCACCATACAACACATTTTGAAATTAGGCTTTTGGAATGAGTTATTGATAAACTACTAAATGATAGAACGCAAATTACTAAATGATCTATAACATCCTTGGTGAACGCATTCTGTTCTTTGTACTACAGAGAGCATGTACTATGTTTGAAACCGGAGAATTGAACTTCAGTTACGCGTGTAGATCAAAAGGCCTTACTTCAGGGATTTCTTGGTTGACCAAGAACATATGCAGTGAACGCATTCTGTTCTTTGTACTACAGAGAGCATATACCATATTTGAAACCGGAAAATTGATCTTCAGGTACGCGTGTAGATCGAAAGGCCTTACTCCAGGGATTTCTTGGATGACCAAGAACATATGCAGTGAACGCATTCTGTTCTTTGTACTACAGAGAGCATGTACCATATTTGAAACCGGAAAATTGATCTTCAGTTACGCTTGTAGATCGGAAGGCCTTACTCCAGAGATTTCTCGGATGACCAAGAACATATGCAGTGAACGCATTCTGTTCTTTGTACTACAGAGAGCATGTACCATATTTGAAACCGGAAAATTGATCTTCAGTTACGCGTGTAGATCGAAAGGCCTTGCTCCAGGGATTTCTTGGATGACCAAGAACATATGCAGTGAACGCATTCTGTTCTTTGTACTAACAGAGAGTATGTACAATATTTGAAACCGGAAAATTGATCTTCAGTTACGCGTGTAGATCGAAAGGCCTTACTTTACGGATTTCTTGGATGACCAAGAACATATGCAGTGAACACATTCTGTTCTTTGTACTACAGAGAGCATGTACCATATTTGAAACCGGAAAAGTGATCTTCAGTTACGCGTGTAGATCGGAAGGCCTTACTCCAGGGATTTCTCGGATGACCAAGAACATATGCAGTGAACGCATTCTGTTCTTTGTACTACAGAGAGCATGTACCATATTTGAAACCGGAAAAGTGATCTTCAGTTACGCGTGTAGATCGGAAGGCCTTACTCCAGGGATTTCTTGGGTGACCAAGAACATATGCAATGAACGCATTCTGTTCTTTGTACTACAGAGAGCATGTACCATATTTGAAACCGGAAAATTGATCATCTACGTATTCTTTCTCTGTACCACGAGGAGCATGTACCGTACTTAAAACAGGACTGCAAATCTTTGTTCCTGAGCTGAAGCCATTTCTTGGATAACTGGACGACTTATCTGTGACTTTATGCAGAATAACTATCATTTCGGTCAATTTTGAAAGTCAAACTTAAAAGTTTATTTTCGGTTCCATTTAACAAAAATTTCCTATCGCAATCCCATTTCGACCGCATAAAAATGGTTTCGATTGTGCTGCCATTTAGTTAAATGCCTCAGTCTGTAAAACAACTAACACACATGCTTAACATGTACGTGGGTAGTGCTGCCAACAGATTTCTGTTATGAAATTATTTCTCCTGTTTCAAACTTTTGGAATAGTGGAAAATTTTAGTGTGAATGACGAGTGTGTATGAAAAATATTTATTTGGAAGACTTTTCTTTTATTACACTAGCGGAAAATAATTGAAAACCCACTTTTATTGACTGCATGATGTATTATCAGATGTGTAACATAAGATTATTTCAGTTCAAACCGCCAGTTTGGCAACGCGTTTTTCGACTATAAACAAGGCGACGAAGAAAATAAATTTCAAACGCTCTAAAGTTTGAAAAAACAGATCATTTGAACGCCTTCCGGCAGTTATTTTGCAATTATTATTCACTTGAGCAATAAACATTGCTTTTATTTAGTGCGCAGTGAGAAATTTATGTGAAAAAGTGCGGTGAAAATCAGTGAGTTACGTTGATTTTGGTGACGGTGTTGCGCGTTTTCTACAGCAGTGAACGAGCTGGATTTTCCTTCGTCGTTTTCCTCGCCAGATGATTAGTTCATTATTTTTCGCGAGTATTTAGTGATTTAGAATTTGATATGACGAATGCTAGCGCCATGGACGAATTAGCGCATAACCCTACACCCGATTCTGTTTTTACGCGGATTCTTTTTTACACGGCCGTGTAAAAAAAAATCACATACAAAATTTTTGCAAAGTTGCTCCATTTTGCATGATTCGTCGAGAAATCATAAAACTTTTTTTACACAGATTTTCAAATTTTGAACTGAAAACTTTTTTTACACGGAACGCATCCCCCGTGTAAAAAAAGAATCGGGTGTATTAATAATTTCATTGATTATTTAGCATAGCATAGCATATGTGATTGTACGAATCGTGGGTGGCTATACAATGCTCAATTGAGCAATCTCTGTATATTGTCGCAAATTGATACTTGGGATTAGTACCTTTTCCTATACAGTAGCAGTTGTATACCTGGCCACGTCCTTACAATCACGGAAGGAAGGGAAGGAATGTTAGTTCAACATCTACTAGTGAAGATGCAGGGAACCCATACTACCTTCATAGATGTCTCGGGAAGGAAAAATATTGTTAGTGGGTAAGGTGAATAATAGGGAGCTCTATTCAACAATATAGAACGTTTTTCAATAACAATATATGCTGAAAAATTATTAAAATATATTCATCAATTTACTTACGAACCGTCCAAAGAAGAACAAAGTAACCTGGATCTTACAAACATTTCGCATCATATACAAAACACGTTCAACCGTACACTTATTCACCGAACATTAAAAACAGAACCAAAAACTCGGATTTTACGAATGTCCTACCTACCTGAAACACATTCGATCACGCACCAATTGTTTACTCACTCGGCCGCGCGAACGCACGAAACACGATAAAACAGGCACTGACGGTCGCGCAATGCAGAACACAATATTTCGGCAAATCGCGCGGTCGTTCTGCTGTCCGAAGCAAGAGCCAACACGCACTGAACTCATAATTTTATTGATTATTTACGTTAAAAATATTTCCGACGGTCTCAAATCGCCTTGCGCCTTTGAGGGTTAAAGAGTGGCATTCCATATTGCGATACAGATACATCCAGTTCTTTTTTTACACGGGTGGGTTTTAACCGATTAAGACCTTGAGCGTTAATGATACTATGAGTTAACCTGAGAAAATTCCGGTGGTATTTAAAAAGCTGTGAATGTTCAGGTTAACCGGGAAATTAGAGAATACCAAACGTGTAAAAAAAATATTGGGTTTACACAATTGAGGATTTCTTTCATAACTAATATTTTTTATGTATACTCAAATCTTTATTGGGAATTTCTGATGGACGATACTAAACCTACAGTTTCAGCTAGATCCAAAAATGCATCAAGCATATTCCGCAACATTCTCTATATTATGGTGCTTTCTTTTCATATGCCCTGTCAATTCTGAACTATAATATCGAAAGAAAATTGAAAATGAACACCTATTGAATAGAACAGCGTGATTTGGTACTCACCGAATTGAAAACAACTGGTCGCAGAAATTACATTTGTGAACCTTTGGTCCATGCGCTCTTTTCTGGTGATGCTTCAATGTTAGTTCAGACGTGTACACGAGCGGACACGTAGGGCATTTGTATTCTCCGGTAACTGCTAAAAAATACTTCGCTGGTTCTGCGGCGGTCTGTTGCTGTATCGGTTCATGAAGTTTCATGTGTCGATTCAGTACGAACCTACAAAGAAAGATATTTTGTATGGCAATTTTATCTTCTAATGTGGGTCTGTTCAAATATTATGTAAAGCGAAAAACGTTGTTTTTAAGAACCCCCCGCCCCCTCGTAACAATCCGTAACAATCCTACCCCTATGCGTAACGCGTAACAAATGCTGTTTTTTGAAAAAGATCTTAATTTTGATAGAATTTGAAGAACGGTGCAATAAATTATTATGTATTTTATATTTCACGCTTTTTAAAGATAATATAATAAAACATTTCTCGCCAAATTTAGTATTAGGGGACCCCGGGGCAAGAAGGTCACCTTAAGCATTTTGAACTATTACAAGGTAGAAACTCCTCTAAGCCACACGTTGATCGTACGCAAAATGTAATGAAGTTTGCTATCAACAAAACTACATCGATATTTATATGAATCATATGATAAATTAAACAAAATATGAAGATTTGTCTTGGTTGTTTTTTTTTCGTTGAAAAAAAAAGGCTTGGAGCAAGAATGAAACCCAACATAAATCACCGAGTAGTGATACTGCCTTTCTCGCATTCAGCACCATACCAATATATGTAATTTTACATATCTGGCTTGAACCATTTCAGGACTTATGGGTCATATATGCCCAGCATTTTTTGATTAGACGTGAAACATCACAGATGAATGCTTGGTCCCCACTTCCTTCAGCAAATTTGTTTACCAGGCTGTCGGCATACGCAACGTACACACCAGTCAAGCAGTTTGACGAACATTGACTCCGCCCCCAAGAAAACGCTTCGGTTGCTGCTTTGTTTGAACGTGTGTGAAGTTGTTCGACCAACCATTTGACAGTTGGCGACTCGGTTGGAAATAATTAAAACGGTTTGGAAACTTCCTTAATAATTCCTCCAGAAATCTCTTTATAAGCTTCCCCGAGAGTTTCTTCAAGAATACCCCAGGAATTCGTTTTGGAAAACACACAGGAATTTATCAAGCTATTCTGCCGAAAATTCCTTCAAGAACCGAAGGAATTTTTGTATAAGTATCCGAAGGAAATGATAATTTTTTGAAGTAATTCCTGAAGAAGTTTGCGATGGAATTCCTGGTTTGAGTACCAGGAGAATTTTTTTTAGATAAATCCTTGATGGACGATGGATATCCTGGAGAAATTTTCAGAGGAATTCATTTTTTAAATTAAACGATGTTCAAACCAACGGGGTTAGAATTAAAAAAGTATTCAATTTAATATTACCGGGGGTCCACGGTACCAAGTATATTATTGTCACCAAATATTAGACCCTCCCCCTAAAACCTGTGACATCATTTTTGAACGACCTCTAAGTATACGGCCCTTTACAATTTACATTACTTACCGGTTTAGAAAATTTTTCTGACATATGGGACACATTTCCCCTTTTATGTCATGACGTTTTTTATGAGCGTTGAGTTTTTTAGCACCGAAGAGTAATTTATGACAAATATCACACTCCAGTTGCTGATCCACCTGCGCTTGATGCTCGGTATCGAAGTTACTTCCACTGTTTGTAGATACATTTGCGGCCACGCTCGCGTCATCTTCAATCACCATTACTTCCGCTTTTTCGAACACCCTTGCCTGGCTAGTATTATCATTTTTCAGGCGTTTTCGACCTTGAAGCTTCTCCTTCTCCAATTGTGCTTTATGCTTCTTAGAGCGTTGATGCCTTTCTAATTCTTGTCTGCAATACAAAAAAGTCAGTCAATATTTTAAAGTTCAACCCTTCGTGAACCGTTTCACCGGCGGGTAAATGCCACATCACAAATTCGGCAAACAATGTTCCTGGGGCCGTGTACAACTTTATGATGGCGCAACATTTTTTCTGTAGAATCGAACATCTTATGACATTCATGGCATTTGGGAGAAGTTTCAACTGCAGGATTATTTCCTGTGGCGTCGTTCTGTTCCACATTAGCCGTGGCGTCGTCCAATGCTTTATTATCTGTGGCGTCGTGCAGTTCAATCAGCTCTGTGGTATCGTTCTGCTCTACATCCTTTTTTGCGTTGTTCGAGTCTACATGTGCCGTGCTATTGATTGTACACTCATGTTGTGGCTCATGCTGAAAACAGCTTGCGCCACCGTTTTCCTCGTAATTCAGTCTTATAGGATATGGCGCGTCATACAATTTCAGATCCAATGAATTATCATCCTCTTGATCATCAATCTCATAAGCGTTGTGCTCAACTGCAGTTTTAGTTTCTTCCCTTTCTTCCGACTCCACGATCTGGTTACTTGGTTCGTCTGGTATTTCAGCACTTTCTTCGTGTGAGCCGTCTTGTTTCAACTTATTTGTCATTGATTCGAATGTTTCCTGAATTTCCGATGTTTCAGTTCCTACGTTGTCATTGCGGATGGAAGATTGTAGTGCTCTTTCTACCTCTTGACTGCGCAAGCGAAACTGATGGAACTCAGTTAGCTGTGTTCGACATGAATTACAAATAGCCTGACTCAAGCGGCCGTCGGAGGATATCTGAAAAATTGGATATCTGGATGAAAAAGTATTAATAATTTTGTTTGTTTGAAGAAGTTACCGTTATAGCGAGAAAATCCATTATCCATTGATGGAGATCGTCTTCCTTAAATACATCTGCAAGGTCATTTTCGCTCAGACATAGCCGACACACATGACGTAGGATTTCCGATTCTATCGTTTCAGTTTTGACCGATGGCGAAGTCATTATCATTCACTGCACTCTACTACGGTTCAAAAATATATTTTCTGTACCCAAATCACCTAAATAGAAATTTAAAAACATTTACGATTACTTTACTTCGATTGCGTGTGTTTCTGGAATGTGACTACGCGAGAAGCCGAGCACTCGAGCGGAGATAAGTTAATTTTGTTTGACGTTTTGTCTAGGAATGGGCGATACCGATACGAAGCATCGATATCTACACTTTGAATAATCGATATTTTTTGTTTTGCTTTGCTTATTTGGCATGTGTACACTCAGGAAAATCGACACATAATTTATGGAAAAAATCCATGTATTTTGAAATATGCATATTTATGTAGAGGAAATTTGTCGCTGTCGTCATTGGCGAAATATTGTCGAGCCGCCACCGGACCGCGCGATTGAGCACTCGAGCGAGTCGCGACAATTTGAAATATTTCATTAGTAGTGCGCATCATGCACGCATGGATGTAGTATCATGCGCACTAATCAGAAATGAGTTGCGACGTCTGATAACTGCAGATATTTCATTTTATTGAAAACAAATTTTCGATTTTCTACTATACACGGAATATCTTTTGCTGGCGAGGACATAACAACGAAGGAAACATCAGTACGTTTTGACAGAGTACTGTACCCATTCCGTATCCTATCTATTTGCGCAGTACTGTTCAGCAGCGTACCTACCTGGTACCTGGTTGGCTACAGCGTCGATACACCTATGCCTGGCGTATTGTAGAGCTCCATAATTGTCGGTCTTGGGCGAGGTTCCTCCATTTATCCCCGAACGTTCAGGGTCCCCAGGTTCGATTTCACAGCGTGCAGCCAGCGGTTCGTGGCCTTCCATGAAGTCGCCGCCCAAGTAACATTTTGAGTTTTATCATAGTCTATTAGCGGATTTGGAGAACAAATTTTCAAGACTAGCAATAAAACTAATATCTACATATCAACCTCTTGATGGCCGCTATTGGCGCTTTGATGCTGCATGAAGAAGAAGAAGCAGAAAGATGATATTCTAAAAAATCTCCACGGGAAACCATACGAAGAAGTTTTTAAAACTGTTCTCAAAAATTCTAGAAGCAATTTAATTAAAAACGGTAAGCAGTACGGGGTTGGACTTTTCTTCTCGTATTTTATACGATTCACAATATTTTCTTCTCTGTATACTTGATACCTACAGCTCATGATTCATGCGTCTGCACCAAACACCATTTTCTAGTTTCCCTCCGAGTATTGTACGCAGCACTTTTCGCTCGAAAACTCTCCGGTCCGCTTCTTTTAATGTCCATGCTTCATGTCCATAAAGATCCACTGGTAGAATCAGAGTTTTGTACCTAAGCTGGTTACGTAATCCGTGAAAGGCCCTATTCGCAGCAGAAATACGTCTTTTCATTTTACGGGAAACGTCATTGTCACATGTCACAAGCATTCCAAGGTAAGCAAATTCTTCAACAAATTCAAACCCATCAAGCACGACCTCTACACCAACACCACTAGGTCTTCCCCTATCTCTACCTGCCACCATGTACTTTGTCTTGATAGAGTTAATGGTTAAGCCTATCCTCGCCGTCTCCCTTTTCAGTGGGACAAAAGCCTCCACTACTGCCCTGCGATCGATTCCAATAAGGTCGATGTCGTCCGCAAAGCCCAGAAGCATATGCGACCGTGTGATGATAGTGCCGTTCCTCTGCACGCCAGATCTCCTAATAGGGCCCTCGAGTGCAATGTTGAACAATAAATTCGAAAGTGCATCACCCTGCTTCAATCCGTCTAAGGTCACAAACGAGGTTGACACTTCATCTGCATTATGAATACTTGATTTCGAGCTATCCAGCGTTGCACGTATCAGTCTAATCAGTTTCGCCGGAAAACCATGTTGGGACATTATCTGCCACAGCTCATTTCACTTCACTGAATCGTACGCTGCTTTGAAATCAATGAAGTGAGTCTGCAAGTTGTACTCCCGGAATTTATCAAGGATCATTCGAAAGCTAAACATCTGATCCATCGTTGATCGGCCCTCACGAAAACCTGTCTGGTATACGCCGACGAAGGACTCCTCAAGCGGTCTCAGTCTGTTGTACGCCGAGTTCGGAAGGGTGATCCCTCTGTAATTGGTACACTCTAGTATATGTGCCCTTTCTTATAGATTGGGCATATGAGGCCATCCAACCTGCCGGCAGGCAGTTCTTCATTCTCCCATATTTTCTGGATAATGTGGTGGATTGATTGATTTCAGCAGTGTACTGGCCTCAAAATTAGCATACTGGCTCAACGGTTACGCGCCGGGACCCATGCGCCGAGTTGTGCGCCATACAAAAAGTAAATAAAGCCAATGTCAAACAGATGTTAGCTTTCGGTGAGTTTTTCCACATTCGTTTCTAAGGTATGCAGCATATTGTCGTCCCTTTACAAAAAGATATTCTTTTGTGAAATTGATCTTTGTTTTTGAATGGTATTGATTTGGGTATATATTTGAAAATAACCTGTTTGTCAAACAGGTATTATGTTTGCAAATTTCGTTTGATTTGTTTGATCAAATGTTGTTCAAAAGACAGTACTGTCCCGAACTGATTTTACTAAAGCAAGACCAAAAATGTGAAGGAAACATCTATTTTTAAATTGCACAAAAACCATACCGAATGCGAATCAAAATAAAACTGCGGAACACGCGGATTGCGGTTGTTTCCGACTGTCCTCGATAACAGCAGCTGCAAAGCTGAAAATGTTTTTGTTTTGAGGCATTGAGTGTTTGTCTAAAGCGACCCATCTTGCCCCATCCTACTCTACTAAAAACTGGCGGCTGTCGCTTGTCTCTGTATTGAGAAATAAAAGTTTACGGCAACATAAACGCAACATTTATTTAGAAAGATTATTTTGTATCAATTACTTATTTGTAGAGATATAATTATATTCTATGGTAATTGATAATACATTAGAGCTAAGGATCATACTTTACTACGCTTTAGACTTTTGCGGCTATTTACTCGTAGACTTCGCCGTTTGATTTCAGCAGGCGGATTTACGTCATCCATTTTTTGGTCCCTGATGGAGGCTTCCTCAGCCGAATCGTCCGAATTAGCATCTGCTTCATTCTCCGAATCACTTTTGGACGAAGATGCATCATTGTCTTCTTCGTGTGTCTTCATGTGCTTCAGAAGGCAATTTCTTGAATGGCAATAAAAATAATTACAAAAAATACTATGATAAAAATGATTTTCTTACCGTCCTGAATATTTTCTTCCGCAAGTATGGCATTTGTATTTCTTATGAACATTCATGTGGATGACTTTTCTCTGAAAAGTTTTAAAACTTTTGTGACATATCGTGCATTCAAATGATTTCCCGTCCTCCGAATGTGTTGACAGATGTATTTTTAGGAAATAGCTACAATCATAAAAGACAACATTACTCAACGTATTTGTGTTACAAGAAATATTCTAAAAGCATAACATCGTGAAGTTGATTTCACTTACGCGGATTTGAATGTTTCGTTGCAGATTGTGCACATGTGTGATGTGTGCTTAAGCTTGTGTCGTCTATACTCAAGAGTGGTTTCAAAAACTATGTCGCATTCTTTGCATTCCATGGGTAGGTAGCTGCCATCTTTAAATTTGTGTTCCTCAAACATGTGCTTTTGCAATCGGTCCCTTGAATGAAACAAATGAAGAACTTGATAATTTTAGAGTTATATTTTAGTATTTTTCAATCATACTTTCTGAAAAACGTTTCGTTACACAACTCACACGCAAGTCTCTTTTTATGTGTGTACTTGTGATGGCGCCAAAGATCGTACTGGTTGGGGAACACCTTATCACATAGTGCACACTGTTTTGGTGAATCGTCAGTGTTCGATTTCGCTTCCAAAGAAGTTGATGCAGTTTGCATGGAATCTTCATCGGATTTATCGTTTATTTCCGCATCGTCTTCGTTCTGCAGTAGTGGTTTACTTTTCTCTTCGTTTTCGAAGGAATGCCTCTGGAAGTGCCGGGAAAGTTGCTCACTGCAATTAAAAAAATGTTTTTTGTTTACAATATTATATCGGTTTTCTCCCCCGAATGCAAAATTGAATCTTACCGTGTTCGAAATCTAAAGCCACACAGGTGACACTCCTGATCCTTTGGGCCATGTACCTTCCGTTTGTGGGCATACAATCTGCATCTTCGTTTAAAAACTTTTTGACATACATCGCACTCGACCGGTCCACTTTCTTCTTCTACCTTCTTAGCGCGCTCACGATCATGAATTGAATCGTGGATTGGAATATGCCTATTCAAAAGGAACCTACAGAGCCAAACAAGTATTGATGTAAGTGTATTTTAGCCTTGTCGATGTAAAGATCTATATTGAAGCTTATACGTTAATTTAGAATTTATCGCTTACCGGCTTCCAAATGGCTTTCCGCATACTGGGCAAATATGCGTTTTCGGTCTGTGCAGCTGCTTGTGATTCCAGCCTGACTTCCTGTTCTTAAATATTTTGTGGCACACGTCGCACTCCCAATTCCCTGGTTGGCCATCACCGCCATCCTTGCCATCCTCATGTTCCAGTTCGTCGTCTATGAAAGCATCTGAATCGCTATTCGTTGAATCCACTTCAACTAGCAGAAACAGATCATCGTTTTGACTGTCGGTCAGTTTGTATTTGGGCGAAGATTCGTGTGTAGTTGTTGGGTTGTTAACGTTAGTCGACTTTGAAGATGGTTGATCAGATGGCAGAAACTGTAGTTGCAATTCCTCGTCTGAGTTACTTTCAATTTTAACTTGTTCGATGTCCATCAGCTCCTCAGTGTCCATCATTTCTTCACCGTCTGACTTTGCGTTGTCAACTGGTAAACGATTTTTTGCAACACCATGGGGAATCACAACGCGGACTATTCCCTGACGTGATGGATTTTGTTGCAATTCTGATTTTTCATGATTGATTTTCTTAAGATAATGATCACTTTCGGTGCGGGATTTCAGATCTTGTGGTTCGATCGTTAGATCAACATGTTCGAATGGTTCAGTTTTCACCACCGTTAGTTCATCATTCGTTATCTGCTTATAGTCCGACTTCAAACCACCCTGCGTGTGGACTTCCTTGTGTTCATCCAAATGTTGGCTGCAAAATTTATTTTTTTGGATAATAATTTGCTCTCCCGTACTTTGGAACCTATAGAGGTTTTCAAAATTCTTTTGTCAAATTTAAATATTTAGCCGCCACGTGGTGGATTCTGGCGGTAAATGCTTGGATATCATTTGCGGATAAATTTTACACATTTATGAGAGCCTTGAAAAACGATCACGAAAGTTGTCATTTCGTTGCCATGCAAAATATTTTGTTATCAAAAGGAAAAAGTAAATTGATTCTCACAGGTATATTCAAAAATGCTGCACAGTAGACCTAGCCGCTTTTATGTTTGAACTACATTTATTATATGCTTTAAACATAAATATTGGCAAGAAAAGTGATAGATACAGTCGAATCTATCACTTTCCAGGATTCTTTCACGAACTGGCTGGATATGTGCACAATGTTTTATTTGCCGTCAGACTATGAGCCACATATAATACTTGATATACCGAATGTTTAAATTAGACGTCATATCCATTATATCCAGTGAAACCTTGAAAATGAGATTTAAGAATATTTACATCAAGTTACTCTATCAAGTGATATAGCTCGTTGTCTGGGCGGCACATTATAGAATATACATAAGTGATAAAGCGATCCTGACCAAACATTTTGCCTCTTTGCCTTCTTAGCATGTATGCATTTTACCGACATACGACAAAACACTGAATTCACCCTTCTTTAAATGCGCGTATTAGCGCGGTATGAGGAAATCCAATTATATTTGTATAACATGCACGCGTTACTTCGGTATAAGGCAAAGACGAAACGGGTTCTGATTTCTTAAAATACTGCATTTTTTAAATGAAAGCATTTGGAAAAACAGAAAAGACAGAATCACCGTCTTCGATCAGAGGTCGCACAGACTGAACACTCAACATCCCAGCATGAGACAACGGGCAGGAGCATTCACACAACACCCAATGGACCAGTGAAGAACTTTTCCCTTAAGAAAAGTTTTCTCGTTGCCGAGGCGGGAATCGAACCCACACTCCACAGCACATGCGTCTAGTTAGACGATTGACCTCGCTAACCGCACGGCTACGATACCCACGTGTATTGTATTACATACACGCGCTTTCTCGATACGAGACAAAAACTGGGTTCTGCGTTCTTTAAATAATTTGTCATAATAGTCGTTTGCCGTCGGAGACCATTCCTCAAAACGTATTATTCCCAAATAAGTGAAAGTAAAAGTAATTCTATTTTATTGTATCATTTATTAAAAATAAAACGGATGCTCGGGATAAGGCGAAATACGTGATGTGGCCTTTCTTTTAAATCACGGTGCAATGCGAAGGGGGAGATCACTGCTTCTTTTATATTACACAATAGCTCGGGGTATTGCAAAAGAGTTGATAATGCCTTCTTTTAAAGCACACGTTTGTTCGGAGGAATGCAAAAGGGGAGATCATTCTTCTTTTAAATTACACGATTGTTCGTGATAAATCATAAGAGTTCATAATGCCTTCTTTTAAAGCACGCATGTGCTCGGTTCAATGCGAAAGGGGAGACTATTCCTTCTTTTAAATTACGCAATAGCTCGGGATAATGCAAACAAATTGATGATGCCTTTTTTTAAAGCACGTGTTTGTTCGGAGCAATCGAAAAAAGAAGATCATTCCTTCTTCAAAATTACGAGATATTTTGCGATAATGCAAAAGAATTGATGCTGCCTTCTTTGAATAAATCTCGCATTTGCTCGGTGCAATGCAAAAAGGGAGGAGATCATTCCTTCTTTTAATTTACGCTATTGCTCGGCACGCGTTTGCTCGGTGCAATGCGAAAGGGGATATCATTCCTTATTTTATATTACGCGATTGCTCGGGATGATGAAAAAGAGTTGATGATGTTTTCTGTTGAAGCACCCGTTTTTCGGAGCAATGCAAAAGGAGAGATCATTCCTTCTTTTATATTACGCAATTGATCAGGATAATGCAAAAGAGTTGAGCCTTCTTTAAAAGCATGCGCCTTCTTTATTGTCAATATCAAGAAGTCTATATGCTCAAGTCTAGCTTTAAGTTGCGTAAAGAATATGATTAATGAAAATAAGATCATTTTCATTGCGTATGCCAAACGACTTTTGTGCCAAATGACCATTATGCCAAACGACTTTAAGCCAAACGGTTTTATGCCAAATGACTTTATGCGGGGTAGCCCCCATTTGCCCGGTATATTGATTTTTTTTGTATTGGCCTTCTTTATACGCACGTCTTCTTCTTCTTCTTATTGGCATTACATCCCACACTGTGACAGAGCCGCCTCGCAGCTTAGTGTTCATTAAGCACTTCCACAGTTATTAACTGTGAGGTTTCTAAGCCAGGTTACCATTTTTGCATTCGTATATCATGAGGCTAACACGATGATACTTTTATGCCCAGGGAAGTCGAGACAATTTCCAATCCGAAAATTGCCTAGACCGGCACCGCACGTATTATTTATTTTGGATTGTGGATTGGCCTTCTTTATATGTATTAGATAGGTATTAGGCTGAAACTGTGTTCTGCCTTCTTGAAATAAATTTTCCAAATTATATCAAAATAATAGTGCACTTTATGTTTCTGCGAAATGGGTTATTCCGGGAAATATCATTCCGCGAGATGGGTAATTTCCGCGGAATGCACCATTCCGTGAAATTTCGTACTCCGCAAAATGGGTTTCTGCAATGTGGTATTCCGCGAAATGGAATTCCGCAATTTGTCATACAATCGCCTAGACTAATAGCCTAAAAACGAAAATAGATTCATATCAATTCATGCGTACATTTGTTGTGATTTATCCTCCTAATTTATCCTAACGAAACGAATAAATTGAATCTGCTTTTCCTGGGGGCAGCAGGGACTTTGTCCAAGGGCTTGACGATCCCTCCCCAGGCCATCTGCGAGTTGTGGCGCCTGCCTAGGATGTGGTGGGGTTTGACAGTGGGCCCTGTTAAACCTCTATAAAAAGCTGCATGTATCCGCAAGTAGGCTCCGCCAAAGCGACCGTGTGCCGCTCAAAGCGCACAAGCCCAAGTCATGGTGTTAGGTGGGACGCTAAACAGCCCTGACACGACGGCCCTCCGGCGAGACAGGAGGTTTGCGCAGGCCCAATAAGCCGCCTGGAAAACCAATAATTACGAACAATATAAGAGATAATGCGACTCGATATAATCGGCAAAGAACTAGGCGACGAATAAAGGATCACGATTGGAAGCTTGGAACATGGAACTGCAAGTCGCTAGGTTTCGCAGGTTGCGACAGGATGATCTACGATGAATTACATCCCCGCAACTTCGACGTCGTGGCGCTGCAGGAGATTTGCTGGACAGGACAGAAAGTGTGGAAAAGCGGGCATCGGGCGGCTACCTTCTACCAAAGCTGTGGCACCACGTGATTGGGTGGCAGCCAATCAACGCAAGGATGTGCAAGCTGAGGATTAAAGGCCGTTTCTTCAACTATAGCATCATCAACGTGCACTGCCCACACGAAGGGAGACCCGACGACGAGAAAGAAGCGTTCTACGCACAGCTGGAGCAGACATACGATGGATGCCCACTGCGGGACGTCAAAATCGTCATCGGTGACATGAACGCGCAGGTAGGAAGGGAGGAAATGTATAGACCGGTCATCGGACCGGATAGTCTGCACACCGTATCGAATGACAACGGCCAACGATGCATAAACTTCGCAGCCTCCCGCGGAATGGTAGTCCGAAGCACCTTCTTTCCCCGCAAAAATATCCACAAGGCCACATGGAGATCACCTAACCAAGAAACGGAAAACCAAATCGACCACGTTCTAATCGACGGTAAATTCTTCTCCGACATCACGAACGTCCGCACTTACCGCAGTGCGAATATTGAATCCGACCACTACCTCGTTGCAGTTTGCCTGCGCTCAAAACTCTCGACGGTGTACAACACGCGTCGAAGTCGGACGCCGCGGCTTAATATTGGGCGGCTACAAGACGGTAGGCTAGCCCAAGAATACGCGCAGCAGCTGGAAGTGGCACTCCCAACGGAAGAGCAGCTAGGCGCAGCGTCTCTTGAAGATGGCTGGAGAGATATTCGATCCGCCATTGGTAGCACCGCAACCGCTGCACTTGGCACGGTGCCCCGGATCGGAGAAACGACTGGTATGACGGCGAATGTGAGCAGTTAGTAGAAGAGAAGAATGCAGCATGGGCGAGATTGCTGCAACACCGCACGAGGGCGAATGAGGCACGATATAAACAGGCGCGGAACAGACAAAACTCGATTTTCCGGAGGAAAAAGCGTCAGCAGGAAGATCGAGACCGTGAAGAGACGGAGCAACTGTACCGCACTAATAACACACGAAAGTTCTATGAGAAGTTGAACCGTTCACGTAAGGGCCACGTGCCACAGCCTGATATGTGCAAGGACATAAACGGGAACCTTCTTACGAACGAGCGTGAGGTGATCCAAAGGTGGCAGCAGCACTACGAAGAGCACCTGAATGGCGATGTGGCAGACGAAGATGGCGGTATGGTGATGGACCGAGGGGAACGCGCGCAGGACATAATTCTACCGGCCCCGGATCTCCAGGAAATCCAGGAGGAGATTGGCCGGCTGAAGAGCAACAAAGCCCCTGGGGTTGACCAACTACCAGGAGAGCTATTTAAACACGGTGGTGAGGCACTGGCTAGAGCGCTGCACTGGGTCATTACCAAGATTTGGGAGGAGGAAGTTTTGCCGCAGGAGTGGATGGAAGGTGTCGTGTGTCCCATCTACAAAAAGGGCGATAAGCTGGATTGTAGCAACTACCGCGCAATCACATTGCTGAACGCCGCCTACAAGGTACTCTCCCAAATTGCAAGGGAGTTCGTGGGGCAGTACCAGGCGGGTTTTATGGGCGAACGCTCCACCACGGACCAGGTGTTCGCCATTCGCCAAGTACTGCAGAAGTGCCGCGAATACAACGTGCCCACACATCATCTATTCATCGACTTCAAAGCCGCATATGATACAATCGATCGGGACCAGCTATGGCAGCTAATGCACGAAAACGGATTTCCGGATAAACTGACACGGTTGATCAAAGCGACGATGGATCGGGTGATGTGCGTAGTTCGAGTTTCAGGGCATTCTCGAGCCCTTCGAAACCCGCAGAGGGTTACGGCAAGGTGATGGTCTTTCGTGTCTGCTATTCAACATCGCTTTGGAAGGGGTAATACGAAGAGCAGGGATTAACACGAGTGGCACAATTTTCAATAAGTCCGTCCAGTTATTTGGCTTCGCCGACGACATAGATATTATGGCACGTAACTTTGAGAAGATGGAGGAAGCCTACATCAGACTGAAGAGGGAAGCCAAGCGGATCGGACTAGTCATCAACACGTCGAAGACGAAGTACATGATAGGAAGAGGTTCAAGAGAAGACAATGTGAGCCACCCACCGCGAGTTGGCATCGGTGGTGATGAAATCGAGGTGGTAGAAGAATTTGTGTACTTGGGCTCACTGGTGACTGCCGAAAATGATACCAGCAGAGAAATTCGGAGGCGTATAGTGGCTGGAAATCGTGCATACTTTGGACTCCGCAAGACGCTTCGATCGAATAGAGTTCGCCGCCGTACCAAACTGACCATCTACAAAACGCTCATTAGACCGGTAGTCCTCTACGGACACGAGACCTGGACAATGCTCGTGGAGGACCAACGCGCACTTGGAGTTTTCGAAAGAAAAGTGCTGCGTACCATCTATGGTGGGGTGCAGATGGCGGACGGTACGTGGAGGAGGCGAATGAACCACGAATTGCATCAGCTGTTGGAAGAACCATCCATCGTTCACACCGCGAAAATCGGACGACTGCGGTGGGCCGGGCACGTAGCCAGAATGTCGGACAATAACCCGGTGAAAATGGTTCTCGACAACGATCCGACGGGCACAAGAAGGCGAGGTGCGCAGCGGGCAAGGTGGATCGATCAGGTGGAAGATGACTTGCGGACCCTCCGTAGACTGCGTGGCTGGCGACGTGTTGCCATGGACCGAGCCGAATGGAGAAGACTCTTACATACCGCACAGGCCACTTCGGCCTTAGTCTGAAATAATAATAATAATAATGAATCTGCTTTACAAGAACTTGGGATTGGCGTTTTGTGCGATTTAGCAAAACTCCGACCATCTAATAAAATCTATACACATATGCATATACTATATACAATGATGCAAAAGCTTGCGCAAAAGTCTTCAATCAACTACAAAGCATCCTCTGCATAGTGGGGCCTTTCTTTATCGATATTTCTTTGGTGATGAAATACTTGAGTATGTTATGCGTAGAGTATTTTGCATATTAATTTTTGGTATTTTACCTTATATGGAGCCCTCCTTAGCCGTGCGGTAAGACGCGCGGCTACAAAGCAAGACCATGCTGAGGGTGGCTGGGTTCGATTCCCGGTGCCGGTCTAGGCAATTTTCGGATTGGAAATTGCCTCGACTTCCCTGGGCATAAAAGTATCATCGTGTTAGCCTCATGATATACGAATGCAAAAATGGTAAACTTGGCTTAGAAACCTCGCAGTTAATAACTGTGGAATTGCTTAATGAACACTAAGCTGCGAGGCGGCTCTGTCCCAGTGTGGGGATGTAATGCCAATAAGAAGAAGATTTCACCTTATATGTAGCAGCCGTTACAGTGGCATTTATCACAAAATTGAGACTATCGTTTAGGTTGTTGTTAGTGTTCAAAAAGAAATATTATTCGTACCAGATCGTACCTGATATGTACAAAGTGTTACAGGTTTTCGTGTCCAATATTAAGATAAACAAATTACAAACTTACAAGTAAAAAATAATATCATGATGATCCAATATTCTAATAAACCATTTTTGTTTTTTCAGTGGTGTAGATTTACTTCAAAAAATATTGTAAATAACTCAAAATTGTCTACGTTTTGGCATTATGCTACGTTTTGACATGACAAGTGAAAATGGATTGAATTTGCTATCAATCTATAGGATAAGTTTTGGTCTGCTTACCGTGATACGAAAGTATCGCAAGCCTGATCAACCGGAATATGTTTTCCGGTGTTGGCTTTATCGTCACGCGCCATGGACTGCAGCACGGTTTGCACTTCCTGGCAGTGCAGTCGGAAATTATGGAATTCGGTTAACCGGATCCGACAGATGGTACAGATTTCCTGACTCATGCGGTCTTGCTGCGATACCTGAAAAATCATGGGAGATAACAACAAAGTTTACTTAATCTTCCGACGGACAGCTTCATACAAGGGGCACTGGATTGTAACCCAATACATCTTAGCGAGGTGCCGAAGCACCACAATCAATAGATGCTTACCTTTATTGAGAGATAATCCGATATCCATCGATGTAGGTCATCATCGTCATATATACCATCGAGAGATTCTTCACCCAAACACAGTCGGCAAACGTGCTGAAGGCTTATGTCCACAGTTGCGGCCATATTTACGGAACTTTCAACTGAGAGTAATAATCACTTCATCAACTCTTTTGGTAATAAATCTACAATTATGAAGCTTATATGGTAGATGTCGAAAAATAGCCAACAAAAAGACAAATCCGTGTTTATATTGTCACTGAATGTTTTAATGCTGATTTCGGAGCTGCACTAAATAAATAACTAGACTAACTAACTTTACTATTTACAAACCTGCTAAAGGCAAACAACTGATTATGTCGACCTATGTCGACTTCCTCTTTATACTGACAGCACCTCCTCCACGTCCTCCACAAGCTCAGAGAGAGAGAGAGCTGTAGTTTTCAAAACATTTTCAAACTCCACCAAAAATAAACCAAAACAAACGCTAATGTTTAGTGACTGTGAGCATACAATTTGATAAGTTGAGTTGATTTTGATGTGGATGTTCTTCGTTAATGGTATTTAATCATGGTTTCAATAGAAATCAAAACAGAACCAGGTGTTGAAACCCCTAATCTGCTTTGTCGTCTATGCTTGAGCGAAGGCTCTCTCGACGATGTCTTCGGTGAAGAAGGCCTTCGTCAAAGGATATTGGATTACCTAGCCATCGATGTAACATTATTTGTGCCTGAAATGTTTTAACGTTATCATAAATTTATCATTACTTTTCCAGATAGTTTTCGAAGATCGCACAAGCAAAATTATATGCGCTATTTGTCGATCACGTGTGAATGAGTTCCACCTATTTCGGGAACGCTGCCATGAAGTGCAACACGTACTGCAATCCATGCTTCAGGATAAAGATCTTGGAATGGCAAATAAGCAAAGTGGTAACAATCAGTTAACAGTTTTCGAAACGAACATCAGTACAGCAGTGCAAACGCATCAACAGTATCAGTGCGATTCATGCCAAAAGATATTTAAATCGAAAAAATATCTATTGAGCCATCAGAAAATACATGGACCTAAGGAGCATACCTGCGTGCAATGTAGCAAATCGTTCACAAGACGGTAAGATAAATTAGAAATATTGATATCCACAGAACTTTTTTTGTCTTTATTAGCGAGACTTTCAGCCCAAGGCTGGCTCATCTCTCCCACAGAACTAGTGGTAGTAGATTTAATGTTGGAGATTATTTTGATGTAAACTACGTCTAAGGGGAAGACTCGGATACAGGGTGTAAAATGAAAATTTTCAAATTGGGGACAGTCACGAAATCATGTGAGATTTGTAACATTAATAGGTCCTTTATCTTTCGATGGATATTAAAGATTTATATATCAATCAATTGGCAAACTATCCAATTTGTTCATATAAGACATATACATTAGTTATACAGATGAAATTAAAAACATATTTTATGACTAGTACGATGTTTTATAAGACGCCATTTTTTGCGCTTTTTGGGCTTATAAGCGTTAGAAAAATGATAATGTATTCATTAAGAAATACATGATATCGTCCATCAGTATCTTTTCTAAAAGAGCCCCCATCTTTTCCAGGCATGGTGTTGAAAAAATGTTTTTGCACTGTTTTCAAAAAGTTCGGGAAACCGTGAAAATCGATCTTCGATGAAGTCGTTTAAACATGTTTTTTTTACGCGGACTATAGGATTTGATTTACGTTGTATTCGGAATTTATGCATTAAAAATTGAGGCGGAACGTATTCCCCGCGTAGAATCCCATTTCAGTCTAATCCCAAAACTCGTCCGGCTACATATGGTGTATCGAGACCGATGCCCATTGATTGTACTCTCTTAGGTTCTCCGACGCGTTACAAGAGGTGGTCTGAGTTTGAGTGCCAATTTCTAATCTCGAGCCCCCGCGGGTTTGTACCTTTTTGCCATCGAGTGCTTCCGCTTCTGTATCAACGCTGCCGAGGTAATCATTGACATAAATATATTTTTTTCAAAATTGCGTTAAATGCCACCGGAAACTTTATTTCGTGTTCCTTCGCATTAAGATTGATGTATATCAATGTATTGAGTCTGGCAGTTGGACCAGGTGGCTCGAAAGCTATGGACGTTCATCATAAATGTCTTGAGGATATCCTCGATAGGGAAACCACTAAAATGTAACTACTGTTTTCCTACTGTTAACTGTTTTACATTAAATATTTGTATTCACAGTCAAGATTTGAACAAACATATGAAAACTCACGCAAACATCACGGAAAATATCGAAGTGAATGAAAGGAAGCTCACCGTAGGTAATCTTCACAATATAAAATCGGAACCACAAGAAGTCGAAATCCAAACGATACTGACAGAATCAAAATTGAGTGATTCTTCAGAGAAATCGAAACACAACGACAAAGCGTTGCTGCCAAAAATACCAGTAAGATTGGAATCGGACGCATCCAATTCATTGGAAAATATTTCAAACGATGGGAATCCTAATATGGTTAAAAAGGTTGATGCAGTTACAAGTAACGATAATCAACTGCGGTGTGATATCTGCCAAAAAACCTTTAAGTCTAGTAGAACATTGAGATCCCACAAGAAAGTCATACATGAAGTAAAAGCACACATATGCACAATTTGTGAGCGTCCGTTTTCGTTACGGTAAGTGATTTAGAAAAAGGTCAAATATTACCGAATTTAATTTTCATTCCGATCTCAGGCGGGCATTGCTCAAGCATATAGAAACACATCGATCTATTCACGAACGAAAGCAAGCAAAGCCGGTTGCAGACACAAAAGATGTTATCAAACCACACAAGTGCGACAAATGCGACAAAGCGTTTCGAGGCAAAGGACGTCTTTGGGAACACAACAAAAAAGTGCATGGTTCTAGAACTCACGAGTGTCACATTTGCGCGTACAGATTCACAACACGGTATACACATCTTCGCCAATCGTCCTAAGCTATTTGTTTAAAGTTAGTTTTGATTACAGACATCAATTGATGAACCATCTAAAGCGGCATACTAGAAACAAAGACAGCACTGAAGACTTTTGCCAATTGCAGCTGGTGCAACAGAAAGATCAACGTCGCTTCACAGATACGAATGCCACGAACTCCGTGGATCAAAATGTTGATACTTCGCTAACAAAATGCGAAAAATGCCAAAAAGTGTTCACAGCCCCAAACTCACTGTGGCTACACTACAAATTTGCTCACAATCCCAAGAAGCTCAAATGCTCTGTGTGCAACGTTGATTTCGTGTCCAGGTTAGACCTAAATTAGAAAGTCAATCGGTTCAAGTTATTTGAGCATATGTTTCTTCATTTCAGTATACGGTTGGAAAAGCACATGCAGGCAAACCACAAGCAAGAGGACGGCAGTTGCCAACCCTTGAAGTGCAAAGTGTGCAGTAAAGTCTTCCAATTCAAGACACGGTTGAGGCGTCACATGCTGAATCATGGGCCAAGGAAATACTGCTGTTCGGTTTGTAACAGAACATTTGGAGTAGAGTAAGTAGTTTCCAGTTTTCACATAGTTATCTTGTTTTCATTCTGATTCAAAAGTGTATTTCTGATTGTAGGCAGAACTTGAAGTCGCACATGATATCCCACAAAGACATATCTTCTGGTTGGTGAGTGGACTTATATCTATTTTATGTTTATCACAACCATTTTCAGCAACATTTTCAAACTTACAGCCAATCATCTACAGAGGATAGCATCATCACTGAGCATCACGGTGCAATTACTTCCAAAGTGAAGTTGGAAAAAAATTGCTCTGAACCCCATGAAGAATCTGAATGCTCCAGTGCTGAAGCACATGACAAGGATCGTCCTACAACCGACGATGAGTTTCTTTTTGAAGCTGGTGAATTTAAGATTGAACCGGAATGATACGGACCTTTTTTGATGTCTGTACAGCCAAGTTTGCTCGCCTGAAGCGCATCTAATTAGGCTTACTTGCTTATATAAATCTTCTTAACATTTTCTTGCTGGTTCTGTCACATTTGCCAGTGGAAGAATATGACTGTGTTAAACAAAAATGCACTATGCGCTAAGCAAAAGCTAACAATAAACATATTTTTTGACAAAATATTCTTCCATTTAAACGTCACCGTTTCCGGTATGGATAGAAGCAAATTCCGCCTTGAATTGGCAGGAAATGTTAAAGCACGGGCCACAATCCTTATGCTTGTTGATGACATCCAACACCCTTTTTTTCGAAACTACAAGACTTCTAAGGTGACCTTCTTCTTCTTCTTATTGGCATTACATCCCCACTCTGGGACAGAGCCGCCTCGCAGCTTAGTGTTCATTAAGCACTTCCACAGTTATTAACTGCGAGGTTTCTAAGCCAGGTTACCATTTTTGCATTCGTATATCATGAGGCTAGCACGATGATACTTTTATGCCCAGGGAAGTCGAGACAATTTCCAATCCGAAAATTGCCTAGACCGGCACCGGGAATCGAACCCAGCCACCCTCAGCATGGTCTTGCTTTGTAGCCGCGCGTCTTACCGCACGGCTAAGGAGGGCCCCTAAAAAAAAAATACTACCAAAAGACGACGATTTGCACCCCTTCCCAAGTAACACAACTTGTTTTATAGAAGTTTATAATTCTTGTTATTCTTATTATATTCAACGCATCCCCGGGCAGGGGTCAATCTACGTTCTATGACACTCACTAGGCAATACGTTTACACTGCTGGCTTAAATTTTCAACGTGACTGTTACGAACTCATGAAATCAGTGTGAACTCTACTCGTGGAAAACTTATTCCAGGTTATCCAAGGCTTGTGATAGACCCTTTATCATAACGGACCTCTCCATCCACTAAGTGGTAGGCTCGTACGTCCCGTCCTCTGCTTCAGACCACAGTTCAGTTTCAGGGTATTAAACTTGTGAGAGAATAGAAGATAGAGGAGGAGAATGTGGAGCGGCTTGTTGACCGCTTCCGGCTCTAGCGAGTGCTATGGAACCTATTTATTAGAGAATTGTTTGTAGAGATAGAAACGGTTGTGTTTATGTACATGATAGATGTTCAGACAGTTCGGGATCGCTACGATAGAGTTTGTTATAGCTTAGAAACTTTTCAGATGATTTATACTAATAGTAGAAGGGAAATGATTAAAATCCGTTTTTTGATGATTGTCGAAAAAGCTATGTAGATTGATATGATAGAGGTATGTGCAGTTTGGGATTAGCATGATCACGTTGCTTTAAGTTTGGAAACATAAAATAGAAAAGGAGGGAGCAGGAGGGGTGGGGGAACAAATACCTAACCATTTGACGTAGAAAGATTAAAATAATTAAACTGAATTAAAATTAATCAATTCAATTTTACACTTCCAAGCGTGCCCACCGAATTAAGTATATTACGAGTACTGATAACCTATGCTACTAAATAAAGCTCGTGATTTAAAAATGGAGGTTGGCTCATCAAAATATAATATTATTCTAGATATTCTCTTAAGTATGAAAACTGAAACCTAACTGTCCCGAAACTGCTTTCACCATACTGCCGCCCCGAGCACAGCCGCCTCTGCCACTCATAGGCAATGTTATGTGATGCTGAAAATAAGCTCCTAATCATTTGATGGCAAAAATAAAAATAAAATAAAAAACAATCAAACAAAATTAAAATATTCTAGCTAAATTTTACTATTTTGGTCGAGCATGGGTCAGCCGCCTGACACCCGCGTTGAAAAATATGTTCCATGCGTGCCCCCACATAAAATAATAACGCGTGCTAATCACTAATGATACTAAAAGATTTAAATAGAATTAGGTATTGTTCCCGCTTATCATTTTAGCACCGCCAGGGGGAACTTGCCCGATACCCACTGCACTTTTCTTTCCCTTGCCACAAACAATTACCATCATTTGTGATATTTCAACGGAATCTTATAAGAATTCTGTAAAGGCAGACAATCAATGCAGTTAGATTGCCAGGTAATACGTGCACATCGTAGCACTGGTGATGCATCACAATCGTATATATACAGGAGTATATGCACTATAGACTAACGCAAAATGAACTCCCCCAAGAAATTATGACGTTTGAGCGGGTCGCATAATGAACGCAAAATGAACTTTTGTTCGAGAAAACGACCCGCTCTAATGTCAAAATCCGTCGGGTGAGTGAATTCGATGAACTCCTGCATAAGTCTATGCACCGAGTTCATCATTGACGTTTGAGCGGTGCGCTGTTTACTAAGAATGAATACTTTTTCATTCATCGAGTTCATGCAAGTGTTCATTTTTAGTAAACAGCGCCCGTCTCAAACGTCATTGTGTTCATTCGGTGCATTGGACCATACCCAGGTAACCGTTAAGCACTGTAATAAGCCGCATTTGTACCATATAACAGCTTTTCAGTGCTTATAAGTTCTAGATAGGTTTTTCTAGTGCTTATTGGCAGTATGGACCACAAGCAGCAAAAGAAACCGTATATCGGTATATAACGCTTGGATATAAAGCTAATCAGCTCTGTGGATACAAGCCGAATAAGAAAACCTTAAATTCCAATTTAGAGCTATCATGTATGACGTTTGAAAGAAATCATAAACAATAACGCCCATAATTTTAAAAGCTATCTCTTTCACTCGCATTAGGGCAGATATATTTTAGAAAACCTGCAGGAATAATATTATTGATGACATTCGTATAGAGAATGTATGATCCATATGTTCCGCGAAGTGTGGATTTCTTCTATTTATATTAATTATTATTAATATTGATATTAATTCCCACCTGAAAGGCTCGCTGAAAGGCACCTTTTAAATAAACTTAATTTGAAAAGTTCCGTTTGGCTTACAATGATAAGTAATAAATAATTTGTTTACGGAATATATTTTTTGAGCACTTTCCTCGCCATTGACATGAAAGCAGATAGAAATCTTCCGTTTATTAACCCCTCCCAGCAATGTATCCACTCAGTATACGGAGATGGATCAGATGGCAAACTCAGCCATCAGCTAAATCCAGATCCATCGTACTAAACACAGTTCAAGACCGGAGTTTAATACAATTAACAAAAAAATAATCGAGTCCCAACGTGAAGAAAAAAGATAGAACGCTTCAGATTGTAAATAAATATTTTTCCTTTCATTTTTTTTTTTCGTTTTCCAACTCGTCTAAATAGTTTGACATTTACGCATAGACATGGAAAACAGTAGGGGCATGCACTATATCAGCCGAATATTTCGCCAAAAGCGGCTTTAGAGCAGCACTCAAGTTCAATATAGATCTTATCAGCACTGTTGACCATGTCTTTAATTCGACTATAGAACCGAATTAATGTCATTTTTAACGGCTTAGTGGTTACTTGGGTATGATGACATTGACCGGAAGATTAGATAAGCATTTCCCCCCAACTTGTTTTATAGAAGTTTATAATGCACATATAATACATAGTATGATATATTTCTTCATGAATACATTATCATTTATTTGGAAGGCTCATTTGCCGTAAAGCGTTACGGAGCCGTTTTTGAATACAATACAATTCTTTATGTTTCTTATACTCTAATGTTAGTTTCGGGGAACCGAAAGACTCGCGGTTTGGTCGAGGTTAGGGAATACAATTATACAATAGGAAATGAATGGAATATAGGATGCTTAACTAATTACAAAGCTGATGTCCACACAGTTGAAATCCTTGGCACTGTTTTTTTTCTAACGCTTATAAGCCCGAAAAAGCTTATTATTCACTTGTCATAAGACGAGTTTATACCATCCCATTGAATTCCACCACTTGAAAGGATCCCTTTAGTGACGTCCGTACGTCTAGGTACCTTGGCTAGCTCACCTCTTCTGCTTTCTCTCAGGGTCGGCAACTGGCCTCGGGAGAACTCTACCACTTACCGATTATAGAAAACGATGAACTACCACATATTCGAACAAGGCCACGTTCATATGCTCTTTCTATTTTGTTTAAAGATTAAGTGAGATAATAGAGATTGGTTTGAACAGTTTATTCGGGTTCTTAGCTACAAAGAGAGGAGGGGGGGTATGTTGGGGCCCTTTGTTGGATGGCTGGGATAGACACGTACCTTGGAATCGGGGTTCGATGACTATGACGTTGTGTTGGTTCATTCGTTCGGAACCAAGGAAGATTTTGCGGAGATGTGTGCCTTCGGTGGGGAATTCTGCTCTTGTGAATCCTTGATAATACCAGGGTTGTAGCAGTGGACTGAATAGCGGTGGAAGTTTGACCGACCTGGGCGTCATGACATAGCACGCCCATAGCACCGATTAGGATGGCGCGTTAAACAACAGCGGCTGCCGAAAAACATATCAAGATTTTCTTGCACTTTCTCGCGGTCATTGACCGCACTGAGATCACAGCTACGTCCTGGCTATGGATATTCCACATCACCACTCATTGTCCCGTCGTTATCAATTGCTTTCGACTACTTCCACTGATTGTCCACACGATACTCCCCAACTCATCTATGTAAAACCCCATTCGCCTCCAAAAAACCATTTCCCTTTTCCATCTATCAGCTATCTGTCCTCTAGTTGGGCTGTCAATTCTAAAAGGCTTTGTTCCGAATTCGATCGTCCCCTCTGTAGCATTATATTTTATAAAGGCGGTGTTCAAACTTAGTTTTTTTTAAAACAATTTTAGAATGATTTTAATTTAAATTTACTCGAAGATACTAATTTAATTTATTTATCAAGCTTATCGTAAAATAACAATTGTGAGCTCTAATGGATGCTTATTGTTTCGATTTTTGCGAAATCGGTAACAATTATTTCCTCCGTGGAGAAGAAAAATTGTTTTTGCAATTTTTCGTCAATGCCCACGACCAATGTCAGCTAATCACAATACAGCATGGTTATTAAATGACTGGATCTTATAGTTAAACCGAAATCGAGTTTGAGAATAGTGGTTAAGCCTCTATACAAAGAATTTTCACCCTTCCTACTGGTTCATTTCAGCTGCTTCGCGGAAAATAATCGTACATTTCTAGCTTGTCGTGTTACATACTCCTTATTACAACTTCATTGAAGAATGTACAACAATTGCATAATCCCATTCATTCAGCATACATACATACTTGTTGGGCGCGCCCCATTTTCCATTCACATAACTTACACTCTTACACTCACTAGCTTTTAGAACTAATCGTTAAACTTATGAATAACTAATCCCGTGACTAAATAGACTACCGTCATCTGGGATAACTGATGAGCATTGTTGTAAAGGCAATACTGCCTCTATTAGCCAAGTGCCCACTAAGCCCGTGACACATTAAGTTATCGTCAACTGAGCTACATACTAATGGTGAAGGCAAATCTACCTTATTTCCATAATTTCTCGTTACACGAATCCGCGTTGTACGAGCCTAACTAGAATCTTATCTAGCTGAGCATCCATGCTTTGCAAACTAGTATCTTAACAGGAGCTCTGCTAAATGTATCTCATTAAAAGAGATGTGAATCGTTTTTGATTTCAATGTTGTGCAGGATCATTTATTGTGTAAAATTATGTGCTACTCTATCACAATTGACTGCACTCATTCTCGTATTTAGCTCTCCCTCTACGACTACAGCATATTTGTCTAAAATTTGAAATCATCCTGAAAGTTTCGTTTTATTAACTATTGAGTGGAAACTAGTTAATAGATATTTTTAACCAAAGATGTACTCCAAGAGGCATGCAAAAGCCACCGGAAAATTAATCGTTCGTACCGATAAATCTCGACAGTTAACATTCGTTTTTAACTACCTAATGGTTTGCTATTCTTGGACCCTATATAAAAGATTTCTCTTGATACTATGCCCACGAAAATTTTAAATTCTGTTGTTACAAAAAAGTTAATCATTATCCTGTCTGTTAAATGAATTTGAGTTGACGAATAGTAAAATTTATTGCTTTCTACGAGCACTCTAGTTGTATTTATTTTTTCGGAGAAATGGGTTTATTCTACTAAAGCTTTAAAATTATTTGATCTATTCAACCCTGTTGTTGGTATACAATAGAAAGTTTATGCGATTTGCTGAAAATAAGTGTTGCTCAATACTAACATTAGGGTTACTCAGACTAAGACCCAGAATAACCACTCGCTCAAGGGCATTGCAACTGAATGACATTAAAAGCTGAGTTATGCCTAATTCGTTACACTAATACTAGATAACAGCGTTTGATCTTCATGGAATTATTAATCAAAACATTGAATGAGTCATTCATAGGTGAAGGGATCGCAACAAGGAATTGTTTTCTTGGAAGACAGAACTTGTTCAAGCCTTTTCATTCCTTCATCCACAGCCTACGACAACGCTAGCCGCCGATAAAACATCAATTTAAAATATTTGTAAAATTAACAAGATTGGCTGAATAGTGGATCGTTATATTGTCAGCTGTGAGTTATCTTGACAAGCCATTGCTACTTCTACCGCACGTGTACTTATTGAATGAAGCAGTAATTGAGCATCCACACGACAAAAGCAAAATTGTTACTTTCTAAGCCCACGACGCCAGCAACCTACCGTGAAGCTTCAGTTAGGCAATAAATCTCTGAAAGACTTTTTTATTCTAATCTCAACTGATAAACGAGCTGTTGTAGTTACCTGATTCAAACAGTCATCCAACAGGTCATGCATGTAGTATAATAAAGAACGACTGTATCGAGACAAGTGACTATTGTTCTCGAGTCTCCCCGAGGCTGGATAAAAATATTCTAATTGGAAGATTGGAATATTTTATTTCACGGAGGATCGCCAATTGAAAGGATCCCTTTAGTGACGTCCGTACGTCTAGGTACCTTGGCTAGCTCACCTCTTCTGCTTTCTCTCAGGGTCGGCAACTGGCCTCGGGAGAACTCTTGGAACACTACCACTTACCGATTATAGAAAACGATGAACTACCACATATTCGAACAAGGCCACATCCATATGCTCTTTCGTTTTTTTTTAAAGATTAAGTGAGATAAGAGAGATTGATTTGAACAGTTTATTCGGGTTCTTAGCTACAAAGAGAGGGAGGGGGTTCGTTGCAGCGCTGTTCGGTGATGTTGGGGCCCTTCTTTGGATGGCTGGGATAGACACGTACCTTGGAATCGGGGTTCGATTACTATGACGTTGTGTTGGTCCATTCGTTCGGAACCAACGATGATTTTGCGGAGATGTGTGCCGTCGGCGGGGAATTCTGCTCTTGTGGATCCTCGATAATAGCATGGCTGTTACAGCGGACTGAATAGCGGTGGAAGTTTGACCGACCTGGGCGTCATGACATAGCACGCCCATAGCACCGATTAGGATGGCGCGTTAAACAACAGCGGCTGCCGAAAAACATATCAAGATTTTCTTGCACTTTCTCGCGGTCATTGACCGCACTAAGATCATGGCTACGTCCTGGCTATCCGCATCACCACTCGCTGTCCCGTCGTTATCAATAGCTTTCGACTGCTTCCACTGATTGTCCACACGATACTTCCCAACTCATCTATCCAAAACCTCATTCGCCTCCAAAGATCCATTCTCTCTCCCTTTCCAATCTATCAGCTATCTGTCCTCTTCCATCAGATCTAATAGGGCTATCAATTCTAAAAAGCTAATATTGTTCCGAAATCGATCATCCCCTCAGTAGCATTATATTTTATAAAGGCGGTGTTCAAACTTAGGGTTTTTTTTTAACAATTCTAGAAGGATTTTAATTTAAATTTACTCGCAGATACTAATTTAATTTATTTATCAAGCTTATCGTAAAATAACAATTGTGAGCTCTAATGGATGCTTATTGTTTCGATTTTTGCGAAATCGGTAACACACTTAATTGTATCTTGACAGATACGTATTTCGACCTCAACAGTAAGGGCGTCTTCAGTGTCTCGTACTTGACTCGACACTGAAGACGGCCTTACTGTTGAGGTCGAAATACGTATCTGTCAAGATACAATTAAGTGGTGGAATTCAATGGGATGGTATAAACTCGTCTTATGACAAGTGAAGACATTCCACTAAAAAGCTCAAAATAATTTTCTTATCAGCTTATTATTATTTATTTATTCAGACTAAGGCCGAAGTGGCCTGTGCGGTATATAAGAGTCTTCTCCATTCGGCTCGGTTCATGGCTACACGTCGCCAACCACGCAGTCTACGGAGGGTCCGCAAGTCATCTTCTACCTGATCGATCCACCTTGCCTTGCCTTGGTCTTGCTTTGTAGCCGCGCGTCTTACCGCACGGCTAAGGAGTGCCCCAAACTAACTGCTCATATTCGCCGTCATACCGGTCGTTTCTCTGATCCGGGGGCACCGTGCCAATTGCAGCGGTTGCGGTGCTACCAATGGCGGATCGAATATCTCTCCAGCCATCTTTAAGAGACGCTGCGCCTAGCTGCTCTTCCGTTTGGAGTGCCAATTCCAGCTGCTGCGCGTATTCTTGGGCTAGTCTACCGCCAATGTGCAGCCGCCCAATGTTAAGCCGCGGCGTCCGACTTCGACGCGTGTTGTACACCGTCGAGAGTTTTGAGCGCAGGCAAACTGCAACGAGGTAGTGGTCGGATTCAATATTCGCACTGCGGTTAGTGCGGACGTTCGTGATGTCGGAGAAGAATTTACCGTCGATTAAGTCTAGTCTTAGAACGTGGTCGATTTGGTTTTCCGTTTCTTGGTTAGGTGATCTCCATGTGGCCTTGTGGATATTCTTGCGGGGAAAGAAGGTGCTTCGGACTACCATTCCGCGGGAGGCTGCGAAGTTTATGCATCGTTGGTTGTTATCATTCGATACGGTGTGCAGACTATCCGGTCCGATGGCCGATGACGATTTTGACGTCCCGCAGTGGACATCTTGTTGGGCAGAAGAAGGAAACCCCCTCACGAAGAACAACAAATACTAGAGTTCCCTCTCTACACCACGGCAGGCTACTGACTGATACTTCTGCCAGCAGCTGCAGTTCTCTTTATTCAACAATAGGTATATACAATAATCCATAACAAATTTCCTTAATCTATACCAAAGAGCAACTACAACTAACCGGCGCCCACTTCTTATCCATCTTCGATCTACAGCGAAGCGTCGCACACTACCTGATATTCCAACAGTCCTCCTTAGTGTGCACGCCTTGCTACTGTCCTGGCTCCTCCTAACACTGAGCCTATAGTCCTGAGCTCCTACTCGCCGAACAGTTCCTCCTGGCCCAATCCGTTGCTCGTACAAATGGCCTCTATCCGACGTTTGCACAGCATCCTCTGTTGACCAGCTCCTAAATGTTCGGTCCAACGCTCCTCCTGATGACCAGCCAGCATCCTACCGAACGTTCCAACCTCCTGATGAATTCCGTCCGGCGCTACCCAAGACTTACGTGGCTGATCCATGATCCCACTGCGCCACGCGACTTATGCGGCCGATCCATGATCCCACTGCGATAACGTCGACGGTCATAACATCCCACTAAGATGGAGAACGGGAATCGTTCCTGGGCCCATAACCTGTTGGGCAGAAGAAGGGAACCCCCTCACGAAGAACAACAAATACTAGAGTTCCCCTCTCTACACCACGGCAGGCTACTGACTGATACTTCTGCCAGCAGCTGCAGTTCTCTTTATTCAACAATAGGTATATACAATAATCCATAACAAATTTCCTTAATCTATACCAAAGAGCAACTACAACTAACCGGCGCCCGCTTCTTATCCATCTTCGATCTACAGCGAAGCGTCGCACACTACCTGATATTCCAACACATCTATCGTATGTCTGCTCCAGCTGTGCGTAGAACTCTTCTTTCTCGTCGTCGGGTCTCCCTTCGTGTGGGCAGTGCACATGATTTGATACGATGGTTAATTTTGTACTCTTAGGGGGCTTAGTGGGCTCTTAGTTTAGTAATTGACGTGTATGATATTCTTGTTAGAAATAATGTTAGAAAAATGCTTGAGGATATCCTTCAATACCAAATTCTCCAGACTACCCATACAGGCCAACAAAGACCAAACGTCGACCCGACGAATCCAACAGCTCCATCACGTAAACCAACACCATCAACACGCACGCGAGGGTCTCTGCTGCCTGTTGATAGTGCTGGTCCGCGTGGGAGCGGCATCAGACTCCCGAAAGAAAAGTCTTTCCGAAAAGTTGGCACTGAATTCAACTTTGCCGTGTTCAAACGAATGTTGCCTTAATTGACTCCCCCACCCGGGCACAGATTCTTTCCGAAGGACACTCAATATAAGTTCCCCCAGGAAGCTAAGCCCCAGAGACTGAGGAAAATAAGATAATCCAACATCATGCGTCTGTTATTTAAGCAGAGAATATGTTATGGGTGATATTCTCAATACGGCCGTTCAGAATGGTTCTGCGGATGCGAATTATGGATCATTATTAGGTTTTGTAATTTGAAACAAAACAATCTCACTACACGCGAAAAATTATGAACATTATTATATCGCAGTTTTTAATTGGGATCGCGAATCAAGTAAAAATACTAATAAGTATCCAGCTTTCCACGATCGGTAATGGCGGCTTGTCGGTGTGTAAAAATCAACCGATCACTGTACTTTTTGACACTAGCTGGAGGAAAGCTCACTGGCGTTCCTGGGTGAGGGGAAGGGAAGAAAGGCCTTTTCGCCAGTGAGTTTTCCTCCAGCTAGTGTCAAAAAGCACAGTGACCGATTGATTTTTACACACCAACAAGCCGCCATTACCGAGCGTGGAAAGCTGGATACGTTTTTGTAATTACTCGACAATGTGTTTGTGATCAAAACTGACATTGTGTTTTTTTAGTTAAAACTCAAGTGTACTAAATACGTAACGGAATAATGCAGTGTTATTAAAAAATACTCAGTATACGAGAAAGGCAAAACTGTGAATTATAAAAATTGCAGGGCTGTTACAAACTGAACAAATTCCAATCCGCGAAATCCGCGACTACAAAAACAAAACCGCGACAAACAAAAATAAGCGAATTATCATGTAAAAACACATTTCAATGCAAAATTTCAATACTGTTGCTTTTAATCTATCAATGCTTTGATCAGTAGAAAAAATGAAGAAAAATTATGCCGCATGATGTTTTGAATGGCGAATCAGAAATAATTTTATGGTTTATAAATAAATGGATCGTTGCATTCCTAATAGCCTAGCCTCCAGGCTTTCTCACTTCATAGAGTTTTGATGTCAAAGTTCACAGATTTAAATTTCACTGAAAATAAAGTACATGACGTTTCATACCAAGATACATTATTTTATCAAAAGAATAAACTTGTAAAACGTTATACGTTCAAGCAGAACTGACTTTCAAATGCAGCCAAAATAGTTGATGGCTATTTCACAGTCAATTCAGGGGTTTCAAGGCCTTCAGTAGCATGAATTTGGATATCCAGCTTTCCACGCTCGGTAATGGCGGCTTGTTGGTGTGTAAAAATCAATCGGTCACTGTGCTTTTTGACACTAGCTGGAGGAAAACTCACTGGCGAAAAGGCCTTTCTTCCCTTCCCCTCACCCAGGAACGCCAGTGAGCTTTCCTCCAGCTAGTGTCAAAAAGTACAGTGATCGGTTGATTTTTACACACCGACAAGCCGCCATTACCGATCGTGGAAAGCTGGATAGAGCGATAAGAACAGCTGACGACTCCGAACTCATGGTGGCCTAACATTCGCGATTTTGAACCAACATCAGGCGAATCCTGCTGGCCGACGCAATGAGAAAACAGAACTGTGCAATAAAAATCCTATTCGACTAAATGCTGATGTCATATTAGAAATTTGGAGACAGTACTCGTCGATAGCAAATCCTTCCGCACGCGATGGCATATGAGCAAGTCAAACCACCTTCCTTTTGCTAGTGGAGATATATCTAGACCAACATTTGAAAAGGGCGTAACAGCCAAAATTTAATCCTTCTGATTCTTTGTCTACATATATAGCTATATATATAGACGAGGAATCAAAAAGAATAAATTTTGGCTGTTACGCCCTTTTCAAATGTTGGTCTAGATATCAGCTTCCACACTGATATTCTTCCCTCCCCCTTCATACGGGAGCTTGGCAGAAGGAAGGTCGTGCGATATGTGCCATCACAAATATTGCCCTCCGCTCGCTTTCAAATCGATTTCTATAAAAACATTCTTCATGCCTGCCGTATCCTAACGGAACTATCAATTCTATATTTTCGCCTCTAATGCTATCATGAACATGTACGTCCAAGTTTGGAAGATGATATTAGCATTTCCATATCAACACTTTTCAGTTTTTGTTTCGATTTTTAAAAAATATGGCTTCTTCGGGAAAGTTGACCTCAAACGAATCAAAGAATTGACTGAGACTATAAAAAGAGATACAATGTTTGAAGGGAAAGATGGCAAATAGATGGCAAATAATTGGAATAGGCAGCCAGGAGTACTGGAAGTCACTATGGAGCAGAACTTGGTGAGGCAGAAGGTCGGAAAGATGAAGCGTATCTCTATCGCTCAACCGTGTGGACAGAGTTGATAACAACCAGCATAATTTCGTGCGATAACCAGCATGCCTTAGCTCAATTCCGGTGGTCCCAGGTGCGAATTTCAATGCGTTTAATTCGGTCACCCTTGGAGAGAAAAATAGACAAAATGTCAAGCTCCAAATGGTAAAAATAATCTACAATAATCGCAACGACATTCATGGGAATCACTCTCAAAAATATTGAGAACAAAGACTAACTTCTAAACACAATTCGGCGTCCCAGCAATCCAGAATTTCTATAAGATCAATTTGTTGGGTCAACAGACGGTCGTTTGGATATCAACCAACATTCGATAACTAAAATATATAATGTGTTCGGATTCCAAAGTATTGCTTATACACTCATATAAAAAACATTAACATTAAATTGAATTTTAGAGAGAGTGTAAATATAAATCCGCGATTTTCGCGACAACGTTTAACGGAACCGCGATTTTCGCGACTGGAAGAGTAAATCCGCGAAAAACGCGAAAATCGCAAAATCCGCGACTGTTGAAACAGTCCTGAAATTGACATTACAAATTTTGATTAATATCTGATTAATATCTGATAATACTGATCCAACATCACATATTCAAGGGCTCCTCATAAGCTACACATTTCACTCAGGCACTTTAGAACCTTTTAGAATGTCCATTTATGTAACTTGTTCACACTGAAATCTGCCTCGACCAAGTTGGCAGAACGCGCCCAAACCCTTTTCGAACCAGAGGGCAGAGAAGAACCCACTTGCCGTACTTCATACAAAATAGTCAACTTTGGGGCCCTCCTTAGCCGTGCGGTAAGACGCGCAGCTACAAAGCAAGACCATGCTGAGGGTGGCTGGGTTCGATTCCCGGTGCCGGTCTAGGCAATTTTCGGATTGGAAATTGTATCGACTTTCCTGGGCATAAAAGTATCATCGTCTAAGACGAATTAAGTACTGTCCATTTAATTCCACCAGTTAATCAAGTACGAGACACTGAAGACGACCACACAGTTGTGGTCGAAATACGTATCTGCAAAGATAACGAAAATTAACTGGTGGAATTAAATGGAGAGTACTTTATTCGTCTTAGACGGTTGAATACATTCCACTAAAAGAGCTTTATATATTTTTCTGAGTATCATCGTGTTAGCCTCATGATACGAATGCATAAATGGTAACCTTGCTAAGAAACCTCGCAGTTAATAACTGTGGAAGTGCTTATTGAACACTAAGCTGCGAGGCGGCTCTGTCCCAGTATGGGGATGTAATGCCAATAAGAAGAAGAAGAAGAAATCAACTTTGGAGTTCTAGATCTCGGTTACCCGAAAACCGATTTTGCTGAAAAATAAGATCTCGATGGGATTTTTTTTAGAAACCTGAAGGGAATAGTTTTGGGATCCCGAAGCGAACTCTTTTGGGACCGCCGATGGGAATTATTTTAAGATACCGAAAGGAATCCTTTTGGATTTCTGAAGCTAATCCCGACGTAATCGTTTTAGAATCCTAATCTGAATCCTTTTGAGATCCCAAAAGAGAATCCTTTTGGAATTTCGATTGCATTAGTTTTGGGATCTCGAAGGGAATCTTTTGGGTACCCTGAATAAAATACTTTTAAGATCCCAAATGGAAACCTCCCCGACTAGAAGGTCATATCAAAATTATATCATCATATGTTATTATCACAGACAAACAGACGTAACACTAGAGAAATTACCATCGACTATGATTTCAACGATCAATTTGAATTTAATTGGTTGCGCGTTTCACAACTAGAGGCGCTAGCGTCGTAATCCTTCGAGTTTGACATTTCACTCCAGCGCCTTCTGGTGACAATGTCTTACGAAACATTGTTTCGTGTAACATGCTCGCAAGATGGTGGTAGATGAGTTGGGCGATGGATTTTTCAAAAAAATGTTCAAGCTGTTACGTCTGTTTGTCTGTGTTATTATGTTATACAAATTTTTTATAACAAAATTTGTTAGAAATATGGTGCAGGATGTTGTTAAAATATCTAAATTTCTATCAAAAATTACACTACTCGAAACAAAAAACTATCAAATTTTGAAACAATTTTATCATAAAAATAACATATTTTGTTAGAAATTTGTAACAGAATCAGATACAAAATATATTGTTTACTGTGCAGTTACAGGTCGTGATAGATCTGCATATTGTGATACACATTCAGAAATATTAGTTTTTTTTCTGAATAAGAATTTTTTTCAAGAACATGAAACTAAGAACATTACAAATTAGGCAACATTTTCAAATTATATCAGCGTTTGAGATATCTATGGCAGAGGAGACTTTGCTACATCTATTTTAATTGCCTACTGTTGGGCAATTCGGTATTAAGCATTTTGTAAATCTTATTATGTTAAAATCCTGTGACAACATTTGAAAGATAATGACTACTTAGAATAAAATTGTATCAAAATAAGTTATAAAGATCACAATATGTTAAAATTGTGTTAAGTTTTAGTTATGCTCTTCTAGTCGGATCGGTCTAGATGGGAATCTTTTTGGGATCCAAATGAGAATCCTTTTGAGATTCCGAAAGGACTCCTTTTGGGATTTCGATGAGAATCCTTTTCGGATCCCGAAAGAAAATCCTCTTGCTATCCTAAAGGGAATCAGACCCTACACGTCTGATCATCACATTTTCCTCGGAGAAATATACCTGCGTAGATTTTGGACTTGGAGTTGGTGATGGTTCAATCCAGCTTTCCACGCTTGGTAATGGCGGCTTGTCGGTATGTAAAAATCAATCGGTCACTGTACTTTTTGACACTAGGTGGAGGAAAACTCACTGGCGAAAAGGCCTTTTTCCCTTCCCCTCACCCAGGAACGCCAGTGAGCTTTCCTCCAGCTAGTGTCAAACAGTACAGTGACCGATTGATTTTTACACACCGACAAGCCGCCATTACCAAGCGTGGAAAGGTGGATACACGCCGACTAAAAGATGCTACGGTGAAAGATCCTTCTTACAGTATTCAAAATGTATCTTTAAAATAGATTCTATTTTTATATTCTTTGGAAAAAACATTCAATTTGACACACATATATACAAGGTTTCATCTGCGGTTTCATGATGGTTCCAAAACCGACCTCTTCCACTGGAACCTGATATGAAGAAGGCAGTGGACATTATTATCCTGAAAATGTTTTTTTAGTCATAATCGCATTATTCCTATATCTTTTATCATTTAATCATACTTCCGGAACAGTTTTCACGGAAATATGGCCATATCGCTACGTATGTATTACTTTGTACCCATGGGAAAGTTGTGGGTATAAAATGGATGACGATATTTTATACCTAATCGTAAATAAATAAAAGTTTAAAACATTGAAAATTATCGCTCCTCCAGATAAAAAAATCTTAAGGATTACAATCCATAAGGATTCCTGCTTAATTAGTTTTAAATTTTACTTTCAAAATTTCTGTTATAATAAAAAATCGGGTGCTGAATGTACATGAAGTCGACGGTGTCGATGAAACGCATGAAACGTGCTTCAGTCGCTTCAGTAACAGATGAGTTCATCCAAATCTCTAATGAACATAAACAAAATTGCAGTTCATTAAGCTGATTCTTAAATTATTTTTACTCCTTGTTTAATGTGTTTTAAGGTTTTAATTAAATAAAGGAATTTTGTGCGCTATCACTTAAATCGCGAAAAGCTTCCTTCTAATTTGAAAGGATCATGACTTCAAACAAAATTGACTCAAAATTGTTCGCAAGATCCGATCGAATATGTCGCCTATGTTTAGGTGAAGAGTGTCTGAGCAGTGTCATTCAGGAGCGCGACCTACAGCAATGGATTTCGGAATACCTTTCAATTGTGGTAATGATCAATGTTGTTATATGTTATCGCTAAGCGCTAATAAAGAATCATTTCAGGTGTCCTCCGAGGACCGCATGAGTCATCTGATATGTACAATGTGTCGAATACGAATCATCGAGTTTCACCAGTTCCGAGTACGTAGTCAGGAAGTGCAAAGCTTTCTTCAAAACATGGTGCTTGAAGAAGGTGGTCAATCCGAACAATCCAGTGATCAAAGACGAAAAAGTAAGCGGAATACTGATTCAGGGACTACCATCCGACAAGCTGTTAGTAGAAAGGAAATATGTGAACACACTCAGTGTGATATTTGTCAGAAAGTGTTCGAAACCAGGAAACAATTAACGGATCACAGAAGATGTCATAGATCTAAGAAACACGGATGTGCCGAATGTTACAAAAAATTTGGCAGACGGTAAAAATCCTTGACCCTCGCAAGCCACAGAAAAGATTTTTTTATGAATAATTTGTTCACTTGAATTATTTTTAGCGAACGATTGAAAAAACACATGGAAAAGCACGCAAATAAATTGCTCAAAGCATTAGAGACAAATTTGAACGAGAAAGATAAAAATATAGGTGATCTTGACGAGGTGAGTAATGTGTGAATTTACAGTACAGTGTCAAAACATAACAGTAGCAGTTGCCTTGCGAGTAAAGGCATAGGATTGTCAATCCGAAGATGGCGAGTTCGATTCTCGGTCCGGTCTAGGATGTTTTCGAGTGGGAAACATTCTCGACTCCCGGGGCATAGTGTTTCCATTGTGCTTGCCACACATACTCATGCAATGGCGGGCATAGAAAAGCTTCCAATTAATAACTGAGGAAATGCAAATAGAATACTAAGTTGAAAAGCAGGCCAAGTTCCGGTTGAATTGTAGAGTAATATAAGAAGAAGTCAAAACATAAATAATTGACATGTTTTGCATTGCAGGCAGTTGTGGTAAAACTAGAGGCAGCTCCAGTTTCTCCAAATGATAGTGTCCACGATTACGATGAAAGGAGTGATAATGAAACACATGACAAGGACGACAATGAAGCACTAATCGGCATAGAGGATATGATTGAAGTTGAAGAAGTGAAAATTGAAACTCGCACAGAGAATGATGATGATCTAGATAAGAAACCCATCACCATTTCTCATTTCCTGCCAGGGGAAATAATTGCCATATCATGTGATGATGGTGAGGATGATGAAAACAAAAGCAATCAAAGTGATACTGGAGATGATCACTCAGTCGTTTCGGATGTACCAGTTCAATCGAAAGCTAATGATAGAATTCAACAATATCAATGTAACGAATGCCAGAAACAGTGCCAAACTAAACAAAAGCTCAGTTTTCACTATAGATTAGTACATGGTCCGAAAAATCACAAATGCCTAGTTTGTGGACTACAATTCACTTTACGGTAAGCTACGTTATATATACATCATTGAATGCATAATATTCTCTATTTTTAAATTTCAGCCAAGATATGAAAACCCACATGCGTACAACGCAACATTTAAACAAATTGCGTGAATTGTCAAAAAATAAAACTAGTAAGGCAAAATATGAAAACACCAGGACTCACAAGCTAAAAACTGATTCTGTAGATATTACAAAAATTACGCCAGAAATAAAACAAGGAAGTTTGAAAACGATCAGTACAAGCCCCCAAGAACAGGATAATGCTTTGTTCTGCGATAAATCTGAAATGGCCATATTGCGAAGCACTGCGGTAAATAGCGAATCGCCAAGGGAAGACAATTCCAATCATAGTGACGATTTGCACACCTGCTTCAAATGCGATCGCTCTTTCAAGCGAAAAGGCCAATTAAAAAATCACATGAAAAGCCATAACGAAAAATTAGAAGGTGAACTGTCAACGGATAGAGAGGTACTCGAGGCTGGGATTGATAAGCTCGCCAGTTATAACCTAAAGAAAAGGAGCGGTCAACCCATCACCAAAGATGCAGATTCGGATTCGGATGTTTCCATCATTTTGCAAGAAAATGAATGCAATGTCTGCCGCAAGGTGTTCAAAAATCATAAAAATCTTAAAAACCACATGAGACATCATGGAGTCAAGAAACATGTGTGTAATGTTTGTGGATATTCTTTTGTTCGAAGGTAAGGGATATTTAAGTTCAAAACAATGCGTAGACTATTTAAACATTATTCAATTCCAGTGACTATTTGAACAACCACATGAAGACACACACTAGTAATGTAAAGCAGAGAAAGACTGTCGAGAAAGCCACTTTCATACATAAAAATGCAGAGAATTTGCAACCATTCCAATGCGATATCTGCTATAAGGTATGTTTGGACGGACAACAACTTCGGTACCACAAAAGATCTGTGCATGGTCCGAGAAATCATGTTTGCTTGATTTGTGAAGTTCGTTTCACTAAACGGTAAGTATCTATTTACGTAGATTAGCCTATGAGTAGTGTATGTAATAGTGATTCTATTCTAGCTTCAATATGACGAAACATCTGCGCACAAAGACACATCTACTTAATCTGCGTAGCAAATTAACTGACAAAATAACTGACTTCAACAATGAAGGTACTACAGAACGCGTTTTACAGAATGAATCGCGCATTGACAATACGCATGCTCCAGTAGAATCCATTCAAGATGTTTCATCTAGCGATGACGATTCCATTAGTGGTCATAGCGAAAGTGTGCAACTCAATAAGGAACACGTCAACAATGAATACGCGTGTTCGAAATGTAATCGAACATTCAAGCGACAATGTCAGTTGGAAAATCATCTGAGAACTCACGACAACGTATGGCCACAAGGGTCACTACCGATGGAATTCGAAGATGGGGACTCGAGCATATCCGAGGAAGGAGATTCCGACTCAAGTAGCTAGTTTGGTTTGTTGTTAAGAATATAGTCCACCAAAGAAAGATAAAACGAATTTATTGTTTCATATCACAGGCCTTACGATCTTACGAAGATACTTGAAAATCGTAGACGCGACTGACTGTCCTGACGGACTTTGAACGCTCTCGAGAATACCCAAATGGATTTCCAAAGCGCTCTCTTCTCCATCGATCAGCACAGCTCATGTGAGACATCAGCGCTCTTACCACCGTTGAATTAGGAAACAAGCAATTCTCTTGCCTTCTTTCCAGCCCCATACGCCCCTACTGCAGATCAATCTGTGGCTTCAATGAAATATCAACGGGTTATGGAACAACCTCCCAAACCTAAAACTGTTGACGAACGACCAGGAGGTTAACCGAGTTTCCCTCAAGCTTCAGTGGATCGTTTCCTCGAAGAGAAATACAAGTGGATATCTATAGTAGGCTTAGATATCCGGCACTCAGATTAGCGAAGATCTCCAAGTTGTTGGAGTCCTACTCCGAGGAAGCATTTCCATCAGTGTTAAGCAAAAGGTGAGTAGTATCAATAATGAGGTCCCTTCTCCTCTTGTATTTGTTATGTAAATGTTGGTCATAGCCAAACGATTTGTCTACTTTCTCCGTGGGCGTGTTATCTTGTTATCAGCCTACTAAGACTGAATTTCAAAATTCTTCTCATTAGCTTCTTAGTAATGCTGATAGTAAATTCTAGATTATTCGAAGGGTGACATGGTCGGGGTTCAGCGAAGCTGCACCAAGCGTCTTTTTGACTGTCTTGTGATATTTTATTCGCAGAATAGAAACGAAAATGAATTCATTTGAACATTTATTGTTGGCTATCCTCAGTATGGAAACGGGTAGTGCTCAAAAGTTTCATCTCCTCGAAAAACTCAAAGGTGCAGCCTAATCGGGTTGTACGCAAATGTGACGTTGAACTACGTAGCTGCATGAAATGTACAAGTTTTCGATTTTTCTGTTCGATCAGACCAAAGCAAGCGTTGTTCAAGCCCAGGGTGAATTTGTTTTCGTTGTTTATCATGTGCTCCTGAGATTGAGTGAGCATTACGAACCCTGGCGATGTATATAATTTTTAGACCAATATTTGAAAAGGATGATAAAAATAAAATTTTCAAATAATCGAGGATGAACAACACTCTCAAGCGATCACATATCCAAATTATCAATTGATAAACATTCGCTAGAGGGTTAGATTCATTCGATAATTGTATCTCAATTCGAAGCATTGGTAAATGCTATTTTTGAACTTATGTTCCTACATAACACCAAAATACAATGCTCGCTTAACTTTTCAAAAGGACCTAAGTAACATTTTTTTCATGAATTAATTTGAGTACTGCAATCAAAAGCTTTCATGTTGTTCTGTTGATTGCGCTATTCAAATTAATTCATGAAAAAAATGTTACTTAGGTCCTTTTGAAAAGTTAAGCGAGAATGCTAAACCGATTGAACTTCATTATTCACTCCGGCAGACACCTTTGAATCAGCAAAAACAAGCCGAAGAAAGTTTCCCAGAACGCATACACTGCAGCAGCGAAGAAGATTCCGAGACCCTCTACTTTCAAGCTTTCGAGAGAAAACGTGCGTGTAAGTTAGCAGAAATGAGCTGCACCATCTAAAAGCCCTGTAACACAGACAAACAGACATAACACTTGTGAAATTTTCATCGTTCACTGATTTACTGATCAGTTTAAATAATCATTAGTTGGCCAATCGATCACTCGTGGCGCACGCATCGGATTTGCTCGAGTTTGACGTTTGCCCACTACCGCCATCTGGTTCGTGATTTGCCCAACTTAGTGAAAACAACAGATGTCGTTAGTGTTTGCACGACGATGAATTTGATGAGTGAATGTACAACGTGTTATGTCTGTTTGTCTGTGCCTGTAAGTTGCATTAATTTTACGTCTATGCTGGCTTGAGGTCTCCAGTTAGCCTTGCGAACAAAGGCGCAGAATCCGCAGGCCAAGTACACCCGATTCTGTTTTTACACGGATTTTTTACACGGCCGTGTAAAAAAAATCCTATACAATTTTTTTGCAAAGTTGCTCCATTTTGCATGATTTGTGGAGAAATCATAAAACTTTTTTTACACGGATTTTCAAATTTTGAACTGAAAACTTTTTTTACACGGAACGCATCCCCCGTGTAAAAAAAGAATCGGGTGTACCTACCAGTTGGAATGTAGTACTATTGAAAAATAAGCTTACGGGTCACTTGATTGACTGATTGACCGAAACCGATTGCTAAACTGTTAGCAAGTTTTCAATAATAAATGTTATCATACTTAAATATTGTAACACACTGGAGTCGGTTTTTACGCGGAGGATATGGGCCGCGTAAAGTAAAACAACGTAAAAAACGCGTAGATCCCAAAATATGTCTGAATAAACCGCGGGAATCCCGAAATTCGAGTGAAAAAAATCGCATAAAAAGCGATTCTTTTAAAAATAACGACTTAAATGTACATCGTGTATGAAGCGTTGACGCTCCTTGACTCAATGGTCCAATCAAATAGAAAATCCATCTAGAAACGGCTGAAATATTAACGATTAAAGTCTATCATATTTTCGTGACGTTTTTCGATTTTTTGCAATCGTAAAGTGTTCCCCAATTTAGTGAAGACAGACGTACTGCCGTGAATCGCATATCTGTCCCATCTTTGCAGGGTTTCCTATTCATATGGGAAAAATATGCGATTCACGGCAGCGTAGTTCTACGTCAAAAAGTCCCTATGCTAAATTTCTGCTCAATCGGACTTCGTTAAGTGTTTGATCAAATCGGTCCAAGTTTGACTATTTCTAAACACGAAAATTTCCCAAGGGGGGGGGCGGGTGGCTTCTCTTACAGGGAAAATTCGAAATGGAATTCCACGCCGTTTCCATTTCTACCCTATACCTTCAACTTGATTATTCTAGCAGTAGCTGCTAGAATTGGAAATGAACTGAAAAGCTCGTTTCCTACATCCAATTAGAAGTTCCATCAGTTGCGTTCTCCTATCTATCTATCATATTGCATTGACAGCTCGTTAACCAAGACGAACCTCTGCCTCTTGATCCTAACCCAAAAAATCCAATAAAATTCCGTATGAACTCGTGGCAAGTCAATGGCTTGTCAATCAAGTCAATCAAGCTCAAGCTCAACGTGTTTCTTCGAAATCGTTTTTTTTTATGCCAAGTCAAAGTTCCAAAGTCAGTAGGCTAACTACCCGTTTTTGAAATTCGAAAAGTCGATTTTCATTGGCACCCTAATCCTCAGTTATAGGGTGGAAGGATATCCGAAACGATTTGTGATCAATTCTTCCGAAAATCCGAAACGATTTGTGATCAATATCTGCTACACAAAAACCTGTGAATGAAAATGGCAGAGCCCCAGCCACATCTTCTTCTTCTTCTGAATTTCTGTCTGTCTGACCCTTATAGCAAAGAAAGTAAAGTACAAGATAGTCCACTCTTGAACATCCCATAGAAGTGATTAGCGAACAACTTTTCCTGCGAATAGCGCTAACTAGTGGTAAAAAGTCTAAACATTTCATTAAAATCGATCAAGGTAACATTGCTTTTTAATTGTTTATAAAATGTCAAAATAAATTAACAACCAAGGATGAAGAAGTTCGGCAAAAGAAATCGTTCAGAGGGACACGGGAAGGTAGTGTGTGACCACGATGGACAGGACCAACTCCTTGGAGTCAATACCGTCCATAGCCAAGACTTCGGGTTCCGGTATTATAATTCCATCGCTGGAGACTTCACCAAACTTAAACCTTGAGGGCATTGGCTGGCACGACCATAGCTTAATCGCCGCTGCAGCTGGCAGACCACTTATGCGACTGTCGAGTCTGTGTCATTGAGTTCCGACGCTATAATCCACTGCAGGAAACGCCTTTCCAACTTGATCACGCGGTCATCGACTCAAGCTCGCTATTCGTCGCTCAAGTCGGCGGAAACCTAAAAGACGTAATCTGTGCTTGCCTTCGCGGCCATTATCTCCAGGACTATTCTGACTATCAAGCATATATTACCTATCTGTCGGTGAATTCTAATGGAACGTACACACGGTCAAGCAGTGTACGTCGTTAATGTAGAGCCAACAACATTGTATCGATACCTGTTTAAAAACTGTATTTCCCAAGACAACTTATTGATTAAATATACTATAGTTTCTGTGCAGTTGACGGTAGAAGAAACATGCGTTTTTCTTTCGCTACCGAATCCGAATATCGTCTATACAGTCCACTTGCCTTGTTGGACAAGCAGTTTGACCAACATTGACTCCACCTCTCGTTTGTTCAAACATCCATCAAGTTTTATGGAACGTACACACGGTCAAGCAGTTTGACTAACATTGACTCCACCTCTCGTTTATTCAAACATCCATCAAGTTTTACCAACAGCAGCACGAACAATCAATTTATTCGACCAACAATATCACACACGAACGACCGAAGCGCCAACATGAGCACCAACCATCAAAAAATATATGGGGGTTTGTGCAACTTCACTACAAATGCTCAAACATGTTCGGAGAACCTTGACTCCGCCCCCGACAACTCAAACAGAAATCGAACCGTTTTAATTTTTTCCAACCGAGCCGCCAACTGTCAAATGGTTGTTCGAACAACTTCACACACGTTCAAACAAAGTAGCAACCGAAGCGTTTTCTTGGGGGCGGAGTCAATGTTCGTCAAACTGCTTGACTGGTGTGTACGCTGCATAACGAAAAGACTACCGTGTTGAAGTAAATTATTACTGCCGTTTCCACAAGTCGACTTTCGACCGTTCAGAACTAGCCGTGAGCGACCCTATGCATGCTGCATCGGCTACAATATCAACATTTGTCCTTTCCCTTTATGCGTTTCTACAAATAAAAGTTTAAAGTGAATTCGACCACGTTTGGTTTATTTTGGTAGTCCATATTTAATGTGATTAATGTCTCTCGCTTGTTTGTTCACTTTGAAAAATATGTATATGCTTATGCAGAGAAAATTATTTTGAGCTTTTTAGTGGAATGTCTGAGGTACAATTAAGTGGTGGGATTAAATGGGACTGTACAAACTCGTCTTATGACAAGCGTATGCAAAGGTTTTTTGGGCTGGGGAAGGTTCTTAAGATGGTTCCCTTTGGAAGGGGGGCTCCCATACGAATGAAACACCAATTTCATCATAACTCGAGAGTTAATCAAGCAAATGGAACCAAATAATCTGGCATGTGGAGGTTTTGGAAGGGAAGATATGTTTCTGGTGGTTTGAAACCCCTCTCCTTCTGAAAAGGAGGGCTCCCCTACAAATGACCAATAAATTCTGCATAACTCGAGAACAAATTACAGAATAAATCAATTTTAGGCGACACGAAGTTCGTCGGGTCCGCTAGTAGAAAATAAATGAAGATGTCCGTTTCTTGAGGCGGAAGGATGCTGTTTTTTTATTCGTGCCCAAAGCATGTTTTCCACGGAGAAAGTACACTGAGGATACTGGTCGTAAGAACATCATACGTTTCTCTTTTGAAATTTCACCACAAGAAAATGTATTGATTTTCATACACTGAGGATACTGGCCGTAAGATTTTCATACGACCAAACTTATGAGAATGTTTCATACGAATTAAACTATGAAAATCGTGGGATCCTTTTTCGATCAATTCTAACTTTTTATTGGGTATCCAACAAAACAGTTCCTCGAAGCGTCGATGGGCGTGTGGTGTGAACGCACGCCTCCTAATCACGATGTCCATGGTTCGAACCCGGGTTGCACTTTTTTTTTAACAAACTGAAAATATTTCATAAGATTGTCGTATGAAATGCATTCCATAAGAGAATCGTATGAAAATCAATACATTTTCTTGTGGTGAAATTTCAAAAGAGAAACGTATGATGTTCTTACGACCAGTATCCTCAGTGTACGATTCTCTTATGGAATGCATTTCATACGACAATCTTATGAAATATTTTCAGTTTGTTAAAAAAAAAGTGCAACCCGGGTTCGAACCATGGACATCGTGATTAGGAGGCGTGCGTTCACACCACACGCCCATCGACGCTTCGAGAAACTGTTTTGTTGGATACCCAATAAAAAGTTAGAATTGATCGAAAAAGGATCCCACGATTTTCATAGTTTAATTCGTATGAAACATTCTCATAAGTTTGGTCGTATGAAAATCTTACGGCCAGTATCCTCAGTGTAGACAAATCGTTTGGCTATACGACAAATGTAACCTTTTTGGATCAGCTATTCTATAATTTTTCTCTCAATTTTTAAGTAACAGTTAAGTTTTGTCATAGTGTTAAAATTCAATTTAATTTAAATTTTCCCCATTGACTTGAGGGTGGCTAATTTTACTCCCTCCTCTTGGTAGTTTTGATTGAAGAATTGATGGAATTTTGAAATTCACGTAGATAAAAAAGAAGAAACAGATATTCAATTCAAGCGACTTGCTCAATTCACGTGCCTTTTTTTAAACTAAGCAAAATGGTGAACTAATTTTCGACAAAAATAAAGTTTGTAGACTTGACAAAGTCGATGTAATACTGTGGGTACATATCTATGGTTCAGGTATAAAAATGCATACTCGAGCTCAGACATATAAATAAACAAATCATTGTCACGTAACGTAAAAACGTCAGTAGGGAATAAATTTGATCGGTTCGGAAGAAAATAATTTCAATTATTTTATAAATTTCATCCTTACTGAAAGATTTAGCAAGACAACACCTGTGAAATATCAAAACCATTAACTGAAGTGCTTTGAATCGTCAAAAAATATGGCATCAGTAACGATCAAACTAGAACCAGAAAGCCACAAAGATGACCACAAAATGTGTCGACTGTGTTTGAGCGAAGATTTGCTTCACGATATCTTTACGGAAGAAGGTCTAAATCAATGCATATTGGATCTCCTTTCAATAGCGGTAAAATATGAGACTGGATATTCCTTTACTCTGTTTCCACAATCTTCACAAATGTCGTTTCATTGTAGGTCTCCGTCGATGATCGTATGAGTCAAGCTGTCTGCGCTATGTGTCGATTGCGGTTGACCGAATTTCATCAATATCGGATACGCTGCCATGAAGTGCAAGACGTGCTGAAATCGTTGATTGCCAACGATGTGGTTGAGAAGTCAACTGTGCAGATGGACGAGGAGAACGCTCCACAGCATGAAAATAGTGCACTAGCAAAGAAAGTCGGACAGGGAAAACAAAGAACTACTCAATGCGATGTATGCGATGCCGTGTTCAAAACGAAAAATCAATTAGCGTCACACAGGAAAAAACATCAAAAGCAAAAGCATGAGTGCGAAATTTGTGGGAGGATATTTAAGTTCCGGTAAGAAATTATTAAACTAGTTAAGGTGGTTATATAACAAAGCCACAAATCGGCCATCTTGGAAACCACGTGCTTTTTATAGTGATTTTTCAAGAGCACGAATTGAGAGAACAACAACGCCCATGGGGATCACAACATCTGTAGATCGTTTGATTACTCATGCTAAGCAATCGACTTTAATTTCAGCATTGTACACAAAATATTATGCTGGTTTTGAACTTTTGATAATAGGAGTAGAAAACTGTGTGGTGAATTTGAAATTCACCACATGGCTTGATTGTATAATCACCTTAAACTGTCCAAAAATGTTTATCAGGCTTGCTCTGATCTTATTGTTATGTTCATTTAGTTGTGAGCGAGTGGAATTACCATTTTGCATTCGGAACAAACGCTTACATCCATTGTTTTTACACGGTTGGTATTCTTCAATTTCCCGGTTAACCTGATTTTTCACAGCTTTTTAAGGTGACTCGGGGAGGCACTAAACACCGTGTTATTTTTCCTATCTTTTGTCCCGTATTTCGGTTTTCAGTTGTTTGATGTAACTGTAAATGTATCAGCATGTAGATTGCGAGTAAGCACGCGCCAGTGATACTTTTTCAAAATCATATTTGTTGTAGAAAAAAATTAAGCATTCAATGATGAAAATGATGACGAGTTGATGATTGTTCGTGCTTCCCGTGTACGACCTGAATTTTCTTTGATTTTTTGTGATTTTTTTCATGGGGTTAACTCATAGTTTCATTAACGCTAAAGGTCATAATCGACTAAAACCCACCCGTGTAAAAAAAGAACTGGGTGTATATGTTTTATTTTTGTTTTCAATTTGCCTCAACAATTTTACTGCCACAGTTAATAATAACTATGTTTTACTCTATTGTCAGAAAATGCTTTGACAAGCATGTTGAATCTCACCAGGATGAATATGAAGATGATACACCTAACTCAAATAGAAAGTCACCCACACCCCAATCACGAAATAGCAACAACAGCAATTTATCCCCCAAGACACAAGCAGAGAATAGTGAATTGAAATCAACATCACCTTTGCGAGAGAAAATAATATTGGAAAATTCGAAATTGAATCTAAAATCACAACCTGTAAATGCACTATCGTATATTGATGAGGATGAGGAAGAAGAATCCAGAATCTACACTACAAGAAACGATGACCTGATTGGCATAAACGATTTGATTGTCACGGAAGAAGTAAAAGTTGAATCTTTTACAATTCGTAATTTGGAAATTCCAAATTACAGTCAAGCAGCTTCTAGTTTAGAAGCTACTGCAAATGAGTCAATCCAGAAAAATACGAACGATTCTGAGGCTGAAGTCCGTACAACTCATACAAAAAATCAAAAAAAGAAGCTCAAATCAGGTCAATGTGGTATATGCTTTAAAGTGATGGTTTCGAAACGAAATTTATGGCACCACATGAAAAGAGTGCACGGACCAAAAAATTTTGTTTGCAATGTTTGTGATGTTGGATTTCCGCTGCTGTGAGTAACACAATATAATTGTATTATTACTTCAACCTCTTAATGTAAATATTATTTTTTTTAGATGTAAATTGAATCTACATTTGGCTACCAAGATGCACAAGAGTAAAGCGCATGAAATTCGATTAAGTCGTAAACCTGTTCCTGTGAAAGATCAACGTGTTGCAGTGCAGTTACAAGAAGATATCGACAGCGATCCAGATAACAGTGCAAGTCTTGTTCAAACTGCTTTTATTGAAAATAATGGTGAATATTCATGTACCATGTGCAACAGAAGCTTCCACCGAAAATGTCAACTGAAAAATCATATGGTAATTCACGACAAAAAAGGGAAAAAACTAAAATCAATATATATGGAGGAGGAAGAGTACATGCCTGAAGATAACTCAAACATCGCCGTGAATATCACTACCAACGAAGTGGAACAATCAAAAGTAGATTCAAATGAGGATGATCGATGGCAATGTAGAGTATGCCATAAAATATTTTTAACATGGAAGAAACTTCGGAAGCACAAGCGAAAACATGGAACCCACAAATATTCCTGCCCAATTTGCAACAAGCCATTCGTTGAACGGTAAGCCGAATTGTAAGTTCAAAGTAGATTCAATAAACTAAACCAATATTTTTTTTTCCAGTTATGTATTGAAGAGACATGTTCTAAGTCATCAACGAACGGGTAAGCCCAAACAAATCGGTGCAAAGGTAAACAGAAAAACGGGACCCAAACCATTTGAGTGCGATGTATGCCAAGGTCGGTTCAGGGAGAAAAATCAATTATATTACCATAACCGAGTAATGCATGGACCGAAGATATTTGAATGCCATTTGTGCGATCATAAATATGCGATGCGGTGAGGTTTACACTTAGCAGAAGAAATACGTTGTTTACTGATGCAAATTTTTAATTACAGTTCACACCTGGTGCAGCACGTGCAAAGACATTACCATATAAGAGGCGAAAAAACTCAACAACTAAAGCAGACACAGCAAATAGAAAAGTCCTCAAAAAGCGATGAAAGCCCAGTTGACACAAACATGAAATTAGAGGAGGGTATAGAGTTTTGAATCTGGCACGCGTTACAAGTTTCCAGAAAAGTGATAAGTCGCAGTCACAGTTGAATACATAGTTGTATCCACGATTCAAAGTTTTTGACGTATCTCGGAACTTCGCCAAACATTCGGAACTTCGCGAAAGAATCGATTGCAGCTTTGAAATATGTTTTAAATTTGCAGTAGGTATTTGTCTATATTTCTCAAACTTCAACAAAAATAACAGAACAGATTGCATTGAGTAGTTCTTGTATTGTGATTCTATTCAAATACCGAAAGAATTCCCTAATACTAGAATGTACCGTACGTAAAAAAACGAAATCCATCCATTGTTTTTCAAAAAGCCTTGGATATAGCGCTTTAATGAATTGGTGTGCATTGCTCCTCATGGTACAATACAATACACCAAATAATACGATGTCCATGATAGCCAGGTTCTGATATTTGATGAAAACCACGGTATTAGGCGATGCGCGGAATTGGGGCAGGTCACGGTAGCTGGTCCATTACAGCATTACAGTAAATTCTTTATTGGAAAACAAACATGCGTAATTGCGTAATTGTTTCAAAGAATAGCAACCCAATATGGGTCGCTAAATTGGAAACTCGCAACTTATTTTATGTTTTATTCTTGTTTTACATTCTAACAGTGAGTCCCTATATAAACCAGTGAAATAAGGATAGGGACCCAGATGAGAACTACCATGGCCATATTTACTAGAATCAGCGATGTTCATTTCGGAGATGAAGCGAAAGGGCTAGAATTACAAAAATCTACCACGGCAAGGTAGGTATAGCCAATTAAATTTACAATAATTTTAAAAATTTCAAACTGACTTTTTTTGCGAATGGTTTATCACACGAGATTAGAAATTCAATAAAAATTAAAAATAGTTCCTTTCTTGGAATCAATTTGAGAAAAAACATGTATTATAATTAACAATCAAATAAATATATGTACAATGTAGATAATCAAAAGTCTAACCTGGTTCTCAAAATTATTTTCAAATACATATAATTTTGAAATTTTTAAAAATATTTAAAGAATTGAATCCCATATCTCGCTGAGGAATTTTTTTTCGTGTTTCTACTTTTTCTTTTTTGACTTTTCTCCTAGCGTAAATGGTTGAATCTACTAAATCTCGACAAAAATTGTGTAGACTTGTCGAAGTCGATATAATACTGTGGGTAGAGTCAAAAGATATTTTAATTACCAGATAAAGATTGTCTATAAGTTACTGTTACTGTCATAAAGCAATAGGGGAGGAGAAGACCGCCAGCTGTCATCGTGAGAAAAAGTAGAATAATTGAAATTTCACACGGCGTGGTATAGAAAATGAAGTATATTTTTGTTATAAAACTAAAATTAAAGATGTTTTTTTTAAATCTTGGTTTAAGGCGTTAGAATTTTAGAAGCACACTAAATAGACATGATATCTCGATTTTTATATTGTTTTTTATTTTCGAATAAGCAGTTAATGCTTATGATCATCAATGCAAATAGCAGTACCTTTTATGTGGAACAAATAACTGCTTTCATACAGATAGCGTGGTGGTGTGGCACTGGCCCGCCATCTGCACCCAACTGCACCAATCGGTTATGCCTACTAATAGCTCTATTGCAGCGATGCAAATACCACACATTCTCCTCTTACTTTAAATAAATGATTTTATTGGATAATTAAGCAACCATTTACAAATACTAATTCACTCTTCATCTTTTTCCACATTCGAAGGCTCTTTTGCCTTACTTTTTTGTAAGGTTGAAAACAAAAATTTTGAGTTGAGTTGAGAGAGTCTCGAATTTTGAACCTAGTTCATAATATATAATATTATATGTAAATAATATTTATTCATTAAAAATCAGATAGACCAACGCAAAATGAACTACCCAAAGACATTATTTTGCGTTCATTATACGACGCTCAAACGTCAGATTTTCTTCAAGGAGTTCATTTTGCGTTGGTCTACGTACAAGAAATTTAATTCCAGAAAGAAAGCATAAACAAATCAAACTAGGTATATAAATAATAACATCACTAGTGTACTTTTAACTCAGTCGAGAAGCTTTCTCTTCTGACGAATTTCAATTTTCAGCATCTTTTTTAAAGTATTTTTCAATTGATGACTTCAGCTGTTGACTAAAGTGCTTCAAGTTATCAAAGAATATGGCATCGGTGGCAATCAGAATCGATCCGGAAGGGTACAAAGGTGCACATGAAATATGTCGATTATGTTTGAGCGAAGATTTGCTGGATGATATATTTGCGGAAGATGGTCTGCATCAGTGCATATTGGATCTCCTTCTAATAACGGTAAAATCAAAGACTGAATATTTTTTGCCAATATATTGCCAATCTTCTCTAATCATATTCTATTTTAGGTATCTGCCGATGATCGCATGAGTCAAGCTATCTGCGCTATGTGTCGATTACGATTGACCGAATTTCATCAATATCGAATGCGCTGTCATGAAGTTCAAGAAGCCCTGAAATCGATGATCGTAAGCGATGTGGTTGAAGAGCATACTGTTCCGATCGATGGTGATAAAGTCCCAAAACATAAGAAAAGCTCAATAGCTAAGAAAGGTAGAAGAGGAAAACAAAGACCCATTCAAAGGCAATGTGAAGTATGCAACGCTGTTTTCGAAACCCAACACCAAATATCGGCACACAGGAGAAAACATCGAGATAACAAGGTTGATTGCACAATTTGTGGGAAGATATTCACATTTCGGTAAGAATTCCGGATTTGTTAATCTATAGCAAACTTCCACTAGCACATTTAGTCAATTTTTCATTAAATGAGATTTGAAGTGAAAGATTTACCAAATGTGAGAACAAAAATTCAAGTACGAGACACTGAAGATGGCCTTACTGTTGAGTCGAAATACGTATCTGTCAAAGGTACAATCAAGTTGCGGAAATAAATGGAATTGTTAAAACTCATCTTATGACAAGTAGAAAAAAAATTCGTCATCTGTTGAAGTTCAGATTCGTTTCAATCGAACTCAACCCGAAAAACAGACTCCCAACGAGATCGTCTCACAACAAGTGAACAAGAGTTCAATCAAAGTTAATTGCCAATTTCCGGGGATTAAACCACCCGACTTGGACATTAATTTACAATGTTCTGAACACTCATATGTGAATATGTACATTATGTGGAAGATAATGATTTGGAAAATGTTTCGATGGGACTCGAACCCACAACCCTCAGTAATCGGGCAAACGGGCATCATCTCTGAAGGTTAAATGAAAGTATTCATAGCCTAATAATACTTGGTGTTGAACGATAATGTGAATCATTTTCTTGTCAATTTCGAAATTAATATGTTTAATGTTAAATATGAATAATAAGGTTTGTACTAGAGATTAAATCATAAAATGTGTGATAAGTGAATCATCAAACAAACGTTTGGAAACATCATTATCAATCGAAATTTGAACATTATATTTTCCTAAACAGTGTTTCTGCAGGTGAGAATAACAATAATGCATGATTTTTTCAGCAAATGTTTCGACAAGCATATGAAAATTCATAAACATGAAGCTCGGATTATATCTGATGCAAATATTAAAGCACACAAACCTTCATCGGTAGAGAGCAATAACAGCAATCTATCTACCAAGACACAAACGGATATTGAGGAACACAAATCAACATTACCTTTACGAGAGAAAATAATGATTGATGGTGACAAGTTTCGTCTAAAATCAGAACCTGTAGATATTCTGCCAAATATTTCCCAAGATGAAGAATCCAGAAGCTACAATGAAGAGTCAGAAAGTGAGGAATTGATCGGCATAGACGATTTCATTGTCAAGGAAGAAGTGAAAATTGAATCGACTACAAATAGCAACTCGAAATTACCAAACCTAGACAGTAAAGCATCTTCTAGTTTAGAAGTTTCTACAAATGAATTAATCCAAAAGACTGCGATCGATTCAGGACGTACTGGTGGTCATGCTAGAAATCCCACAAAAAAGCTTAAACCAGACCAATGCGATATATGTTATAAGAAGCTGTCTTCGTCGCGAAATTTATGCCAACACATGAAAAGAGTTCACGGGCCAAAGAATTTTGTTTGCAATGTGTGTGATGTTGGATTTCCCTTGCAGTAAGTTACGTGAATGTAATATTAAGTCAGCATCGTAATATAATCATTTTATTTTTAGATGTAAATTGAATTTGCATTTGGCTACTAGAATGCACAAGAATAAAGCGAATGAAATTCGAATAAGTCGTAAGCCAGCCACTTTAAAATGTCGACGAAAACCAGTGCAAATTCAGAAAGAGAGCGACCGGTTACCAGATAACAGGGACAGTATTGTACAAAGCGCTGCAATTGAGAACAATGGCGAATATCCGTGTACCAAGTGTAACCAAAGTTTCAACCGAAAATGTCAATTGAAAATCCACATGGAAATTCACAACGAAACAGGAGAGAAAGTGCGATCAATTTATATGGAGGATGAAGAACACTTGGCTGAGGATAATACAAATAACGCCGCGAACATCACTACTAACGAAGTTGTTCAATCAAGTGGTGTTGATACAAATGAGAGTGATCACTGGCAATGCAGAGTATGTCGCAAAATTTTTCCATCATGGAAGAAACTTCGGAATCACAAAAGAAATCATGGAATTAAAAATTTTTCCTGCCCTGTATGCAAAAAATCATTTGTTGCACTGTAAGCGAAATTGTTTGTAGGTTTCAAATAGATCCAATAAACTAACCTTTTTTCTTTGCAGTCATCTATTGAAGAAGCATGTGGTTATTCATGAGAAGAAAAAAGGGATTACACCATTTGAGTGCGGTATATGTCAAAATCGGTTCAAAGATAAATACGGATTATATTACCATAAACGAGTAACGCACGGACCTAAGAACTACGCATGTAGCATCTGCGATTATAAACATGCGTTGCGGTAAGACAAATAGCCAACAAGTTATAAGTTAGGTGACTCATTAGTACACATTTCAAATTGCAGTTCATACTTGACGCAACATATGAAGACACATATTCGCAATGGAGACTTCGACACTGAGCACCTGCAACAGCCAGAGGAAATTGCAACATCGACAAATTCCGTTGAAAACAAGTTTATGGTTAATATACCTATTAAATTAGAAAAATGAAAGCACAGAAAGTATCCCAAGTAACATTTTTGCTTTTATAACGGTCTTCAAAACCATAATTTACTCTTCATGACTTTCATAGAACTGGCATAAATCTAAAATGTTAGTGGGGATAAGATGCATCTCAACCGTTTGTAAATAATAATATTTATATTTTTCAAATATAGATTAAACGGGACACACGTGATTTCCACATTTTGTTTTGAATATTTCTTGAAGTAACATGCAAAAATTTACGATTTTAGGTGGACTTGATTAAGAATCATATTAGTTATTTAAAAACATCATTGGAAGCGACTATTTTTTCATGAAAGTTATCAAAATATCATCTCGGGTAGAATTGATTCCTCTATGAGCTAAACAAGTTTAGGTTCTTTCAGTTGTAACGAAAGGACAAATTGATTTATTTTCAAAATCTAACATTTCTTTATAATCCAATAATCTCCGATTTTGGATAATGGATCCAAAACAAACTTCCGAATTTTTAAATCCAGCGCGCATTTATTTTTGGAATCATATAAAAACATATTGAAACGATCTCACCAAATTGATTCAATTCCGGATAAATGAACTGAGGAAGCGAAGATCACTTCTAATGTTCACGAACAATTCACTTCACTCTTTCAGAACTATTCTGAGCAATTCGTAATTATTCCATGTAATTCTGATATTATCACACAGCCACACATATTTCACCAAACACATCCTCAACTGACTGGGGTTATAGCAATCAGCTGTGCCATAAATATGTGTTGATTTGACACATCACAGGAGAAGGAAGTAGAAGATAAAACAAATCCCCGTATACAACCAAAGTCACCAAAGGGGTCTCCAGTTAGCCTTTCGAGCAAATGCGTACGATTGCTAATCCGGAAATGGCGATTTCGATTCTCGGTCCGGTCTAAGATGTTGGGAAACATTCTCGACTCCCTGGGCATAGTGTATCCATTTTACTAGCCACACAAGATACATACTCATGCATTGGCGGTCATAGAAAGCTATCAATTAATAACTGTGGAAATGCTAATTGAATACTAAGTTAAAAAGCAGGCCAAGTTTCAGTTGGAATGTAGAGCCACAGAAGAAGAAGAAGAAAGGTAAAAAAACGCGAAAATTTCGAACTTTCCTTTTTTTTTAGTACACAGGTATGCAAAATATAAACATCAGCCGAATCTATTTCTTGCGGGAACGAACAAAAACGTGACAGCAAATTCAACAGCAACCATCCGCGCGCATGGCTTGCTCTGCAACTCTAGTGCCATTTGTCGTACCAGAAGTCCATTTGCAGTCTGAACCATGGCTGCACGTGCTCGTCCATCTCGTCCTTACCCCACCTTCTCGACCCTTTAATCTAATTCACCAGTTTCTAGTCTTTTTCTCAACGATGACCACTAAAGTGCTGTCCAATGAGCAGCTCGAAGTTGTTTCCGACCTGCTCGTTCTTTTTTGTCAATAAATGAGCATGAGGGAGAAGGGAATAACTTCGAGCTGCTCATTGGATAGCACTTAGTCTCCAGCTCCAATCGGTGAGCCGAGCGCAATGGTTGGCAGTAACGAGGCTGGATTAATAATAAAAAGGCTCAGTGTCTAAATTGTCTCAGTCAAAATTGGAACATCGCGTTTGCTGTCAAATCGGTTGTTCCAATCAAGCACAAGGTTCCTAAGGTAGGAGTATTGCGCCACTTGTATAATGCAGCAATGCAGGCACTTTAGCTGGTAGATACTCACGTACCCACTATCTCCAAAACTGGTCCCCAATGGAGCGATAAGAGCTCTCGATCTCCTCTACATACCATCTTCGGTTCCACCAACATGTTAGCAGGTTGGACTACTCCTGAAGAAATAAGCTACCGTCCTGCTACTCTGCGTCCGAAGGAACAAAAGTCAGGGGTCTCGAGTTGACCACGCTCTTTGCGTCTACTACGAAAATTGCCCACGTATCTTCTCTCCTCATTATTGAGTTCTCCAAAAGAACAAAAGTGTGCGTGATTCCGCTGTATTCCTCGCAAAATGTTTGTGATATTTTTGCTGCAACTGGATTACCACCCACTTTTATTTTATACATCCTACACAGTGACACTAGTGTTTATGATTCTGGCTTTGGATAGCTCAATAGTAAGACAGACGTCTTCTGAGGATACTTTGTGAGACAGTGGAAGCTATATGTGGAAGGAGACCATCCAGGAAAAACCCTCGACCAGAACCCTAACTGTAAACTAAACGCTATACCCACTTTTCCTAATGTGCTCACAGGACCCCTTTCTTATTGTTGGTTTACCTTGGTTGTTACGTTACCGACCTACCACTCCGGTTCCAGAAGGTCCACAGAAGCCTTGTTCGTGCGTGGGCGTCGCCATTTTGCCTGAAGGTTCGAGACGCCGTCAAACCTGACCGCGAGCAGCTTTTTCTTGGCATAGCAGCTCAGCCGTGAACAGACAAGGGAGCACCACCCGGTGGTCGGTGGGGAGAAAAGCGGAGAAGCGCAGAGGAAGAACGTGTGGAAGTGGAGCGGTAGGAGGAAGTTGGCTAAGGAGGTGGGAGAAAAGTGAAGTGGGTAAAAGTTGCTAAACGGTGTTCAAGTGAGTTTTTGGTCGCGAAAGAATCAAGCTTAAAGATTTACACAATTTTGTGTTTCGTTCACACAAATCGGGCCTAATCTGGAACAACACATATTATGAGTAACCACCATGTTTCTCATATTAGTGTAATTGACGGTTAACGATTTTTGAGGAGTTCATTTCACACAGTGGGAGAGCGGTCGGAAAACGGAAAATTATCGAAAATTATTATACACTTTTATACTACTTCAGAAGATTCCCCGTTTGTTTCGATATGAGCAAACTAAAGTGCGATGTGACCAAACTAAAATGCATCGAAACATGACGAAAATCCCCAGAAAAAGTAATTTTCGTTACTATGCATGCCGGACGCAACCGCCATCATGGCGATCCAAATGGACTCGATAGTTCGAAGCAAAGTTTCTTACACATATAAGAGATAAGAGAATATATATAAAAACCAATCTATGTATGTATGTTCGCTAACTACTTCTGAACCACTTGGCCGATTTCAACCAAATTTGGTACAGACATTCTCTATCCTCAGAGGAAGTTAACAAAGGGGTGGGATGGTCATGTAGAAAAGGGAGGGGGGTGGGAGGGGGTTTTGTTCAGAAAACGAACAATTCTGTGTAACTTTCAACTCCCAGGACCGATTTCAACCAAATTTGGTACAGAGATTCTCTATCCTCAGAGGAAGTTAACAAAGGGGTGGGATGGTCATGTAGAAAAGGGGAGGGTGGTGGGAGGGTTTTGTTCAGAAAACGAACAATTCTGTGTAACTTTCAACTCCAGGACCGATTTCAACCAAATTTGGTACAGACATTCTCTATCCTCAGAGGAAGTTAACAAAGGGTGGGATGGTCATGTAGAAAAGGGGAGGGTGGTGGGAGGGTTTTGTTCAGAAAACTAACAATTCTGGGTAACTTTCAACTCCCAGGACCGATTTCAACCAAATTTGGTACAGACATTCTCTATCCTCAGAGGAAGTTAACAAAGGGGTGGGATGGGCGTGTAGAAAAGGGGGAGGGTGGTGGGAGGGGTTTTGTTCAGAAAACGAACAATTCTGTGTAACTTTCAACTCCCAGGACCGATTTCAACCAAATTTGGTACAGACATTCTCTATCCTCAGAGGAAGTTAACAAAGGGGTGGGATGGTCATGTAGAAAAGGGGGAGGGGTGGTGGGAGGGGTTTTGTTCAGAAAACGAACAATTCTGTGTAACTTTCAACTCCCAGGACCGATTTCAACCAAATTTGGTACAGACATTCTCTATCCTCAGAGGAAGTTAACAAAGGGGTGGGATGGTCATGTAGAAAAGGGGAGGGGTGGTGGGAGGGTTTTGTTCAGAAAACGAACAATTCTGTGTAACTTTCAACTCCCAGGACCGATTTCAACCAAATTTTGTACACATATTCACTACGAGGAGGTAATCATATGGGAGGATTTGGGAAAGGGGAGGGTCTGGAGGAGGGTTTTGTTTAGAAAACGGGCAATTCAAAGTAAATCATGAACCCCTGTACCGATTTCAACCAAATTTGGTACACACATTCTACATCATAAGGAAAAGATAACAAAGGGGATGGGATGGTCATTGGAAAAAGGGAGGGTATAGGGGAGGTGTTGTCTTTGGAAAACGAGCAACTCAGTGTAACTCCCAACCCCAGGACCGATTTCAATCAAATTTTGTACACATATTCACTATGAGGAGCCGATCGTACGGGAGGGAAATTTGGATAAGGGGGTAGGGGTCTGAAGGGAGGGTATTGTTCAGAAAACGGGCAATTTAGTGTAACTTCTGAACCCCTGTACCGATTTCAACCAAATTTGGTACACATTTTCTATCCCTAGGAGAAGATAACAAAGGGGTGAAATGGCCGTTGAGAAAAGAGGAAGGGTAAAGGGAAAGCGGTTGTCTTTAGAAAACGGGCAATTCAGTGTAACTCCTGACCCCAGGACCAATTCTAAGCAGATTAAATGATTAAATCATTCAACTCTATGATTAAAGATTATGATTAATGAATTATAATTTTTGAAAATGATGACTGATAATGATTAATGATTAAATTCATTTTTGACAATAATTAACGATTATGAATAATAGATGAAAAAACCGTTGGATTATGATTAACGATTACCGATCGTGATTAAATGTTGACACACTATGTGTATGGTTAATGATTAACGATCGATATGATTAATGATTGATGATTATGAATGATCAAATTGCATAGTGATCCATAATCGAGTAACCTTTATTCCAAATTTTAAAAGGTATGATAATTATATGATAATGATTCAAGATTAATAAATAAAAGCAAGGTATGCAATGATCCAATGTTCCAGCATAACTTCTGTACCCTTGCCTGATTTCAACCAAATTTGGAACAAACATTCTTTTTCTTAAGAAGGCGAAGATGACAGGGATCGATCAACTCAACACTTCATCGAAATCATGGTTTGCCCAGAGAAAAGCAATGATTAAAGTGTTTCCTTCTGGACGGTAAATGTGATCATTTCTTTAAAAATAGACGTTTTTCCGGAATAAGGCATCGGTGTATGTTTTTCCTTCTTTAGAAATAGACGTTTGCCCGGAATAAAGCGATTTTGGGTTTGATCCCATTTTCAAAATCAGTCAATGTTTTCAAATGTAATCTACCTTCTTTTAATCAAATGATGAAATATCAATAAGAAAACACAATTATCCTTTTGACCTATTCCAATTCCGATGGTGAAAAAAACTGCGAATTAAACTGGCAACTCCGAGCAAGGCCGGGTACATAAAGCTAGTAAGAGAATAAAAGACAGTATTTACACAGCGACTGTGCATGTGTTACACATAATTTTCACACAGATTGCTATCCATTCGCGTCATCGTCATGTGTGAAAATTACCTCCAAGCTGTTTGTCCATCTCTGCCATCTCCCACTCGCCGGAAATTCTAGCATTGGTATAGATACAACTTTCAACTTTCAATGCTGCTACTTTTTCTGTTTACCTCCTACTTACGCCAAATCTACTTCATCAAAGAAATGTATTCGAAAATAGGCATCCAGCAAAGTCGTCAGGAGATCCAGCCCCTTAAGATGCATGAAGGTAAGGAATATCCCATCCACCTTATGCTACGTTTTGACAGGGCAAGTGAATTGAACAACTCAGTTGAGTTCAATTGACTTGCCAAAAGTTGAACATGTTCAACTTTTGGCAAGTCAATTGAATTCAACTGAGTTGTTCAATTCACTTGCCCTGTCAAAACGTAGCATAATCGCTGCATCACAGAAAATGAAGCCGATGAATACATTTCATGTCAGTCAGGATGGTCATGACAGTAGTTACGAGAGAGTTCATTCGAATGTAAACAAATCATTATTCGAGTCACCAAAAATTGCGATGCTGTTGTAGCGATCGAACTATTTGCGAAACGAAAGTAGCTGCCACTATATCATCTATTTATTGGGCTAGTGCTTGGAAAATTTTAAATTATGGCATCGATGGATCTCAAAACAGAACCATTGGAAGAACCGATGGGTTACTTGAGTTTGCACCAAGTGTGTCGTCTCTGCCTAAGCGAAGAGTGCCTTGTCGACGTATTTGAGGAAGAGTTTTTGAATCAATGGGTAGTTGACTTTCTCTCGATAACGGTTAAGTATCTGGTATCCGTTAACGTGCCCAATAGTTCTTAACAATGATTCTATCTTGCAGATATCAAAGGAAGACCGTATGAGCATATTCGTATGCGCTATTTGTCGCATACGATTAACAGAATTCCATCAGTTCCGCATACGATGTCAGGAAGTACAAGATGTTTTGAAGTCCATGATTCAAAGCAGATTCAACGATGATATTGAAAATGCTGAGCAGGAAAGGTGTGATTCTCCAATACAGTGCAAAATATGTTCCAAGTTCTTCAATACAAAGCAACAGCTCTATGCGCATAAAAGAATACACGGAGTTAGAAAACATAAGTGCACATACTGTGAAAAAGCGTTTGCGATACGGTAAGAAATATGCAATGCACTGATCGACTTATAATAGATTTTCGAAGTTATTCCAATAAGGGATTTTCAATCTTTAGTTGGTTTCAAATGCCTACACAAAAACAATCTGGATTTTAGGAGTTCTCTCTTGTGCAAATCTCATAATTATTATGATTTGAAACTAATGAAAAAAACCCAGATTAATCCACCTAGTGGTGACGATGCCTTTCTCGATTCTATCGTTTGATTTCGCATAAGTGTGATACATATCAAAAATAATTGCCTAACCTTACGACTCTTACAAACGCTGCAAACCATTTTCTCCACAACTTTTAAACACAATGAACGATCATGATTATTTTCTATAGTGATCACCTAGAATTTGTACCCTGTTAAATGCTGTTTGTTGCGAGATTATCGATTAAGAGTTACTACATGTAAAGTTGGCTAATGTTTTTCGGTTTTCGTGTGCACACACACAAACACACGGACAGACAGACATTTGTTCAGCTCGACGAGATGTTTCGTATGGTGTATAACATCACGGGTATCCGAGCCTTCTATAAACAGTCCGATTTTTGAGTGAAATTATAGCCTTTCGGTACAACTTCGTTGTACGAGAAAGTCAAAAATAGTAGGTTTCCTAGAATAAATAAATAAATAGGGTTACACAAGCTAGTAGGTTTCTACTGATGTGAAAAAATTAAGCTATTAGATGTGGATGCGGCTAAGTAATAAAAAGTTGGAGATAGGCTTAGGGGTGCTGCTCAATTGGTCATACTCCCTAATATCCAATAATGAGGATTGTATTTTCAGGCAACATTTCGATAAGCATATGAAAACTCATGCCAAACCTATGAATAACATTCAAAATACAACTACCCCAAATGAAATGAGTATGGTTGGTCTATCTCTGGATATAAAAACTGAACCTTATGAAGAAAGCGTTCCTCTAACCGCAGAGCAGGAAGATGTGAAGAAATTGGAAACGATAACGACAGACTGCCAACTGATAGAAAGTAGAACGTCTGTCACGATTGAAGATGCCCAAAATAGAATGCATATAGGGATAAATAAAGAGCAAACGATTGACACGGTTGTTGGTCTATCACTGGATATAAAGACTGAACATTATGAAGAAAGTGCTTCTTCAATCGCTGAGCAGGAAGAGGCGAACAAATTGAAAACTATTACGACCAATTGCAAACCGATGGAGAGTAGAACGTCTGTTTTGAATAAAGATGTCCAATATACACAGCATATTGAACTACATAGAGAGCACAATCAGTTAATCCCATGCAGCATCTGCCACAAACCATTGCAATCGAAACAAGCGCTATGGCATCACAAACGGAAAGTACATGGACCAAAAAATTTTGAATGTGCAATATGCAACGTTGGATTCCCTTTTCTGTAAGTAACTGAACGGTAATTTACATTCAAACCAATTATGTGTATTTCGTTGCAGTAATAATTTGAAAGCGCATATGAGTACAAATACTCATAAAAACAGGATAAAGCTGCAAGGAGAAGATTGTGTAATATTGAACAAGGGCGATCCGCGTGACAAGGAGCAAGATAAAAATAACGAGAAAAAACACGAATGCCCTGATTGCAATCGCAAATTTGAACAGAAATCCCAATTGGAAAGACACATTAAAACTCACAAATCGGGAAAATATCGAGAATGTGATATTTGTTCTAAATTATTTGCCAATGGGAGAAAATTGTGGCTGCACAAAAAATATCACGGACCAAAAAATTATTCCTGTCCTATTTGTGAAAGGCCTTTTACAGATCCGTAAGTGTCGTTCTTTTATGATCCAAACTAATTATTGTTAAAATGTTATTAAATTACAGATCCATGTTGAGAAAGCATATTCCTACCCACGAACCGAACCGTGTACCCCAACGGGCAAAACAAGTGACGTTGGGAAGAAATGAAACAGGCCCCTACAAGTGCGACATATGCCACAAAGGATTCCGAATAAAATATGCTGTGAATGTACACAAAAAGCGAGTACACGGACCGAAAAAGCACAAGTGTCACATGTGCGAGCACACATTTGCAACACGGTACGCCAATATGTACTAACTACTAGGAAAAGAATTTGATCAAACATTTTCCTAAATTACAGCGCTAGTATGCTACAGCATATACGAAGAGAGTATCGAAAAAACGATAGAGGATTGCAATCACTACATACGACTCAACGGATAGAATCACCAAGGGACGAAACAATCGAAACAACCATTGACAGTATTGCTGTGCTGCAGCAGAAGCCGGACTTGCCACCAACGGACCCGCTACTAAACTAAACATTTATAGTTAGGAATGCACTTCGTTAAACAATAAAAAAGCAATGAAAAAATTGTTTATTTACTTATGAGGTACTTACACTTGATGGGAAATAAGAGTGATGTCCATACAGTAATGGAAAACTCCGCAGTCCGATAAAAAAAATTTAAGGCATCTTATGATAGTAGACTATACTTACATCATCAATTTTATGTAAAAATAGTGTAGCTATCGAAAACAATAAAGTAACTTTTGGCTTACGATAGTAATAATAAATCATTTTCGATTATTTCGGCTATACCAAATAACTTCTATTTTAGAATTTTTATTGAAGATGATTTCTTTCGATCGATTTCCACTGACGAGCTCGGTGGTCTAGTGGCTACCGCTTCCACTTATCAGCAGGAGGTCGTGGGTTCAATTCCAGGCTCGTCCATTTCCTACTTTGTATTTCTATCTTATTTCTTTCTGTGTTTCACGTTCTACCAAAAACGATTCCTACTGTTATAACCTTCCACATAATCCCAAAACCTCCCGTGGTACCTATGAGAGGTCGTAGAGTTCTCTGTATCTTTTCTTAAGTAGGTGTCCAACTAACCATCCTTCCCCTCCCTCAGCATTCGCAAGGACGTGGCCAGGACAGATCTCAACTATTGGAAAGTGCATTGCTTCCATCTAAGAGGTAGTGATAAGTCCCAAATAATTATCTGTGGTAATGGATGAAAGTGATGCTATTCTCGTACAATAGTCTTGGCTTGTACCACCTACGAATTTGTGCGAATTGCTCAATGCTAATGCTAAGATGATTTCTTTCTACTTAAGGTGATTTTACAACAAACCAACAAATCTGTCATCTTGGAGACCACGGTTGGTTTTCTAAAACACGAGTTGAGAAAACCTGACGCGCACAACGGTGAAACAATTATTAGGTCATTTGCTTACTCATGCTGAACAATGAGAGTAGAAAAACATGTGATGAATCACCTTAAGGACAAGATCACCGTCTTCGACCGAAAAATCGCACAGACTGAACACTTAACACCTAGAATTAGGCAACGGACAGGACATTTACACTACATCTAGTGGACCAGTGTAGAACTTTGGGAAGACGTACGTCACGCAAAAATTGGCGATTATCAAACGCCACTCCCCTCCTTTCGTCACGCTTTTTTAATTTTTCTGTATGGATCGTCACGCTACTCAGAACTCCCATCCCCTCTAGATGCGTGACGTACTTTGTGGACGGCCCCATTTTATTTTACTTCCTATGGCCACTGGGATCCACTTAAAAGTTAAACTTTTTGACCCACCTATGTCCAGAAGTCTCTCCGAACCACCGACACACCCATTCCCATAGGCGTATAGGCGTACAAAATGTTATAAAATAAAAAGGCTCAGATTTTGAAAATTATGGTTTTCTGAACCGATGAAAGATTTCTCGAAGTGGTATTATGGAAGAGAGCTGTATGTATCGCTAGTCAAGTTGAAAACCAGAATGGGGGACTATTGAAGTTGAATTTTTCTCGCAATCCGAACGTTAAACCTAACTTCACTAGTAGTGCGCTAGACTAGCGCGCCACTAGCGAAGTAGGGTTTAACATAAGGATTGCGAGAAAAATCCAACTTCGATAGTCCCCCATTTCGGTTTTCAACTTAATTGAGTATAATAAAGTCGGCTTTACCCCGCACGGTTAGAAAAAAGTACTAATATTAGGTACTTTTCAGTCAAATCGGGGGTTCAGTGTGGGAACCCAAAATTAAAAAATTAAGTAAATTTTTTAAATTAAGTGAAATTCACCTAATATTAAGTAAGAAAAATTATTTTGAGCTTTTTAGTGGAATGTCTTCACTTGTCATAAGACAAGTTAATACAACACCACTTAAGTGGTGGAATTCAATGGGATTGTATTAACTCGTCTTATGACAAGTGAATATATTCTTATTCACCTAACTCGCGAATACGAAAATCTAGGTTCGAACAACTTTTAACTATAATAAATGGTTCAATCGCGAGTCTTTTGTTTCCCAAAACTAACATTATTGCATAGAATCACGAAAAACTGTATTGAAAAACCTTATTTTGGCTGCGTAACGTTACACGGCAAATCAGCTTCGCAAATAAATGAAAAATTCAAAATTCATCAAGGTTCTTGATTCTTGAAGATCCGAAATGGATAACTATTTCTGAATAAAGATTGAACGTCCATAAAATAAGTATACAGAATCATCAGGAATCAGTTGTAAACACTTTCTGTGAATCCATAGGATTATGTAAAAATGTCTACATACATGTTCAACATTATTTGCTCCATATGACTGTATGACTTATAGACCTTTTAGAATCCGAATGAACTTTAGGAAATTTCCATGGATTTCTTGTAATCTAATATATCTGTGATTATATAAATACGGGTATCTATTTCGGATACGAGACAAGTAACACCGAGATGTTCTAAGCTGCACGCTCAGATATCAACTGACTTTTGTCTTTATTAATATGGTTGGATTCGATTACCAACGGCACTCAATCACTCACTGTTATTCCAGTGACCACTACAGTTCTCCTTTCTCAAGATAGTTTACACAATTCATTGATCATATTTAAGTTAAAATTCAACAACTATTAACCTAACTATATACAAACTTATTCGACTGAATGAAATTCAATTTAGTAATAATAATATTCGATATCGTTCTTTTTACGTTTTGAACGAAGAGATCTTCTTAAACTTAATTCATTTTGCACACCAAAAGCTTCATTTTGGTAATATTTTCTTTTTCGCGGCCGTCTGTATTCAGAATCCGATGACTACTGGTAACGACCGTGTGCTTCAGTATTTACATCTGTTGAGGCTGGTAATTCCAAGGCATGTTCTGCAGGTTGTATTTGAGCTCCACAGAATCCTGCAGTTGAATCATCAGTTTTTGAAAGATTTCTAGAAGGCACATTAATGCCTGATCTTGAAGTGCATAGCAAACTATTGCCAGAGGCCGTTGAGCATGGAAAACTATCACCAGAGGCTGTAGAGCATGACAAACCTTTGCCAGAGGCGGTTGAGCATGGCAAACTATCGCCAGAGGCTGTAGAGCATGACAAACTTTTGCCAGAGGCTGTTGAGCATGGCAAACCATCGCCAGAGGCTATTGGACATGGCAAACTACTGCCAACATGATTATCAAACAAATTAGAATCGGAAATAAAGCCATAAAATTCATCATTCCAATCTGCATTCTCCCTTGATCGCTTTCTGTTATCTGCTTCGGTATTTTTCCAAACCACATTCTTATGCATTCTTCTCCTCAACATTAGTTGTTCGCGATGAGCAGTATACGTACGCCCTCCTAAAGAAACCTGGAAAACATTAGGGGATATTTGCTTGAGGAAGTCAAGTATCTTTTTTGGTTTGAATTTAAACAGTTTTTCAGAGGGGAAACTTGAATCCTCTGAACAAGTGTTGCGATAATTGAACAAAAAAACAAGATATTTGATCTTCAATGTCCAGCTGTCTCATTTGTGGATCAAGCAAAAACTTTTTCAAAACCTCCTTCACTACCCGAACCATTCTCTCAGCTTGCCCATTACTAGAAGGGTGATATGGTGGACTTTTCATAGCATTGATGCCTTGTTTTTCCCAGAAATCTATAAGGTATCTTGAATTAAACGGAGGACCACCGTCGGTCACAATGACATCAGGCAATCCAAACCTCGAAAACAAGTTTATAAATTTGGTTTTTACTTTTTTTGCATCAGTTCCGTTTCTCATTAAATCAACCTCAAGCCATTTTGAATAACTATCGACCACGAGAAGGAAAATTTTCTGTTCAAAGTAGAAGAAATCAGCATGTATTCTACTAAAAGGTCGATTTGTAGGAATCCAACTTGTGTTCAATGGTTTCTTTGGTACTACGGCCATCTGGTTACAAACATTACAGCTCCTGACGAAACATTCAATGTCACTGTTAATACCATACCAATAAACCGTTCTACGGGCAAGCTGTTTAATTTTGTGAATGCCAGAATGGTTTCTGTGGAGCAATTTCAATACGGTACTGTGTAAAACAGTGGGTATTACAACACGGTCTTGGTATAGCAAACATCCATTCAACAATTCAAGTTCCTGGTGGTGCGAGTAAACATCTTGAAAACTTTTTTCCAACCTCTTAGGCCAACCATTATGCATAAAAGTCAAAACCTTTTGAAGAAAGTCGTCTCTTTTGGTCTCAATTGCAATTTTCATCCAGTCCAACGGTAACTCGGCAGTGATATTTATGTTCTTGATATAATCACGTGATAGTTCTTTGGGGATTTCTTGGGGCAATGGGAAACGAGAGCAGAAATCTGCGTTTCCAATTTGAACAGATGGCCGATACATAATATCAAAGTCATAAATTGATAATTCCATTATGTATCTCTGTAGACGGGTAACAAAAATTGAGTTTTTTCCTTCCTTTCCAAAAATGCCAATCAACGGTTTGTGGTCTGTATAAACGGTAAACTTTTTTCCATACAAATATTTATGGAACTTTTTTATTGTACTTACAACGGCCAATGCTTCAAGATGTAAAATTGGATAAGATTTCTGTGCATCATTCAACGAGAAGGAAGTGAAACATATTGGTCGCTTTTCTTTATGGATAATATGTGCAATGACTCCGCCTAACCCATAACCACAAGCATCCGAAACAACCACGATTGGTTTATTGGGATCATAATATTCCAAAAATTTTGAATTCAATAACAATTTCTTGCACATTTCAAAGGTTTTTTCACATTCTTTGCTCCAAACGAACTTGGTGTCTTTTCTCAGCAAACTGTACAACGTGCCTAGATGTGAGGATAAATAGGGGAATGAAACGACTGTAGTAATTTCTTCTTCTTCTTATTGGCATTACATCCCCACACTGGGACAGTGCCGCCTCGCAGCTTAGTGTTCATTAAGCAATTCCACAGTTATTAACTGCGAGGTTTCTAAGCCAGGTTACCATTTTTGCATTCGTATATCATGAGGCTAGCACGATGATACTTTTATGCCCAGGAAAGTCGAGACAATTTCCAATCCGAAAATTGCCTAGACCGGCATCGGGAATCGAACCCAGCCACCCTCAGCATGGTCTTGCTTTGTAGCCGCGCGTTTTACCGCACGGCTAAGGAGGGCCCGTAGTAATTTACCAAACCTAAAAATGCCTTTAATTCTGTGACTGTTTTCGGAGCAATAGCCCTACGAATTGTCTCAATTTTCTCAGGGCATGGTAACAGGCCATTGTCGGTTAAAACATGTCCTAAGTAAGGCAAACTAGAAACAAAAAACTTGCACTTTTTTAAATGTACTTTGATATTGAATTTAGACAACCTTTCTAAGACCAAATAAAGCTTCCTTTTGCAGTCATCAAAATTCTCACCTGCAATCAGCACGTCATCAAGATAGCAATAAACTCCTTCCAAACCATCCAAAACTTGGTCCATTACCTTTTGGAAAATTGCCGCACAGATGCTCCCTGTGGTAGGCGATTGTAAGAGTACAAACCTTTTATGGTTTTGATTACCATTATTTTTCTGGAATTTTTAGAAAGGCGTAGCTGAGTGTAAGCTCCAGCAAGATCGAGAGCGCAAAAAATTTTAGAACCCGACAACAAAGCAAACAAATCCTGAACCAAAGGAATAGGATAAGTATTCGGTATAATTGCTTTATTAATGGAGACCTTGCAATCAATCACCATCCGAATACCTTGATCCTTCTTTGCAACAATGATTACAGGAGAAGCCCATTCGCTGACATCAACAGGGGTAATAATACCATTCCGTTCTAAAGATTCAATATGTTCGACAACTTTATCTTTCAAACGATATGGAACCTCATATGCTCGCTTGAAAACTGGTTTATCCTCCTTTAAAATCAAATCTGCTTCAAAATATTTTATGGGAGTCGAGAAATCGTTATCAAACACATTTTGGAACTTACTTTTGATGTCTTCTTCGATGTTATCCTCTTTGGTTGCTGTTATGTAATTCACAGATACAGGACGAAACGCATTCCTCCATGCCGAAAAAAATACATCCAACCAGTCACGTCCGAATAATGGTGTGAAGATTTTCTTACTCTGTAGGACAACCATATGGACTACCTTACATTGACCATTGGCGATCACTGTCACTTTAAATTGGCCGACGACGACTAGATGTGCACCATCCACCACAGCTAACTTCATCGAACAGTTGGATAGCGGGTTGTTTCGGATTTTTTTTTTCATAAGTTTGCTTACAAACAACGGATACAGCAGACCCGCTGTCTATTTCCATCTGTAGTGTTTCGCCTTCTACAAATGCATCAATCAAGCAAGGTGCACTGGATCGCTGGCTGGCAGAAACCATGAGAACGTCCATCTCATCTTCCGACGATAATGTTGCTCTTCTCATCCGGTCAGATAAATCTGATTTCTTTGTTTCAACTACTACTGACTTAACAGACGGTTTTTGATGTTTCAAATCGTAGCAATATTTCCGCGTATGGCCCTTCCTGCGACAATAAGTGCAGTAATACACCCGTTTTCTGGAATCTGATCGACTTCTACTACGCTCATGACTATTGTTCAAACGATTACGAAGGTCACGACTGCGACCTCTAGATCCAATAGGTGTCGGGGAAACGTCACGACGAAATCCTACTTTTTTCCTATCAAACCTATCGATTAGAGTGGCTCAAAAAACACTTTTTCAAATTTTTTGATGGGCCGCCCCCTTATTCGGTTCTATTTGATGCCCTGATGCTCTGGACAAAATTTCAGCCAAATCGGTCAACGTTTGGGCGGTGCTAAACTCGTTGGATGTTTATATGGAAAAATGTATGCAGAAACATCCAGAAACAGTGATTTGCAGTTGGAAGGCACAATTTACTATCAAGAACCATAATAGGGTAAAAGTTCCGATAGTCGTGGGTGTTCCTATAGTTGCGGTAGTATTGGTTTTACACAATCTACACATAAATCGCAGCAACCTATATCGTCTATCAATGTTGTGACCGATATTACCTATCCTACTTGTTTCTGGTTCATGCATAAGACTAGCCCTTTCCATAGCTTCTTCGCGATTAACGATAATTCTTTCGGCCTTAGCAAGAGTTAAATCATCTTCATCTAAGAGCCGCTCTTGTAACTGTTTCTTTGAAATGCCACACAACAACTTGTCACGAACAGCCGTCTCTTTGAATGTACCAAACTTACAGTACTCTGCAAGTTGTTTTACTGCTAAAATAAAGTCAACTGCTCTCTCATCAGGCTTTTGTATCCTTGCATAAAACTTAATACGTTGAACTAAGTCACTATCACTTCTATCAAAACGTTTACGCAGCGCCTCCGTCAAATCTTTGTAATCAATGTCCTTCAAATCCCTACCAGGATACAGCAACCTAAGCTCACTGTAAACTGCAGTACCACATGACGCGAGAAACGTAGTCTTTCTTTCGGCAGGTTCTACTTTTTGATGCAAATAAATCCATTCCAGTTGATCCAGGTATTGCGAGAAAGTTATACTTCCATCTGGATGGAATGGTTCAATAGTACTCATTACAGGCATGGCCACTTTATTAGAGATTAAAAAAAAACAAACAAAAAAAAACTGATTTAGCAACTTCAACTTGTCATAAAACGCAGACAAAAACTTTTGAAATATATTTGAGAGTAAAAAAATACACACACAGTATAAAGCTTGAATTACAACTTAAACGTAAAAAAATGGCTCATAAAACATATGAGCTACTAAATTAATTTATCAAATTTGTTCAATAAGAAATACAAAAGGATATCGCAACAAACATTAAACCAAAAAACAATAAAACAGATTAAAACATACCTTTTTAGTGAATATGGTATATGGCTATTCCAACCGTTGATCTGGACCAGTCTAAGCCTCAAACAATCTTATCCAACTTGCTGTATTCACACACAATGGATATGAGAGAAAACTGACCAACGCTTTGTGGCCAACTATTAAAACCTTCTGTATAATGATGGCTTTGTCTTAGGTCAAACATACAAAACTGTAACTGCACGCCAAACTGGACAATAGGCGGTATTACAATGGTAGATCGTAAACGCACGTTTTGCCTTTCTCGTACAACAAAGTTGTACCAGAAGGCTATAATTTCACTCCAAAAGCCAAATTTTGATAGAAGGCTCGGAGACCCATAGTGTTATATACCAATCGACTCAGCTCGAAAAACTGAGCACATGTCTGACTGTGTGTGTGTGTGTGTGTAGCCCTGGAATTTTTATTGTTAAACACGTTTCATATAGAAGGACTTGACCGATTCGAGTGCAACTAGTTTCATTCGACGGAGAAACTTTCCTAGTTGGACACTATTGTTTTTGTTTGCTTATATCTCATGCGGTTTGAATAATATTTCTATTTTTCTTTTATCAAATACGCTGTGTACATGCACATTTTAAATCATTAATCAATTTAGCCGTGACGCAATCCATTACTCTCATAGTTGAGCTATTTTTAAGCAGCGTGATAAAATCGCATCAAAGCTATTAACCGCCTAAATGTAGGCAATTTACGTTGCATTTACCATACTAATTCGAATTCAACACATTGAATCGAGAAAGGCATAATCACCACTGGGGGATAAATTTGGGTTTTTTTATTTTTCTTTTAGCATTTAACACTTGTGCCAATTTTTTTTTTATCAGAAAACGAATTCAATTTTTTTTTATAAAACCAGCACTTAAATACACATGCTGCGAGGAGGTATAAACTAAACCACAAAAGGCGGTATATCGTCACCAAATTTGAGGCGAACGTAACGGCCTTTGTACATTTTACTTCCAGGGTACAACACCTCACAAACTAATCTGTAATCAATCACTTGTTTTAATTTTACTATTTCCACCTCGTACGCCAGTTAATATATCTGTGATTATATATATATACGGGTATCTATTTCGGATACGAGACAAGTAACACCGAGATGTTTTAAGCTGCACGCTCAGATATAAACTGACTCTTGTCTTTATTAATATGGTTGGATTCGATTACCAACGGCACTCAATCACTCACTGTTATTCCAGTGACCACTACATAATCTTGATTGATTCTTATTGTTGAACAAAATCCCAGGAAATCTCATGCAGGCTCCTAATGCATCTTCATAATTCTTCAATTCAAGAGATAATTGTGTACAGATCAATATGTATCGAATGTATAGGAATCATCAGGGACCTTGGAGAATATAAGCAGGATCCTATGTCCACAAAAATCCGTATAGACAAATAGTCAATAATCTCAGTCAAGCTTATGTGCATGCCATTAGGATCATCTTCAGCTAAAATGGAACTACATACATATATAAATATTAAATAGCATGCTTTGCAAACACGGTTGAATACGTTGAATATCGTACAATTCATTCATTCGACAAATTCCAAGTCGACACAAGAAGAGAGTAATGAAAGAAGACCAAGATGAATACACAGTGGGGATAAGTTCATCCGAAGAAAAACATAAATAAAAGCATAAACACGTAAGTTGAATACGTACGGTTATTCATAATAATCTAAAAAGTCGAATAAATTTTATTTTAAATTTTGGGTACCCAGTTATTTGAATACAAGAAAGCGTTATGATGAAAGCGGTGGAAGAAAACGAATGTCCATCTTCGAAGTCAATCAAAGTTGAACCGAAAGAAAGCTTGCATCTAGTATGTAGACTCTGCTTGAGTGAAGAGTCCCTAGACGATGTGTTTAAAGCAGCAGATTTAAATAAATGGATATCGGACTTACTATCAATAATGGTAAAACCTTGATAACATATGGTCGGGGTTCAGCCAAATCGCACCAAGCGCCAACGGAAAATTATCCATTTTTCTACTCACACTTTCGTTTGGCAGATTTAATTGATCGCAAATCGTATCGGATAACCCTCAACCCCATAGCTGAGGATATACTACAGCAAATGCATGCTTAAATTGGTATGAAACTATTTCAGTTGTCCTTGTGCGAACAAAATATCACAAGTCAGTCGAAAAGCCGCTTGGTGCGGTTTGGTTGAACCCCGACCATATTAACATTTTCGAATAATACAACTCGATAACACGCACCACATACTTTCAGATAACTACGGAGGATCGTATGAGCCAATCTATTTGCGAAATTTGTCGGATACGCCTAACAGAATTTCATAAATTTCGGATAAACTGTCAGGATGTCCAAAATGTGCTCAAATCCATGATTCAGACGAATGACATCGATCGCAGGTAAAAATGCAGAAGCTCATCCTTCTAATTATAGGATAATTATAGTGGGAAGAAAAATTTGAAACGGGTTTATCTAGACTGTAACAATGTTTTGATAACAGTTTGATAGTCTGGGAAAAACTCTCAAATTCAAAGAAGAAAAAAGAGTCCAAAAAAGACTAAAATCTCATTTCTACAACGTTCTAATTCAGAAAATCATGGCCCCAGAACGATCAGCAAGACCATGAAAAGGAGGATGCGGTTATCAGTTTTCACGCAGGTGAAGAACCCACTCGAGAAGAGAATATGATTGACATAGAAGAGGTGAAGATTGAAACTGGTTCAGATGATAAACTTGAACGATCTTCCAAAACACCAGTCAAACCAACATCAACTATGAATGGATTTACTAGAAATGCGATTGAATTTATGCGAAAACCAGTTGGTCGGATAATTCGACAAAACATTAAAAATAAAACACGCCAACCTGTTGAATGTAACATATGCCAGAAGGTTTTAAAATCCAGGCGACATTTTTGGCAACACAACAAGCAAACACATGCGCCAAAAACACATTTTTGCCATATATGTGGAAATGGATTTCCTTTCCGGTAAATTAGGTTAAATATTGATTTACATGATTCAATCTATTTTTCAATTTTTTATTCAGAAGCAACTTGGTACAACATTTGCAAAGTAGGAAACACTCAGAAGAACCGCAACAACTGCTCTCAGAAATTGATAATAAGCTAAATGAAGGGGTAGAAGGAAACAGTCGCGATACTAAAAACCAACATCCCTCGGATTGCAGTATAAATACTTCCACTGCGAAAGGTTCAACCGACGAGGAGCCTAAAAAACACTCATGCAATATATGTCACAAAATATTTCCATCTGTGAAGCAACTAAAAAACCATAGAAGATACCATAAAGCAAAAACCCAAGTGTGCTCTATATGCGAGAAACCATTCGCGAATAGGTAAGTGTTTACATATTTATAATGAGCATTTCCCAGAAATTATCCTAAGACAATCAATGCTCGCTTTTCCATTAGTTCTTCATCGTTTTTCATCGTTTTTTCTCGCAGGTTTACATTGCAAAGGCATACGCTAATTCATGAATCTGTCGATAGTCGCCAGAGAGCAAGGATGCTGCCAGAACGATTCCAGTGCGATGTATGTCAAATGGTGTTCATACGGCAAGCTACTATGATGGCGCACATTCAAGAAAAACACCATTCAACGATTTACCCTTGCCAGATTTGCAGTGCGAAATTTCGCACGCGGTGGGTTTTTTTTTCATTGCATTTCGTTCGACACTATTACTCAAAACCACTTATTGACATTTTAGAGCCCTTCTAAATGACCATTTAAAGGAGAAAGGTCATGAAAACGAGTCATCTTAAGATTTTTAGGAGTGTATCATACAAGGGAAGAATATCTAGAATTTACTAAATATATTAATAATTTCCATAAATAGTATTTAACATAGAATAAACTGCCGTGAATCGCATATCTGTCCCATCTTTGCTGGGTTTCCTATGCATATGGGACAAATATGCGATTCACGGCAGTAAAGCTCATCAAAACATTGATGGTAAATAAATATTCTTTTGTTAAAAATAATTCTTTGAGCAAATGCATATGCATTTTTATTCAACATAACTTTCTAGTCTTTGCATCTTCGAATCACCCCAAAATAAATATTGTACCTGAGCACCAGTTATGCCAGTTATGTACGGAACAATACTGGCATAACTAAAAATCTGTTAACCCTTTATAAGGCAGACGAATCTAAACAATAAATTAACGAAAACAACAATTAGACACAATGTTGTCATGGTATTAAACTCAAATGTATGCTTGTTATACATTAAACAGTTCAGAAACATTGAAAAATTGGTGGCAATATAGTTGCCACTGCCCGGCAAGCGGGAAAACAGGCAACAACAAAAATAAATAAAAGATTTTCAAAAATTAGGTTTTACGTAAAACCAGTCAAATCAAGACACGTTACATTTTTTGGTGAAGAGTCCTAGTCGGAAAACGCATTATAAATGAAAACATTTTTTTTTTGCGCTTTTGTTCCCAAGGGGACCCTTGGGAAAAAAACACAATTTCGCAAAAATCCAAAAACCAAATATACAGAAAGGCAAAGCTTTTTTCACGCTAACCGCGTAATAATCTAACACTGGAGATTCAAAATAATTAATACCAACGGGAAAAAAATATATCTTTGTCGTTTTTTTAACGAATTATAACTGAAAATCCTTCTTCCACTCGAAACTTACGATCTGTTCGAAAAAAAATTGTTCTCAAATTGACATTTCATTTTTTTATAGCTTAGATTCATCTGGAGTGTTACTAGGAAGAAAAGATATTTTAGTTACAATTGTGTGGTCGTCTTCAGTGTCTCGTACTTGTGGTCGAAATACGTATCTGCGAAGATATCGAAATAATTGGTGGAATTAAATGGAGAGTACCAAACTCGTCTTAGACGGTTAAAAATCCAAATTAAAATTGATAAATTTATGGATTCTTACGGGCTGTAAGACCGAATGGTGAGATAAGATTTGAGAAAGGCGAAGTGAGAAGAAAAAAGCAAAAAGGAAAAGGGATGAAAGAAGGGGAAATGAAGAAGAAGATAGAGAAATGAAAGAGAAAGACAGAAGAAGTCGAAAGATTAGGAAGACAAGAAAAAGAAATCTAAAAAAAGAAGAAGCAAGGACGAAAATATAAAGACGAAATAAGAAAGAAGGGAAAAGGAATAATGAACAAAAAAAGTCCTAAAAGAGAAGGAAAAAGCAAGGAGAAGAAAGAAAAAAGAAGAAGGAGGAAAGAAGCAAGGAGAGAAAGAAGAAATCAGGCAGAAAGAGGTAGGAAAAGCGAAGAACTTACTTCTCACTTCTTATTTTGGCCTAATGATTATTCGGTCTTATGACCGACATATATTGTACAGATACGTATTTCTGCCTTCAGGATCTCGTACGTGACTCGACATAGGTAAAGGGGTGCACGGGTTCATTATTTTGACGTTTGAGTAGGGCCGAATTCATTTGAAATGAACTCGCTGTGTAGATTATAAAGTTCATCCTGACACCTCTCAGAATCAGCTGAGGGCATTGTTTCTCTTGTTTCTAAACTAAATAATTTCAAACACCATAGGCTGCGACCATAGATTTTGTTCATGTGCTAAGCCTATTAAAATCTACCGTTCTTTGTAGTTAACTGTGAATAATGACCAGAAAGTGCATCGTTCCCAAATGTAGCTCGACACACAAAACCAAAGGTATGAGATTTTTTCGATTCCCGACCGTGAAACAAGGGATGGAGGACTTATCGCGGTGGAGGCTTCACGAATGGAAGCGAATTTTCGGGTTCCGAGAATGCTTCAATCCGAAGGATAAATACATCTGTAGTCTTCACTTTATATCTGGTAGGTTTAGCTTCTGGGAATATAATGTGGCCATATGTTTAAAATATTTTTTGTAGGAAAAGCTGCTAAAATGTCTGACGTGGGAGACGTAGATTGGATTCCTCGGTTAAACATCACATGCATTGAATCCGATGACCCGTTTGATTATTCAGACTTTGTTATCGAAGAAGGGAGTGTAGCAAATAATGCAACAACAACTAATACATAATAATCAATTTGAAATAAATAAAACGGCTGGTCAAATATTTGTAACAACGAGGTGTAGGCTCGGCCATTGTAAATAATATTAATTGGATTAAGTCTTATATTTCTATCTATTCCACAAACACATTTCAGAATTCTAAGGCGTCTACATAATAAGACTATTCCACTAACTCTCAATCCTTATTAAATTTAGATGCATGATTAGCTGATTCGATTATTCTAAAAATTCGTGTCTGACGTGGGAGACGTAGATTGGATTCCTCGGTTAAACATCACATGCATTGAATCCGATGACCCGTTTGATTATTCAGACTTTGTTATCGAAAAAGGCAGTGTAGCAAATAATGCAACAACAACTAATACATAATAATCAATTTGAAATAAATAAAACGGCTGGTCAAATATTTGTAACAACGAGGTGTAGGCTCGGCCATTGTAAATAATATTAATTGGATTAAGTCTTATATTTCTATCTATTCCACAAACACATTTCAGAATTCTAAGGCGTCTACATAATAAGACTATTCCACTAACTCTCAATCCTTATTAAATTTAGATGCATGATTAGCTGATTCGATTATTCTAAAAATTCGTGTTTTCAGGAGAATTAATTTTTAGATTATCAAATCCAAATTTTACATAAAAATTAGTTTTTTTATTAAAATTTTATGTGGACATTCTTAAAAGCGAATGAAATGATTGAAAAATAAATTTAGGTTCTTATGGATATATAAAAATAAAATTGTAAAGGAGTGAAACCTGACATCGAATATATGAACCAGCCTCGGGCTGAAAATCTCTCCAATAAAGAAAAATAAGGGTTGTGTATACAAGACATGACCGCCCGACGTAAACTATATGTAAAACAGTTTGGTGGATTCAGAGTGTATGTAATTAAGAGTGGTCAGAATTGGAACAAAATTCATCTGTCATTCCCATACAAGATCGTGTTCCAAACGAGCACATATCGCCACTCTCAATTAATACACTCTGGGTGTATTGAGGAGTGTAGTGCCATCATGCATAAACATTATAAAATAACTATTGAAATTTGTAGGATACGATATTTAAAAATTTCTTTTTTTTCTTTTTCAATGGCTCTACATTCCATCTGGAACAAAAATTAAAACAAACAACAGCCTGCCCTTCAAAAAAAAAAAATATTTTAAGATCTTTATAGTGGAATGTATTCAACCGTCTAAGACTAGTATAGTACTTTCCATTTAATTCCACTACGGTTTGCTATTTCGACCTCAACTGTGAGGCCGTCTTCAGTGTCTCGTACTTGATGAGGTCGAAATACGTATCTGCAAAGATAACAAAACATAGTGAAATTAAATGGAAAGTACTAAACTCGTCTTAGACTGCTTTTCTATTAGCATTTCCTAAGTTATGTATCTTGTGTGGCAAGTACACTGGATACACTATGCCCAGGGAGTCGAGAATGTCTCCAACCCGAAAACATCCTAGACCGGATCGAGAATCGAGCTCGCCATCTCCGGATTGGTAATCCTGTGGGAATAGAATGACACCTAGTTGGGCATTAACACTAATGTAATTCCGTAAAATGTATTACCTACTATTGAAATTCCTTGATGACTAAGAAAAAACGTCAGAATCGTTGTTCGTGTCTGTAATTCGACCTCATGCTTTGTAACGAAAAGAGCAAATAGAATAACTACGTATACTCTGTACATTTCGCGTGTTTCAATCGTTTATCTGTGAGTTTGTCCAATTTTCCGGGTTTCTGGTGATGCTCTGCCCTTCAGGTTATGGGCCCAGGAGTGGAAGGTGGACATTATCGGTGAAAACGGGAGTACCGGAAGAATCGCATGTTTTGCGTTCCGAGCAGTTTGTGCACGCGGGTTAGTAAAGATGGCGGAAAGTGTGAAGGTGACCTTCGCGAAGTTGAATGGTAGCAATTATGCTTCCTGGAAGTATAGGATGATGACCATGTTGGAGCGCGAAGAGGTGTGGGAAGTGATTGAGAATCCCAAACCGGACGAAAATGATGACGAGTATGATCAGTGGGTTAAGGATGATCGCAGAGCCCGAACAACGATCTCTTTATTCGTTGAGGATAGCCAATTACGCTTTGTCAAAAAGGCTAAGTCAGCTAGTGAGATGTGGCTTAACCTCAAATCGTACCACGAAAAAGCAACGATTGGAAACCAAGTTTTGCTGTTGCAGCAGTTGAATCTCAACGAAGGAGGAGACGTAGAGAAGCACACTGAACAGATGGAAGGTTTATACGAACGCCTGGAAGTAGCTGGTGTAGACCTCAGTGAACAGTTGCGGATTATAATGATGCTCAGAAGCTTACCGGCGACATACAATAGCTTTGTAACATTCCTAGAGAATCGTGATCCGGATGGGCTGACGATCGATCTGGTGTTGGGACGGTTGCGAGATGAATGCCAAAAGCGGTTGCGACAGCACGTAAGCAGCAGTCATGAAGTGAAGGCCATGAAGACAGTGGTGAAATCAAAGAATGATTCCCGAAAGTGTTATTTCTGCCACATGCCAGGTCACTTGAAAATGCATTGTCGAAAGTTCCTCGCGACGAAGACTGAACAGGGTCAGCAGGCTCATAAACAGCAGCAAGCTAAGAAGGTGGAAGTTAACTCATCACCGGTACAACAGGTAGTCGAAAAACCTGGCACTGTTTTTGGTGCGGTGTGTTTTGTCGCAGGAGGAGGTATTTCCGGAGCGTGGACTGTGGATAGTGGTTGTACGTGTCATATGACCAACGACCGCAGTTTTTTTTTAACGATTTCACGAAGAATGTCGTCGTGAATGTGACCCTGGCTGATGGCACTAAAACGATGTCTGCGGGATGCGGCAGTGGTGTATTGTTCGGTATAGATGGCGACGGCAATCGGATGGCGATAACGTTGGAGCATGTGCTTTACGTCCCTTCGTTGGAAGGAGAGCTGATTTCGGTCCGGAAGCTCGCGCTGAAAGGTTTTTCAGCGATCTTCGAGGTGAACCGTTGTGAAGTGAAATCTCCGGAAGGTATTGTTGTTGCAGTTGGTGAAACTGTCGGCAACCAATACAAATTGAAGATAGCCGAACAATGTATGCAGGCGTTGGCTGGAAATCACAGAGTGTTTTGCCAGCACAACTGGCACAGAAGGTTTGGCCACCGAGATCCGACCGTCCTGAGCGTGATTAAGGCGATGAACCTAGTAAGAGGATTGGGAGTCTGGTGTGAGAAAATATTGTGCGAATGTTGTCAAAGAAAGTGGTGCGGTATCCTTTCTCCAGTAACAGAACGGAAGTCGAAGCAGCCTTGAATTGATTCATACGGACCTTGTGGTCCGAATCAACGCCAATCGGTATTAGATACATGATGACCATCATCCATGACTTCAGTCGATTCTGTGTGGTCTTTCTCCTGAGTTCCAAGGATGAGGCGGCTAAGATTAAAGACTTCGTTCGCTGGGTGGAGACTAGGTTCGGTCGGAAACCTCGCACCATTCGATCAGATGGAGTTCGTAGTCCCTTACCCCCAACAAAATGGGGTAGCGGAACGCAGAACCGCCTTCCAGGAGATAGCTAACTGCATGCTTCTGGATGCAGGTCTGCGAAACGTTATTGGGGAGAGGCTGTGCTGACAGCGGCATACATCCAGAATCGCCTACCCTCTCGAGCCGTTGATCGAACGCCTTTTGAAATGTGGACTGGAACGAAGCCGGACCTGGAGCGCCTTCGAGTTTTTGGTTGTCCTGCTTATGTCCAGCGAAAGAAGTTTGACGCCAAATCAAAGAAACTTTTGTTCGTGGCGGACCAGCATAAAGGTTGGAGGTTCCTGGATCGCAAGACGACCGAGTCACTGGGTCGACGCGCGGTTCCTTGAGCTGGATAACGATCGGAGCGAGATCGCTAGCGCAGAGATCCAAAAGTTCCGGAGAAGATTATTGAAGAAGACAATGAGTGACCATTCTAATGAACAAAAGAAGTAGCTGAACAGCCTGAAGAAGAACGTTATGAGGATGCCAATGGATAATAATAACGAAAGTGATTCTTTTCGGTTTTGATGAAATAGTTACACATAGTGAATCTGAACAAGTGCCGAGAAGGGAAGTTCGCTTGACGCGACGCGAGGGGCTCTTCCAAGAAGATATGATGACTTCGTATGAGGGTTGGCATCTCACAACGAAGAACCAGAAGACTATCACGAGGCAATGGCGTTGCGAAGGGAAAAGTGCGATGGGACAAATTGAGCTCATGAACTAAACCAAACGTGGAGCTCGTGAGATTGCCACCGGGAAGAAAGTGATAGTGCTGTTGTTTACAAACTCAAGCGTGATGAAACCGGATAGGTAGAGAAATAAAGGAGAATTGAGCGCAAGGCTACTCGCAAATGTTCGGTGTGGACTATACAGACGTTTTTGCTCCGGTGACGCGTGACAACATGCGCGCATTACTGGCATCGCCGGTAAATGGACTGTGCTCAAACATACGATGATGAAGACATACTTTAATCAAAGTTTATATAAATTTTGACAAATGTACTAAAATCTGATTGAAGCATGATACGGAAAAAGTTCGAACTGTATGATAGATATATTTTTGAAAAATCAAAAATTGAGATAGCTTCCGAAATGTAATCGAACTTTTTCCGTACCTATAACGTTTAATTACATTTGTCTAGAATTTATATAGATTTAATATCTTCCATGCTGTGCTGTAGATCCAAAAGTTACACCGTCGTGTCTCTTCTATTTTTATTGGATCGCTATTTACTGCCGAAGAAGAATTGTATATGCGCCAACCACCCGGTTTTGCCGTAGTCGGACAATTGACGGATTACGCCAATCCGCTAGATGCTGGAACAAGGCATTGCACGCTGTCTTGATGGATACGGGATTTCAACAATGTGTATCAGATCCTTGCCTCTACGAAAATAAAATAAAATTTAAGTGAATTTTTGTTTGGCCATGTACTTAAGTTTTAAGTGAAACTTTGATATTTTTTTCTATAGTATTCCTATTAGTGATGTGGACGGAATCACTAGAAGCGGACGAGGGCAAAAATAGGGGTAGAAAACTATTTCATACTCAAAAATTTTACTTCGCAAATCGTTCTCACAATGCTTTTGCAAAATGTTTCATTAGCGATAGTTAATAAACATACATTTGCCTCTGAGAACCCACTCATATATTTTTCATACATTCGTTTTGGTAGAATTCTCAGAAGAGTATATAAATATTATTTTCTAATGTTTTCAATGAATTCTACTACATTTCTTATTAAGATGCTTTTGTATTTCAGATTTTTTTGATCGATTTCAAGGCTGATGAAAGTTTCGATTTTAATGTCTGTCATGACTTTTTATAGTGGAATTAAAGTGACAATTATTTTGTGCGATCGTTGACAGCCGCCAACGCTATCGCTGCGGACCAAGGGCCCCGTACGCCTGTCACTGGCAAACAAAGCTCGTGTACTCTGGATCGAAGCTTAGAAGCGGTGTTAAGGCGCAATCGTTAACGCGATCACATTTATCATCGGTTAGTTACTGCAAATAAATTATTTTTCGAGTCCCTACAATTAAACAGGTATCTCAAGCATACTACATGGTTATATTGCTGCATGATTGAGTGTATAATTTTGATAAAATATTGAAAACAAAAGTGTGTATAAAAATTGTCTCGCCATAACAAAAAGGTGGTAGAATTAACATTGTTGTTTACATTTACAGAACCAAATCCAGATGTCGCATATTTCGGGGTAGGGCTTCAGTGCTCCGCCTTCTCTCACTGCTGCAGACAGCTGTTGTCGCTGGGAAACGGCGCCATGATCCACTCTCCGCTTAGGAATCGCCTCCGATGCTGGCTCACGGCTACCGATGGAGCGTCGTGTCCGCTCTCCGGGAATGCTCGAACGCAAATGACGCGCGGCGCGAGCCGAAACACGGTCTTTATGCATAGAGGAATGGAGCGATGAGCAATGTCAATGGTATTCCGTGTTGTGAATGGCATTGATTGGTTCTGATTTTCTGGCTTGTAATGCTGTTCTCTTTTACTAGCATTGAAGAATTTTTGGATAAAATTTTCAATAGTTTGTTGACAATCAAGTTTTGTCATAAAATTTGCAGATTGACGGAGGTTTCGTTTGAAATATAGGGCTATGATGGTATGCGGACGACTGAACATGTGCGAATTTTGATAGTACATTATTTGTTACATAAATTATCGATATTGATTCCATTTTGTTTAAGAAAGGTAAATAGGAGAACACGCTGCATATAGCTAAAAGTTAAGAAAAATTTCAAATGCCTATGTAAATGATATGCTGACGCTGCCACGACCGCTACCAACGAGCGAAAAAATTCTGCTGCACCACCACCCCTGCGCAGACCGTTGTCGCTGGGGCCGCTTCTGACGCCCTGGTCTGCTTTCCGAAATCCAGCATGAAAATGACGCGCACGCGAACACGTGTATACAGGAAAAGGAAGTATTGACCAGGTCCCTGTCCAACAAAATTGTATATCATGCCAAGATGCTAAAGTGATATGACATACGTACATATTGTAGGGAAGTACCTATATGGCTCCACTTTAGCATCTTATGTGACATCCCATACGATCTTGTGTTGATGGGTCCGTATCATATATCAATCTGATGTCCTTATTGGGGATGCAAGAAGGATTTATTCTGAATTATTTACCAGGTTTGGAAAGAAATAACATTTTCAATAGTTTAACGTTGATAATAATAGTATCTATGGAATGGCAAATTGTGTAAGTTTCCGAATCAAATAAAAACCTCGAAAATCCTTCGAAAGATAAAGACGCTACACCCAATTTTTACACGGTTGGTATTCTTTTATTTCGTGGTCAACCTGATTTTTCACAGCGTTTAAATACCACCTGAATTTTTCTTTGATTTTCACGTTAATTCTTTTTTTAATGTCGTTAAAAAAATAAATAATCAGCATTCAAATTAACGCAACAGATGTGAATTATTAAATGGAATCATCTCCGTAAGTACTGATAGCTTTTTTCTAATATGCGGAAAAATAATCACCCTCATGCTCATTTGCATATTTTGTCCTAATAAGCTGGTTCTAAATAATTATTAAATCATACAAATTGTCAATATATGTATAAGGCAATTTGACCAATCTTTCCAACATATGGAATGCACATACTTAGTGGTAGTTGGGCTGATTTGATAAAATACTCAAACACGAAAGTTGTTCATTAGAAAAAATTATATTATCAATTATAAAATTATCAATTATTACAATAATTTTTACCTGTTCAATTTTGAACCTTCAGGTTCAAAAAAGATAAAGACATCTGGTAAGCTGGCAAGATTTACGTCTTTTCTGTGGCGCAATCATTCCGGTTGTTGTTCAGCCTGTTTTCTATTGCTTTGAAGTTTCTCCTCGTTGTGCGCATCTAATTTGACCTTTGAGCGAAACTTTTTAACACAATGCAGGAATATGTCTTACGTTTGACGCTCTTACGCTTTTCTTCTGAGAATTTTCGTCTTCATTGGGCTGGTCAACTGGTTTTCTTCACTGATTTTTCGAATTGTGACTCTTCATATGAACTAATAACTGTCCACTGAAAAGCAAAATATCCTTGTTTGTTGTCATTAAAGAACTTGATCTTCATACTTTGTAGTATAAGCTTTAGTGCAATCATCAACATTACATTTATGTACTTGGAGCAGAGTCTGCTAGCATATATGTTTTTCTCCACGATGGAAATGTTTTGTTGCATTTTGTACAACTGAGTGGCTGATGGTCATTTTGTTAGAGTTGATGATGCCTTATCAGGTATTGCTAAAATATACTAAAATAGTAATGAAATTGAATAAATGAATTTGAGAAAAAAGTTTGATATTACCGTGATAAAATGCTTTCCACATGACGAGCATAAATGCTGCTTCGGTTCATGCACATTTTTGTGATTGTACAAATATTTAGTATTTTGAACTCTTTGTGCATTCACCACTCAAACTTCCAATCTGCTCTGAAGCCTGGTCTTGACGCTTTTGCTACAATAAAGTAAAAACAGTAAAATATTATTTTTATTGGGGAATGTGGGGAAATGGCTGACGTTCACTGTACATCGCCAACTTGATCGATGTAGCCAACTTTGTACCCAGGTATGTAATGGAAAACACATGAAAGAGATCAACCTAGCCCTTTAGGGATAGATTTCATTCCACGATTCACATCTATTTGCGTTAATTTGAATGATTTTTTTCCACGGATTAATGGTTCCTCAATAATCCTGAACGCAATGAAATGACCGATCGAGCCATCTCAGGACCAGGAATACTCAAGTGATAACAAATTGACACTCTTTCAAAGAAAAATCACTTACCTTTTGCTCGTTGCAGTTTCTGAATTAGCCTCGCTGGTATTCACAGATTGGTTATCTGTCCTTTCAACTTGATTCAACGAGTCAACATTTCCTTTGGAACTTTCTGACAGCTTCCCATCTTCTTGGTGTGGCGCATTATGTTTCCATGTGAATTTCTAGCTCTGACTGGAATTTGATAAAAACAGCTTGCCAATTACTGTTAATTATCTTTTGAGCCAATAAATCTTACTGTTCCTTGAATAGTCTTTACAAGTCGTACACTCATGGAGTATCGATCCGTGCACTTTACGGATGTGACCTGCATATGTTTCCTGAGTTGATTACCTTGTGGCATATTTCGATTCATAACCTTTTCTCACACGAGCAGGTTTCATGAATCATCTCCCACGTCCACATGGAAATTCAAGTGATTTTAAATGCTGCCTGAAGAGAAACACTTGGTAATAAAGCGAACCTCATAATCGTTTTGAATGGCCTTTACGATTTTGTGAAAGTTTTAGCAAAGCTTGCAGGAATATCTCCTTCCATGAATGATCTTGTGTTCTGTCCATTGACTCGTGGTTGGAAAAACCTGTTGCATATCTCGCATTTCATGGGTTGATAGCTACCATCTTCTTTTTGTGCCTCTTGATCATATGGATTACCATCCGCTTGCTGAAATTTAACGAGACCACATTGGTTGAAAACTGCTTTCATCATAAGTACCAACATTAGGTGAAGAAAATCGATTTTGCATACGGCCACTAGCTTCTTTTTATTGCATATTTGGAAGGTCCGGATCTCTGGTCCTGGAAAACTTGTATCACATTGACCATCTTGATGGTTGAACTATTGGGTTCATTTTCTGTGCTCTAAAAAGCCAAGTTATGGAGCTCTCGGTGGATTCTTTCACTCGCTTTTTGAGTCGTCACCGTCAACAGTTATGATTCTGCTTTGTTGTTTCTGTAGAAGATGGTAGATATCCTCTCTGTATCGTCCGGTAACGTATGTGTTCCCTGTACATGCATATCAATGCAAAACTGAGTTTAGAGGAAAATAAGAATTAAACTTAGCTGTCAAACAGTTTCCAAGTTTCTATTGCATTAAAAAGAAACCGCAAATGTGGCACTCAGGTTTTCGACCATGATATATTTTTATGACTATCAGATTTCTCCTGATCTTGAAAGCTTTTTTTCCATACGTCGCACTTAAACGGTCTATGTTCTTCATCTGATGGCTTCGTACGCTTACGTTTGACTTTGGTCGATGAATTGCAATGATGTTCCATAGAACTCCTGGAATGATGATCAAAATTACCTACATTTACCCAACGAAATATCCCTAATCTTACTTCATTATAAAAGGCTTGCCCATATGGATACAAGGATTGTTTTAGGTTCAAATGTTACGCTTTGGTCCCGCAGCCTCTTCTCTTTCCAACACTTATCGCACAGATCACATTGCAATTGTTCTTCATCGTCACACCTTCTTTCCCTTGCTCGAATGGTTACACCGGAAGCTTTTCGCTATAAGTCTTGGTATCGTCATCATCGCTCAACTCGATCCCGCATTCCTAGTTTTTCGTCGATTTCAAATGGTTTTTCAGCTGACATTGTCTGGTAAAGAGCGATTACATTTGCAAGGATATCTATCTCACTCTTTTTCCGGTTTCAGTCTTCTGTTCGACACTGTAGTATCAGCCCTCAGCAATAATGCTATCCTGTGTGTCATTAAGCTTAGATGGATCGGATGTCTAGAGCTTTATTAGACGATTGAACAGTATCATCAACTGTTTCATTGATACCTTCATCTGGTTTCTCGTTTGATTTGTCTTCTTCAGTGCTCTTTTTAGTGATTCCACTACGTTAACTCCATTTCGCGTGCTTCTTTCTTCTTTCTCAAATGTTGTTTGCACTGAAAATGAGCTGCAAATCGCTTCTGCAATATGAAAAAAAAGATGTTTAGTGCATTAAATCATAATCGGATATCTTACGGTGAAGCAAATTTGAATCCATAGTACCAACCATGATTCTTCGGTCCATGAACAGATTTGGTGGCAAGAAGCGCCTGTTTGGACCGGCTTGCTTGAAGCATTCACCTGTAAAGGGTGCCGTATAAACTCTCTTTTTAGCAGCCTTTGCCAATTTCTGCACTCTTTCTCATTGGCATCAACATCCCCACTGATCATACGTGTTAAAGCAACTTGAGATGTGGATTCGTCTTCCTCCTGAGTAGTTTCTATATTTCACTGGACTTGTCCCACTTCATATATTCCATTCTATCTAACATTATCTGAATATTCTTCTTCGTCTGAATGTCCCAAACTAGACTCATCATCTTGAAATTAAATTGCATTTGATTTCAGTTCTGCATCTTCTTGTACAGATTCATCCACCTTTGAATATTTGATTGATCCATAGGTTCCAGCTCATCAATTTGTTCGTGCTCCTACAAGAGGACTGTTCTTCAGGAGGTTCAGTTTTATTTCGCGTTGTTCGCCTTCGTTTGCCTTATCGTCTGTCTTTTATTTTGATCTGCAAAACTTCGTTTGCGTGTTTTTTCTAAGTGTCTTTCATTGATCACTTGAAAACATGAGTGTATTATTTAAATGCATGGGATATATTGTTTCAATTACTGTCGCATACATGAGGCTCCAAAAATTTGCACATGCTTTGGTCATGTGTCCTTCTGGTGATCCGTCAGTTGCCTCCCGACGAAACACCTATGGCAAACGTCACACTGGAACGGCGGTACACCTTTCTGCCTTTTCTTACCTTGTGATGCTTGTATGCAGGTTCCGTATCCGTCTTTGAATGATCCGCGTTGCTGGAGCATTTATTTCTTCATCTTTGGTTTGAGAGCAGCTTGTTTTGCACTTCGTGACATTGTATCCGATATTGGTAAGACAGTTAATCGCAATCAGCAGACAGAACATATGGTTTGCACTCAGGCGGTCATCATTGAGACCTGATGAAAATGTACTTGAAAATAGTCATAGCTGAAAATGTTTAGATATCGATTCGTACCGCTATCGATAGTAATGATATCCATTGATGGAGATCGTTTCCCTTGAATATACTTTCAAGTGAATCTTCGCTCAAACACTAGCCACAGATCTGTCTGTCGAAACAATCAAGTTCTTTTTTGATTTCCAAAGAAGTGCATAATAAAATCACTATTTAGTCACCGGTGGTCAAAATAAATAACATAAGTTTTGAAATCTGTTCAGTTAATGCACCTGATGTTTTGTTTTTAACTCAGATCAATATGATCAAAAGGCCACTCAAAGAATCTTCGGGTCGAGTGAGATGAACCCGACGTTTGAGCGCCACTGTTCAAGGTGCGAGGTACTTTTTTCATACATCGAGTTCATTTTAAATCAGGGTTCATCAAATTCACTAAATTCAGCTCATGTGTCAAAACTTTGGTGTGTGTGAATTTGATTAACCCCCACAGAGACAGGACTCTGCAATGTAACAGCATCTGTGGGAAGAATGGAAGGTGACCAAGCGGCTCATCTCTTAATTTGTAGACGTATAGGTGAATACGGGGCCTCCTCAGCCGTGCGGGGTAAGATGCGCGGCTACAAAGCAAGACCACAGAGGGTGGGTGGCTGTCTGATTCCTCTCGATGATGGTCTAGACAATTTTCGATTGGAAATTGTCTCGACTTCCCCTGGGCATAAAAGTATCATCGTGTTAGTCAAGGATATATTGAAATGAATTTGGTTTAGAAACCCCGCAGTTATTAACCTGTGGAAGTGCTTAATGAACACTAAGTCATGAGGCGGCAATGTCCCCAGTGGGGGGGGATGTAATGCCAACGAAGAGAGAGAGATAGGTGAACAGGCAACATGGAGAGCTGAATTTTTACTCTCACACAGATCCTATCCGGACACGTCTGTTTCGCCAATATTCAGATCGGTGAGGCCACGCGTCGCCACCTCAGATTTGGCGTGTTTCAGTTGAGGAGGCTCCTGAGGACGTGGCTTGGAAGCGACAGAGGATTGCCAGCCCATGATTTGGATAACACCACAGAGTTGTCATCAGAAAACATGTAGAATGAGTAAAGTAGAGTCGTCACGCATATACTGTCTGGAGCCAAAAGCGTGGATGGAGAGGGGGAGGATCAGGTTGGGCTTCAGGTCGTCAGGCACTGATGTTTTCTGCCAACCGGAATCGTCGAACCGATCTCTACTACGCGAACAGTCAACTTCCTGAAGTTACGTAGGGCACGCCAGTGCGGGATGACCGTAGACATTTGTCATCACACCCCCCTCCCCCTAAACTGTCCACGCGGTATATGGACGGATTACCCTTTAGTGGATAAGAACGCAACATGAGCTGGCGAAGGCGGCACCACCGAGGACGAACGAAGCACGATAGAACAGACAAAAGAATGATTTTTCGGATGCCCAACAGGGAAGATCGATATAATGAAATAATACGAACATTACTTGAGAAGATAAACCGTTAATGAACGGGTTATTACGTGCCAGTTTGACACATGTAGGAGGCGAACGGGAACCTTTTTTACGAAGGTGACAATGTGGCAAAACAACGAGAGCGGTGTGGATGCGAACCAACGCTGCGCACAGTACCTTCACAATGTGGCAAACAACGAGGCGGTGATGTTGAATCAGTATACGTGCATAGTACCAGACGTATCGAATATGTTATCTGTTTGTGATTAAATTTATGTAAACATTGCTAAAGATACTGCAACATTTATTTTATTTGTAGATCTTTGTTTAAGCCGTAAGCTTGGTCGTAAGTCTTGTTTGTGTCGCAATTTAATTTCAAGTTAGATGCTTAGGAAATTCTTGGTGGTTCCGCCTTTTGATGTCTTAACTATAGACAGGAATATATAGATGAGCGAAGATAAATCCTGTCTCCAAACGAATTGTCAAACGTGTCTCCAACGAGCATGACGTCACGATTTCAATGGAAACGTTAAGGGCTGTGGACGTCATATGCATGTGCACGGGCAAAAATCCTGACTCAGCCATGCTTTCGCTCATCTATAGATTCTACTACTATAGTCTTATTACGTCATTTCTGAAAAGCAAATAAATTGAAAGCGCTGCTATTATATTATTGAGAAGAATTACTGATTTACTAATAAAAACTTTAATAATCCACCACCAATCATGTGTTGGTGCCTTCCTCAAAAGTACAAAAAAAGAGTTAGTGCTTTTTAGCGCGTGTTTTGTTCATAGAAACAGTATTTTGGTCATAACTTGATCCCATCCATCTGGCCAATTTCAACAGCAAACAAATGGGACAAGATTCTCCAGTCGAATGGAATTGTTGCGAGTAATCTTATCAATGCTAAGTTCAAAAGTACAATGAACGTTCGCTAATTGGGGTTTTTCTAGTTGGGCGTTTTTATTAGTTCAGCGAATTAGCGAAACTCAATAAAAAGCAGCTAAACGTCAATGTATATCAAAAAACGCGTTGACGTTTTATTTCCGCGTTTGACGGGATCGATATTTTCTGCGCGCAAATTTTCCTTTGTTCAATGCAAAAGTAAAAACAACATTGACGCTTGTCAAACGCTCCCAATTAGTATTCAAGAAGGGTGAGGTCGTGCCCCAATTAGCGAACGACCACTGTATACAAAATTTTGTACACATACACACAGATACATACATACATACACACAAACAGACGTCAATTTCAATTTACGAGTTGAGTCGATTGGTATATAACACTATTACCTCCGAGCCTATCAAAAGTTTGTTTTTGAGTGATCTTATAGCCTTCATGTATACTTGGAACAGTATACGATAAAGGCAAAAAACCATGAATAATCCAACTATCGATGTTCTGTTCGCCCAAAATAGCCTTCATTCAAAAGTTTATTTACGAGAAGGAAAAAAAGAACAAAAAGTTATCTGAATCTTTTACTGCCTGAGAATTCAAACTGCACAATCCACAAATATGCTTCTTCTGGTCCGTGTACAGTACGCCTGTGGTCATAGATGTTTTTTGATCTCATAACTTTTAGTACAAAGCTGGACAGTTTGCTTTTCCTCTTCTTTTGCGTAAATCCGTCGGGCGGTTATTTGTCTTTGACACTTAAATCAAATGAACTTTTCGTGAGCAATGTTTCCAGATCTGGGTGATTCGATTCATTATATAATTCACATCGTCAGCATTTTATTCGGAAGGCGTTTATCTGTTGAAGCTGTTTCATTAATACATTTTTGGGTCGTGTATGAATTATCAGATTTGACCCACCAGAATTCTTTTTTTTGCGTTTGACATTTTGCGTGAAGTTGGTATTTTGCCCAAGATGTTTCGCTCTTTTGCAACGGAGTTGAATTTGATAAGGCTGTCGGATTAGGGATCTTTAATTTTTTCAGTGATTTGGTAATATTTTTCATGATTTAATTCTGAGTACTGCAATCAAAAGCTTTACATGTTGTTCTGTTGATTGCGCTATTCAAATTAATTCATGAAGCCAAATGTTACTTAGGTCCTTTGAAAGTTAAGCGAAATTATCGCTCGATTCGGAAATGATTTAGCCAAATCCCTCCTTTGCATCACTTCGGTTTGTCAGAACTTTTCAAATTATAAAAATAATTTAAAATGAGATTACTGCCCGTCTCCACAAAATTGCATATACCTTGTGTGTTTATTTCGGCTTCGATTGTTGTATGCACAGCTCTTTCAATATTTTCTATATGATGTATTCTTCTAGCGAGTCCGCTCTAATTTAACTTTCGAATGTTCCATACTAAATCGCTAGTGGGCAAGGTTTACGACACATACCACTTTTGAATAGATTCAATTACTGAACCTTATCCTGGATCAGGTTTGAATGGCATCGAATCGTCATCGTTATGTGTTTCTGTTTTAACTTTCTGGAGATCAACTAAGTTGGCTGGCTATTTAACTCCTCTATAATATGATCCCTCAAATGCTGCTCCGGAGATTTTTGCATTATAATGATTTTTTATGTAAATTAATCATATGCACCACATAACGAACAAAGTTCAGGCATTCTTCTTTACGATGAATGAAACGATATTTCGTATTGTTTGCACCCATGATGTTCAGTCTTTTGAATTTGCTTGTTATGATTGATGATGATCTCTTTGATACGAAATTTTGCGGCAAATTTCACATTGATTGGTTCACCACTTGGTTCTGCTTTTAATGTGTTTTCAGAATGGACGTTGTGCTATCGGGCAACTTTTAAATTATTTATAGGATTTATGCTTCGCATCTTCAGCATAAGTTCCAATAATTTCCATGGACTGCAGAACGCTTGCACCTCTTGCAGTGAGTCTGAAATTGGTCAAATTCTACCAACCGTAGTCGACAGACAATACAGATGACCTGACTCATGTGGTCGTCGCGGGATATCTACGATATGATGTTCATAAAACCTATTATTTATCAGAACCAATAAATAAACTCTCGATCGTCATTACTGTGATTGAAAGATAATGCAATATCCATTTCTGAAGATCGTTTTGTTTGAAAAACATCGTCAAGAGATTCCTTGCTCATACACAACCGACACATTTATCAATGTTTTTCGCTAATTTCGTAGTTTCTGCTTTGGACGAACGATAATGCATTAGAGATATTTTTTTTTAAATTCGCAAATATTTATAGAAAAGAATGGCATCATAAACTAAGAGATTTTTTATGTTTGGTCAACAGCGGTAGTATCAAATGAACTAACAATCATTTTATAAAAAGTTCATTTCATACATGAAAATCATTCTGAATCTAAATATTCGATCCAACATTGTATAAAACGAACACACCATAAATTTCAATTTTTACGATTCAGCAAACAAAAGGCTGAAAAACAGTTCAGCAAATTTTATTTCCAGGAGATGAAGATTCAGAAAAGTATGTTTCGTAATTTACAAGATCGAAATCATTCTTAAATTTCAGTTGTTGAATGACACCTTAAGACATCCTTGAAGCCAGACGATCTATTCAATACTAGTCTCGATCTTTGGATCTATAGCCTACTTCGAGTAACCGATGTCCCATGCCCTTGAGCCATTTGGCTCCCAGCTTAATCTTTTGGTGGGTTCTGCCACAGGTGACGGTGCTCATATCGTGGCAGCTCACGTCGATTACGCCAGGCGCAAATCTAATGAAAGCTTTCTGGGTCAGTTCGATTCTCGCTATTTGCGAGGTGACACGGCTTCCATCATAGGACTACGCCATATTCCAGAATGCTGAATCAACGATGCATGCAGCGTTTGAGGCAGTAATTATCACTATTCTCGGTGTTGTGCTTCAGAACCCCCTATACAGCAAACAGCTTTAGCTATCGTGGTTTGAGATGTGCCCACTTAAAAACGAAGTTTATTGTACAGTGAGATAATGATCTTTGACGAGCGAGACTCGGTTCATCGTTACATCGTGCATAGTGTATCTGAAACTATTAGAGAGCAGAGATATGTGAATTCAATGCGACATTGTTTACATTCGCCACCATTACATCTTATGTCACACATCAATCCAAAAGTCTATCAGCACCTGCTTGCAACTTGCAACACGCAAAAATTCAAGTTAGAATGGCATATCCTTAACTATGCTCGTTGATGAAGATATATTCCACGTTCATTTTGATGCAATATTCATTTATGATGTGGAATAGACTTATGCAGCGGTTCATCGAATTACTTCACTGATGGATTTTGATATTTGAGTGAACAAAAGTTCATTTGCGTCTGGCGAACACAAATGAACTTTGTCGGGCGACACCTGCCCAAATGTCAAAACATCGGGTGAGTGAATTGATGAACTCCTGCACAGCTCCATAGACTTAGAGATAAAATGTGAACTCCCGCAAAATGAACTCCATGTTATGACGTTTGAGCGGGTCGCATAATGAACGCAAATGAACTTTTGTTCGAAGACGACCGCTCAAATGTCAAAATCATCGGTGAGTGAATTCGATGAACCCCCTGCATAAGTCTCCAGGCAGTATAGGTTCATTATTTGACTTTTGAGCGGTGCTGAAATTCATTTTAACAACCTGATATGAAAGAGTGTCTATTTTAGTAAACAGCGCACCGTCACAAACGTCATTGTTCATTTGATGCATCTCCCCATTACACTATTAGGTTCTGCAGCATGACGTCACGAATGAATTCGGTCCTCGTCAATGAATCCTTTTTGACAGTTCAGTAGTACTTTCCACTGACTCCGACGCGGACTCCTGGACAAGGTTCGGAGTTCGTGATTGGTTGGCTGCCCCCGAGTCCAATGCTAGTAATACTAATCTGTCATCAGTTTGAGGTTAGATACAGACGCTGCAGAACCTAATTACTAGCTATTTGCAGACATACTCCCAAAGACTGCACTAAAAGTATGGAAAAGAAGTAAAGTAAAATTTAGTAGTTAGGTAGATGAGATAATCTGATTTGAAAGCAAAATTGAAAATGCTATCAATCAAGACAGAACCTATGAATCTCCAAATTCCGGGTCATATCAATTATGTCGACTTTGTATGAGCGAGGAATTACTGGATGATATATTCAAAGAAGACAATCTCTTCCAATGGCTATCGATTATCTTCAATTGTGGTAACATCATTACAACTAAAATAATCCATTGCTAAATAAATGTAATGCTGTCTTTATAGGTTTCACCGATGACCACTACTATCTATCTGTTCATTTGTGGTCGAATACGAATGATCGAATCTCCACCAATATCGAACTCATGTCAAGAAGTACAAGACATTCTGCAATCTATGGTTGGGACCGAAGAAGTTGGAAACGAGAATCAAGCCCGTAGTTATCAACGATCCGGGACGGACGCCAATATGGCGATTCCAATTGCTGGACGAAGAACCGCAACGAACTGATTCACTGATTCAATGAAGTGTCTCAAAACATTTGATACGAAAAAAACAGGTTATCAATCATCATAGGGCCTTATGTCTCTAAGAATATGCCGGAACGATGTGGAAATCGTTCATGTTAGTTGCAAAATATTACAAATCCTCAATTCCATTATAAATCAATTGAAATATTTCAGTGAATTTTTGAACAACCACATAAAACGTCAGGAATTGTAAATGATCAGGGGACGAGCTCAAATCACTGATACAATGTAAAGTGTGTCATAAAATATTTAATACGAAAAGCAGTTAACGAATCATAAGAGGCTCCATATGGCCCCAGGAAATATGTTTGTGAACGTTGGGGAAAATCATTTGCAAGAAGGTAAGATATATCTGCATCCTTCATTCCATTATGAATAAATTAGAATATTCCAGGGAACAATTGGTTCAACACACAAAATGTTACAAAGATAACTCAGATGATTACCAAACTGCAAATGCGTATGATGAACGAAAAAATGAATCACTGACCGATTTGCGATGTGTCGTCATCAAAAACGAGGAATGCTGATGACATGAATGATGGATTGTATGAGGAAGCTAAAATTGAAACCTGTTTGGATTTGAGCAGGAAGCACGAAGCATTAACAACGGGCCAATCTAAAAATGAAACCGTCGTTGGAACCATTTAAGTGTGAGATATGTCAAAAAATCCTTTTTGTTTCGAGGCAGATTAAAGCAGCATAAGAAGTATACACATGGGAAGAAGCAACACGAGGCCTTCATAAGGGGTGGAAAACCTTTGCACACCAGTTAGTAGAACTTTCGACAGCTGGTAAATTCTAATATCTAAACCTATTTTTTATTGCTATACTAGGCAATTCACATGCAAGACTATATGCGAACGCACGAACTGCGCCAGAACGGCAGTCGAATGAATCGGAAAATTGCAACTCAAGAACTTTCCAATGCAATTTCGCCAGAAGACATACAAAACCGACAGGGACCTAGTTCACAAACGCTACCAGCATGGACCAAAAAACACGAGTGTCACTGGCATTCAGGCTTCCGATTTTCAAAAAGCGTAAGACATTTGATGATCAATTGATTAATTAATGATTATTCTTATCTATTGATTTCAAATATCAGAAGTCCTTTGGCAAAACATATGTAGTCATAATCGAAAACGAGACATCAAAAAGTAGAAGCACTATTTTGTCAGCCAGATAAAACGAACATTAATACATATTTATGATCCATATAAATATTATTTTGTAACTTGAATAAAGCTGTCATGCACATATTTGGAATGCACAAATAAAAGTAACTCAATCAAACTTGTTAATACAAATTGAATTAGTTTCAACCGGGCTGGCTTGTCAAACTAACCTCATTCAATTAAATATCGAGCGCAATTGTTGATGAAGATGTATGTGAATGCCAGACAACTAAATACTCAATCAAATTTCGGTTGGCATCGTTAAGAACAACATACGTGAATGGTGCTGGTTTTGAAAAATTGATTGCGAGAGTTCGGCTATGCCAGGTGTTAGAAATCGATCTCATCAGTAGCTTCTGAGCTGCAGAGGGCGATGGATGCGTTGGCTGGACATATAACTCTACATGATCCCCTCAAATGCCATTCGAGATTATTACTATAATGATTTTATGTAAATTAATCAAATGCACCACATAACGAACAACGCATTTCTCTAACAATGAATGAAACATATTTTACTGTTTCCGTACCAGATATTCAATCCCTTAAATTTGCTTATGATTGATGAGATGGGTCCTTGATTTAAAATTTTGCGGCAAATTTCACATTGGATTGGTTCAACATTTGCTTTGCTTAATGTGTATTCAGAATAGATCGTTTTGCTATCGGAAACTTTTTGAATTATTCCACAGCATAAGTGATTGCACAAATCGGGTGGCTATACAATGCTCAATTGAGCAATATTATGTACATTAATGCTAATTGTTTGGGATTAATACTCTTTCCTATACAGAAGAAGTTGTATACATGGTCATAGTGAGTCCTGCCATTTGCGCAAAAATACTGCTCTTGATTTTACTTCATCTAACGGATTTTATAGTATTAGGCAATTAGTTCAATCATCAGAGGGATATTTAGTTCTTTTAAATGTCATGTCGTCAAACTGTCAAAAAATCCACGCCAGATCCATAGATCCAGTGAAAACACCAAGTGTATTTTCGTGCGCGCCCTGTGGTTCTGGCGTGCATTTTTGATGCTGCGCTATGACATTTAGAAGATTCAAATATTCCCCATTAATTAAACTTACTTTGGGGCCCTCCTTAGCGTGCGGTAAAGAGCGGGCTACAAAGCAAGACCATGCTGAGGGTGGTGGTTCGATTCCCGTGCCGGTCTAGGAATTTTCGGATTGGAAATTGTCTCGACTTTCCTGGCATAAAAGTATCATGTGCTAGCCTCATGATATACGAATGCAAAATGGTATCCTGGCTTAGAAACCTCGCAGTTAATAACTGGAATGCTTAATGAACACACAGAGAGGCGGCAATGTCCCAGTGTGGGGATGTAGCCAATGAAGAAGAAGGCCATGAATTAAAACTTACTTGTTAAGACTATAAATCATATTTAGATGAGTAAATCTAGAGCAGATTTTTGCCCTGAGGTAGGGACAATACTGCCTGGCCACGTCCTCACAATCACGGAAGGATGGGAAGGAATGTTAGTTCAACATCTACTAGTGAAGATGCAGGGGAACTCCATACTACCTTCAAAGATGTCTCAGGAAGGAAATTTGTGTTAGGTTGGGTAACAATTGGGAGCTCTATTCGACACTATAGATCGTGTGTCATAAAAAACCATATGGTAAAAAATGATTAAAATACACATTTTCTTCATTCAGAAATGATACCTTTCTGACGGATAATATCGACCTAGGTGAATGATGGCCTCCCAATTTTCCTGTAGGGTAAGACGGTATAATGCGCCCCACCTGGCCAAAACGCCCCCCTGTGATTTCTAGAAAACTATAACTAATTAAGGGTCAAAATCAGTTGGCACCTATAAGTATTTGTAAACACATCATACTATGTGAACGCGGAAGTATTTTTGTATTACGCAATGAAAATAATAGCAAAACACAAAAGTTACAGTTTTGATGTAACTTTTCATATTTGTTTGCTCAACATTCTGGAGCGACTCTAGCACACTGTCTGGCAAATCCAGTACTGGAACACCTAGTTTGGCAATAAACTAACTTTCTCAGTGGTTAATATGATAAAATTGCTTCCATCTTCAAAAATGTAACGATTTCGGAAACATGTATTACTTGCCAATCGTTCCCAGTGTAGGCAGGACGATATGCCTTACCAACTTTTGATGCACACTTTACGATTGCAAAAATTGAAAAATCGCCACGAAAATATGAGGACTTTGAACGTTAATATCTCAAAATACTCGATGGATTTTCAATTTTCTTGACCATTCGATCGGCGAAGAGTCAACGCTTCATACCTGATGTATACCGAAATCGTTTTGTTACGCGGTTATTTTACAGGAATCGTTTTATGCGATTTTATTCACGCGAGTTTCTGATTTCCGCATTCCTTCAGACATACTCAATTTACGCGGTTTTAACGTTGTTTTAATTTACGCGGCCCATATCTTCCGCGTAAAAACTGATTCTAGTGAGTTACAATATCATGTTGTATCTTGCTTACAGTTTAGCACTTGGTTTCGGTGAATTTCGGTGAATCGTCAATCAAATCAATCCGCAAGCTTTTCCTTCCATAGCACTAAATTCCAACTAGAACTTGGCTTGCTTTTCAAATTAGCAGGTAATTTATCAGCATTTTAGTTATTCATTGAAAGTAGCCATGTCCGCCATTGCGGCTTTTTTAACTGGTGCAGTTCGTTTATGCTAACTTAAACGTGCGTTTTCCTGAAAGCTTGTGTTGTTTTTGACGATAGCTTCTTGCTTACGTCTGATGATGCAGCAGAGGGGCTTGAATCTCTTCGCTGCTGCAGTGAATGCGTTCTGGTAAACTTCTTTGGCCCGGTTTTTCTGATTCGTAGGTGTCTGCCGGACTAAAACGCTAAGTCCGACGCAATTCACGAAGGAATAATTATTATTATCAATAACGCTGACAGCCCAGCTTTCGCAATAGGTTTTTCTGTACGAGCCACTAGGGCTTAGACTTTAGCGATGGGTGGTAAGTCTCTGTAGCAGTTTGCGTAGGTGATGGCTGTAGTTGTACACTATCAGCAGCTTGTGCTTTTCTAAATTGTGTAACGATTACCATTAAAATAATATAAACCTTTATTAATACCAATTTCTAATGCTGGGTCACGAAGTTCAATCGATGTTTGGCATTGTTACCAATGTCGAATCGAGATACAATTATCGAACGATTTTTACTCTAGTTGAGTTTTTACTAATCAATTGGTAATTTGGGGTATGTGAACGCTTGAGGCAAGGATGTATTCTATTACCTTTACTTGTTCCTCATCGTAATCGATGAGATTCTGGCAGATGGATTGACCGTAGAACCCAAACCGCGGGCTGTTATGGCAGCCTATAACCATGGAGCACCTAAACGACTTCGAATTGGCTGATGACGTTGCACTTCTCGCGCAACGGCGCTCTGATATGCACAGGGCTGGTAGCGATAAATGCCGTTCAAAATAGTGACTTAGTGACCAACGATGACGAAAAAAGTGACCAAATAGTGACTTTCAGAAGCAGAAAAAGTGACCAATTAGTGACTTTTGTATGAAGTACTAACCTGGTAGTGAGCTGAGTTGCATTCGTATTGTTAATGTGTAACTCGTAGTAGATCGGAAACTAGGGGTATCATGTTTTTTCTAAATCCGTATTAGAATGCTATCAGAAATCAAACGAAGACAAAAATTACAAAATCATGAGGATTACTACTGCTCGTCGTGTGCATCTTCATCGTAACTAGGAGAGGATGGATCTTAGTAGGGACAACCGACTTGGCGACACCAGCATAAATACCACAGAGTTGGATATTGAGGAAGGCATTCGTTGGGACATCAAGAGGCTAGCAATATGACCATGGTAAACCTTATTCCGTAACACACGGGAGCAGGTAACTAGTTGCAAGTTGTTACACTAAACCATGCTTATAATTTCAACAACGATTTTGAAGCAAGTTCTACAGCATTGTGGTAATAAAGTTTAACTTGAGCTCGAAGTTTTTCTTGAAACTGCAGTTAGTGTATGAAAAAGGCAGAATGAAGTATACAAAATTTTGCACTGTCTTTTACTATCGATCAAAAAATATTGTCTCGTCAAAATATATTCCCAAAAGTTTCACCATATATAGATGATTCAGCTGCAAGGCAGTATGAAAAAGTTCTAGAACGATGTTTTGGATTGAGCTTTCGCTAATTTTTATATAGTTAGACGTGTGAACATTCGTTTTGGCACGTTGAAAAATTAACACGGTTTTTCGGCAAAAAAGAAATAAAATGATCTAATCAATTACTAGACAGAGAATTATTTGGAATCACGAAACTTATGAATCTTTATAAGGAAAAATTGTTGATAAAAAAAACTTAAAGAATCCAATATTATGATGACATTTTTAAAATACGATTTTTAATAATTAAAAATAACATGTTTAATTGAAACAAATTTAAATACATATAGAGTCCATTTGCCATTTGCTTTTTTCGAGACCCTGATCTCGGTTTCATTAAAAACATTAACTCATATATAACATGAATTTTACCGAACCTAAGTTTCCTAAGCACGGCAAATGCTGGGTAAAGCGTACCATTGGTACTTCGCGTACCCTGAAGGAATAAAATAGACCCCATCTCGCGGTCCTTAGCCTCTTACCCAGCAACTCCTATCCCTACACTCCCGCGGTGCTGGCCGGGATACGAGCAACCTTAGGGAAGATCAGGTAACCAACCCCTGGTGGGAACTATGGTCATATGCTGACAGGGAAGGGGGTTTGCTCCTCTTCAGGTGCAAATCTTATTGAGCGTCTGTTCTCCATGTCAGGATCGGCTCATAACAGCGTCTGTTCTCCATGTTAGGGGCGGCTGATCATCGTCCGAGTGCCGAAGCGAGGGACTCTATGAAACTGTGCACCATGGTCCACCGAAATAAGGAGGAATGGTCCTCCGGAAATTTAGGGGTTTGGTGTCAGGCCCTGCAAGCCAGCCTTTAAAAATCATAAGCAACGAACAATCAACAAGAGAGTATGGACCGGAACAATCAGCGAAGAATACTTCGAAGAAAAGGGACTAGTGATTGGAAACTCGGTCCGTGCAACTGTACATCTCTTAACTTCATCGGGAGTATACGCATACACCCCGATGTGCTCAAATACCGTCGAGTCGGCGTCGTAGCGCTGCAGGAGGTTTGTTGGAAGGGATCAATGGTGCGAACGTTTAGAGGTAATCATACCATCTACCAGAAGCTGCGGCAACACACACGAGCTGGGAACAGCTTTCATAGTGATGGGCGATATGCAAGGCGCGTGATCGGGTGGTGGCCGATCAATGAAAGAATGTGCAGGTTGAGGATCAAAGCGCCGGTTCTTCAACTTCAGCATAATCAACGTCCATAGCCCACACTCCGGAAGCACTGATGATGATAAGGACGCATTCGTGAAGTACGACAGCTGCCCAAGCCACGACGTCAAAATCATCATAGGAGATTTGAACGCTCAGGTTGGCCAAGAGGAGGAGTTTAGACCGACTATTGGAAAGTTCAGCGCTCACCGGCTGACGAACGAAAACGGCCTACGACTAATTGATTTCGCCGCCTCCAAGAATATGGCCATTCGTAGCACCTACTTCCAACACAGCCTCCCGTATCGGTACACCTGGAGATCACCACTGCAGACAGAATCACAAATCGACCACGTTCTGATTGATGGACGGCACTTCTCCGACATTATCGACGTCAGGACATATCGTGGCGCTAACATCGACTCTGACCACTATCTGGTGATGGTTAAACTGCGCCCAAAACTATCCGTCATCAACAATGTTCGGTACCGACGACCGCCGCGGTACGACCTAGAGCGACTGAAGCAACCTGATGTCGCCACTGCATACGCGCAGCATCTCGAGGCAGCGTTGCCGGAAAAGGTGAGCTTGATGGGACCCCTCTTGAGGACTGCTGGAGTACAATTAAGCAGCCATTAACGACGCAGCGGAGAACAACGTCGGGTATATGGGTCGAAGTCGACGGAACGATTGGTTCGACGAAGAGTGCAGACAGATTCTGGAGGAGAAGGACGCAGCGCAGGCGGTCGCGCTGCAGCAAGGTACCCGGCAGAACGTGGAACGTTATAGACGGAAACTGCGGATCCGCCGTTTCCAGGAGAAGAAACGCCGCCTGGAAGAAGCGGGAGTGCGAGGAGATGGAACAGCTGTGCCGTTCTCAAGATACACGCAAGTTCTATCAGAAGCTCAACGCATCCCGCAAAGGCTTCGTGCCGCGAGCCGAAATGTGCCGGGATAAGGATGGAGCATCTTTGACGGACGAACGTGGTGATCGAAAGGTGGAAGCAGCACTACGAGGAACATCTGAATGGCGCTGAGAGTACAGGCAGTGAAAGTCAAGGCAGCGGAGGAGATGACTACGTCAGTTCAGCGGACGATGGAAGCCAACCAGCCCCCACCTTGAGGGAAGTTAAGGATGCCATTCAACAGCTAAAGACCAATAAAGCAGCTGGTAAGGATGGTATCGGAGCTGAGCTCATCAAGATGGGCCGGAAGAAGCTGGCCACTTGCCTGCACATACTGGATAGTCAGAATCTGGGAAACCGAACAGCTACCGGAGGAGGAAAGGAAGGAAGGGTTATATGCCCCATCTACAAGAAAGGCGACAAACTGGAGTGTGAGAACTCTCGAGCGTTCTCCATCATTAATGCTGCCTACAAAGTGATATCCTAGATCATCTTCCATTGTCTGTCACCATTAGTGGAACGAGTTCGTGGGAAGTTATCAAGCCGGCTTCGTTGACGGCCGCTCGACAACGGACCAGATCTTTACTGTACGGCAAATCCTTCAAAATGCCGTGAATACCAGGTCCCAACGCACCATCTGTTCGTTGATTTCAAGGCGGCATACGACAGTATAGACCGCGTAGAGCCATGCGGGAAAATTATGGAAGAGAACAGCTTCCTGCGAAGCTTACCAGACTGATCAAAGCAACGGTGGATGGTGCGCAAAACTGTGAAGCTTTCGGGCGAACACTCCAGTTCGTTCGAATCGCGCCGGGTACTAAGGCAAGGTGATGGACTTCGTGCCTGTTGTTCAACATTGCGCTAGAAGGTGTCATGCGGAGAGCCGGGTGTAACAGCCGGGGTACGATTTTCAACAGATCCAGTCAATTTATTTTGCTTCGCGGATGACATGGACATTGTCTGGCCGAACATTTGCAAAGGTGGCAGAACTGTACACCCGCCTGAAACGTGAAGCAACAAAAGTTGGACTGGTGGTGAATGCGTCAACGACAAAGTACATGCTTGTGGGCGGAACTGAGCGCGACAGCGCTCGCCTGGGAAGCAGTGTTACGATAGACGGGGATACCTTCGAGGTGGTCGAGGAATTCGTTTACCGCGGATCCTTGCTAACGGCTGACAACAACGTTAGTCGTGAAATACGAAGGCGCATCATCTGGTGGAAGTCGGGCCTACTACGGGCTCCAGAAGAAACTGCGGTCGAAAAGATTCGCCACCGCACCAAATGTGTCATGTACAAGACGTTAATAAGACCGGTAGTCCTCTACGGACATGAAACATGGACAATGCTCGAGGAGGACTTGCAAGCACTCGGAGTATTCGAGAGACGGGTGCTTAGGACCATCTTTGGCGGTGTGCAAGAAGACGGTGTGTGGCGGCGAAGAATGAACCATGAGCTCGCCCAGCTCTACGGCGAACCCAGTATCCAGAAGGTAGCTAAAGCCGGAAGGGTACGATGGGCAGGACATGTTGCAAGAATGCCGGACAGCAACCCTGCAAAGATGGTGTTCGCTTCCGATCCGGCAGGTACGAGACGGCGTGTAACGCAGCGAGCTAGATAGTCAGACCAGGTGCAGAACGACTTGGCGAGCGTGGGGCGTATCCGAGGATGGAGAGATGCGGCCTCGAACCGTGCATTGTGGCGTCAAATTGTTGATTCAGTGTTATCTGTTTAGATGTAGACTAAATAAATGAATGAATGAAGTTTCCTAAGTTTCAAGTTTCGTAAAATGTGATCCAAAATCTTAAATTAGATGTAGAAATTGCTTTGGAAAATTCTGAAAAAAATTTCAGAAATTTCAACAGAAGTTGATTTTTTGTGGAAAACTTTGTGAAAATTTCTAGATTTTTTTTTTTTCAGAAATTGTGCAGAAAATACTTCAATCCTTGTGAAATCTTTCTCCAGGAGTTCAAACGGAAATTCCAACAGAAATCCGATTGCGAATGTCAGCACAAAAACTTCCGGAAATTCTTTCATACCATAAATTCGAGGCAGAATATTTTGTAGACATTCCTGCTGTCTTTCAGCAATTTCCGCGGAAACCGCACGTCAATTGCTATAAAAACTTCTCCGCAAATAAGTGAAAAAAAAATCTCCTTCAAATAGAAGCGAATTTTTTCATGAATTCCGGTAGAAATCTTTTCGAGAATTTCTGTAGATATTGTTTAGTGAATTCCTAAGAAAAATCTTCTGAAAATTATTTCCCAAATTTAAGGCGGAATTTTTACGGAATTTACAGAAATTACAGTGAAAGTTTCTCTAAGAGAAACAAAGTTAGGAAGAATTATTTCCCGAATTCAAGGCGGAATTTTTACGGAATTTACAGAAATTACAGTGAAAGTTTCTCTAAGAGAAACAAAGTTAGAAAGCTTTTTATAACGAAGGTGGATTTTCTCTAGATACAGGCAACTTACCCAACTTAGTAAGTAGTGCGCTGGATTCGCCTAAAGATGTGCTAAACAACGCATCAACTAGTTTGACAGATAAAACTTCGGAAGAAAGTTCGGTTCAGAAGTCCCGGTGTCCGGAATTCTAATGTGGTGCTACGCCGACAATATCATGCTGTGTGGTTCGTCGTAGAGGGTTAATCCATCACAAAACTAAGAAATATCTCCGAATTATGTCAAAATTGACGTAACCAAAAAATGGATATTCAGAAACGATGAAAATGACAACAAGTGAAGTTCTTACCCTTATAATGCTTGTTAAACGAGTGCTCAAGAGTATAATGCATTCAATAATGGCTTGGAAATATCCAAAAAAAAAGGGTAAGCATAGACTTCAAATGTGGAGTTCCTTCTCAACGACATTTTGCTATCGAAAACTAAACCCTACGCTCCTTATTTATTAAATTTCCACCTCAATAAATTTCCAAATTCAGGCTAAAAGTCTCCCTAATAAAGACACAAAAAAAAATTTCCACCCAAAACTGAATCCGCGCGAAGCCTCAACCGTTATGTAAATCCGCATCAAATCCGCGAGAATAGCAAAAACCGCGCCCAAGCTTCGCTGTGTGGTCTGTCTGTGTGTCTCTCTATCCCGAAGTCCATGGTTCGAACCCACTCTGCCTTTCATAAGACGGCCTTGGAGCAATTTTTCAAACTTTATATATTTTGCTAACAGATTTACATTCGATTTGGTTGATGATAATGGTAAGTGTACAAATGATTTTTATTTTGAACTTTTTTTTACAAAAAGGTGGTGTGAAAATAGTGACTTTAGTGACCATTTTCCGAAAAATAGCGACTTTAGTGACTTTTGGATGCAAATAGTGACTTTTTAGTGACTAGGCTCAAAATAGTGACCAAGTCACTAAGAAGTGACTTGCTACCAGCCCTGTATGCAGAATAAGCCAACAACCTTACCGAACGCTTCTCCTCGGCAGGTTTAGTCATCAACGTCAACAAAACCAAATCGTTGGGTGTTAACAAGGTGACTCCTTCCAGTTTCACAGTAGCCGGGCAACCAGTGGAGAATGTTGAAAGCTTCCAATATATTGGTAGCCAAATGGCGTCAGACGGCGGTACCAAGATCGACATAGGCGCACGGATCAAGAAAGCAAGGGCTGCCTTTGCGAGTTTAAGAAATATCTGGAAAAGCAGGCAGATAAGTGAACGCACCAAAATACGAATTTTCAATTCTAACGTGAAATCTGAGCTGCGAAACATGGTGTGTGTGTCAGTGGAGAACACTCAACGGCTGCAGGTGTTCATTTACAGATGCCCGCGGTATATAATTCGTGCCTGGTGGCCTCACAACTGAATCTCAATCAACGAGCTCCATCGTCGTTGTCACTAGAGGCCGATAGCAACAGAAATTCGGGATCGGAAGTGGGTTGGGTCGGCCACACCCTACGTAGGAGTGGAAACGAAATCTGTGGTAAAGCATTAGACTGGAACCCAGCGGGACATCGCAGCAGAGGCAAGACCCAGAGGCTCATGGCGGCGAAGCCTCAATAAAGAAATAAAAGAAGTCGACCGAAATCTAACCTGGCAACAGGTTAAAGCGATAGCCGGGCATCGCTCAGGATGGAGATCTTTCAAGTTGGCCCTTTGCACCACTGGAGGTGTACAGGATCCATAAGTAAGTAAGTAAGTAAGTATAATTTCTGGATCAGTCTATACATGATAGATGTTTAGGCATTTTGGAATTGATATGATAAAGTTTATTATTGTTTGGAAGCTTTTGAGATGAATTATATGTACAAAGGGCAATGGTTGAAGCCCGTTTTCTGGTTCTGGTAATTGCCAAAAGAAACTATGCTAATTGACAGAAGTACGTGCAGTTTGGTATTAGTATGATCACGTTGGTTTTAATTTGGAAACATGAAATAAAAAGGAAAGAGGGTAGGAGAGGTGGAAGAACGAATTCTTAATCATTTGATCTCTAAAAAATGAAAATGATCAAACTGATGTAAAATGATTAAACTAAATTTTACACTTTTGGTCGAACTTAGGCCAGCCGGCGTTCGAAAAAATGTGTAGATGTAGATACCTTGCGTGCACCGCCCACCTCCCCCTTAATTAACCAATATTAGAGTAGAGTGGGGCAAGAGTGCGCGTGGGGTAAGAGTACGTTTTCGATTTTTTGAAGTAATAAAAAAAGATAAACTAGCAGCACTGCATCAGTTTGACAGGTATTCTGGCCAACTATTATCATGTGTAATTGTAAACGATTTGAATAAACAACAAGGGAGATATGGAGTTAGATAACTTTTGGTCATTTTTCTAAAAATAATTGGATTTCCGCAACTAGTATTTCATTACCATATACGTTCAATCAGGTGAACATTATACCATTTCGATAACCTTATGTATAGAGTACTTTGTTGTACAGAACACCAATCCGGTTGGTTTTCCAAGAAGTCAAAACCATTACTTAAATAATTTTTGGGACTGTGGGGTAAAAGTACGCAGGAACCGGTGGGGCAAGAGTACGCATATGAATCTTCAAGTTATGATGTCAAACCCGTATCTCCGGCCGAAATAAGACTTCTTCCAAAGCGTAAAGATCCACAACTAAGAAAAAAGGGACAGAATTTGAAATTTTTAGTTTTTAGGATAAGTTGAAGTAATTTGGTGTTAGAAAGGACTAAGCGAACAATGCACTGAAGCGAAATAATTAAATTTTATTAGGACTTGTTTTACACCTAAACATAGTGCGAAAACACAATTTCATCTAAATGATAACTTCATTTAATCAAAAGAAACATTCAAAAATTACGCAACGTTTAGCTGGGAGGGGTTGCGAGATGTGTGACGATCCATATAATTTTTAGAGGATTCATACAAATAGTGTAAGATGGTGGGGGGGGGGAGGCGTTGATAAAATAGCCAAATTTTACGTTACGTGATTGGTGGACTTTCTTTAAGGAACATGCCTTTGTATACGCCACGTGAAACCTGATATATATTTTAACCTCTGTAGTTTTTTGTATATATAAAAAACAATGGTTTTTCGAATGAAAGTGCACATTTCCCTTCAAGAGTTACGTAATCTTTAAACATTCCCTAATATATGCTCATTAAACATCAATTAAATGTTATCAACTCTTATTTGTGTTAATATATATGTTACGTACAGAATTAGAATGTTGCATCCCAAGATGCACCTTACTAAGCAATCAGATAGGCAGCAGCAAGACAGACAATACGAATGTGTTTCATCGTCGTATGTTTCTTTTCACACTATATCTATTGCGTATGTAAATGCGTACCAGCGAGTCAGGTCAAAGTATAGGTAGCTCTTCGGCAGCTAACTGCCGTCGCGTCGATCGCAGCGATCGCAGCACATATTAGAAGTTTAGTTCGCTCTTGCATATCACCCGTGTCGGTCGGAAAGTAAAATACAGTCCACTTCATATTCAGACGTTATGGTTTGTTATTCTGATTAGAATAAATTGTCCGTCGTGTCGCAGTTAATCTTAAATCCGTGTTTTTAAAGCTAAGTTCCGAAACGCACTATTCCGCGAGTGACCCGTAGATTTGATCTGGCCAGTGAAAAACAGTTTTATAACTAACATTTTTGGTCCTGATCGAGCCGGATGAGATCAATCCGTGGGACCACGTCCTGGTGAATAGTGCGCGTGGCTTGGGTTAATTGTGTGTCCGACCTATTGTCCAACGACATTGCGCGTGAAAAAGTGAACTTGTAAAATTGTATGCGGAGTGCAAAGTGTGCTCTGATCCATTGTGCGGAATCGATATCCGTCTTCTGCTAGTGAGCAAATTAATTAATGCCAATGGATAGCAGTTAGTAAAAGTGATTTAAAATATCCTGTGTGGCCGTGTATGCAGTTTGGAATCAACGTTCTTCACAACTGATGCTGAATATTGGATTTTGATGCTGCATTTCGACATTTTGGATACCCCGAAGGATCAACCATCTAAATTCAGCTAAGTAGAGTGTGTGTGTGAATGTGTGGTTGAGGAGGCTTGGGCTCAGCGTGGTCTGCATGTGACGCTAGCCAAATAAAAGCGCATTGTCTTGAGTTAAATTTGCAAGCGCTCTGTTACCGTACTGTGGTGCGGGTTTGGACAAATTGAATTTTATTTGTGGAATTTTGGAGAAACAATTTTGAGTTCTCCGGTTGACTAATTTGTTCGGCACATTTGCGATTGCCATTTGACTAATTCCCACAGTTAGTGGTTGATAATTGAGCTGTCAATTCTGTCAATCCGTTCCGCTTGAGGTCTCGGTCGTGGTTCAGTGCTAGTGAAGTGTGATCTTTGTGCTATTCAGAATGCCGAAGTCCAATTTGAGGCAACTGGTGAAAGAGGAGAATCAGTTGAACGCAGCTTTGGCGAATGTGAAGGATTTTGTGGATAATTTTGATGCAGTTCGTGACAGTGATATGGTTGAATTACGTTTAGTGAAACTAGATGAAATTTTTGATCGGTTCTGTATCATTAGGGTGAACATAGATGTGCTTCTAGACGAGACCAGCGAAGAGTTTGAAAGTGCAGCTGATGACGATGGTGTTGATAGCGCGAAGAATGCTCCCGTCGGCGGTGACAGTGTGCAAACATACAAGAATTTTGAAAATTCGTATTTTCGTTTGAAGTCAGCGTTGCTTGCTAAACGCCCTATAACGAAAGTAGAGATTCCTGAACGTCAAGCTGCCTGCCAACCTTCCCGGTTGAAGTATCCGGAGCTGAAGCTTCCATCGTTTTGCGGAAAGCTGCAAGATTGGATCACTTTCCGCGATAATTTCAAATCGTTGATTCACGACAACGGTGATTTGAGTCCAATCGACAAGTTTAATTACTTGCGAGCATCTTTGAGAGATGAAGCATTACTTCAGATCAACCAAGTTCAGGTGAGTGCTGCCACCTACAACATTGCGTGGAATATTCTCGAGGCGAAATATGAGAATCATAAGCTGATAGCACACGAACATCTGAAGGCGCTGTTTTCTGTTCCAGTGATGAAGTCGGAGTCGTTTGATGCCCTGAATACCGTCCTGATGACGTTCAAGGTCAATCTTCAGCAGTTGGAAAAGTTGGGAGAAACACTGAGAACTGGAGCACAATTCTAGCATTCATGTTGTCGCAGAGGCTAGATACAGCCACCCTTCGTCAATGGGAAATTCATTACAGTTCGAAGAACATCCCTCACTATGGTGCCATGACTGATTTTCTGGAGAAGCATTGCGCAATTCTGCATTCTACGTCAGCACGCAGTTTAAGTGATCAAAGAAGATCATTCAAGAGTTCAGCCCAGTTCACACGCTTGTTTCTCCTTCTATTAATTGTCCAGTATGCAATGGTGGGCCGCATAGCTTCGAACAGTGTCGTTGTTTGGTCAAAATGACAGTGGTCGACCGAAAACTGTTGATCCGAAGATTTGGACTTTTCTTGAATTGCTTGTGCTCTGGACATTTTGTAGCATATTGTTCGAATCGTAACTGTGCTAATTGTGGACAAAGTCATCACCATCTTTTGCATCCGTATTACCCATCCGCCTTTAGCATGCAGAAGCAAACGTCGAGCATCCCGAACAGGTCTCAAGTCGCGAGCACGAGCGCTCAATCTCAGTCTCGTCAACAGTCAGTACAGCATTCGCAATCGCATCAATCCCGGATGAATAATACTCAAATATCTCCACAAACACCCGTCCAAACCACCACTCCACCACATACACGACAGCCACCTCCCACAAAAACACCAACTATTTCTCACCACACTGCTACCTCACACAATGTTCGTAGCCAGCGAAGCACCACACTTTTGTCAACCGCTCTCGTGAAACTCGCCGATCGCTTCGGAAATACGGTCATCGCTCGTGCATTGCTGGATAACGGTTCTCAAATATGCATGATAACAGAGAACCTGTCTCAAAGGTTGAATTTCAAGCGTTCACACGAGAACTTGCCTGTGAAAGGTGTTGGTGATTCTATGACAGTGTCGAAACAATCGGTGTTAGCGAGGATCCTGTCACGTTATTCATCGTTCGAAACCAAGGATGTGAAATTTTATGTGTTGCCTCGAATTACTGTGAATCTGCCGCAGACAACTATTGACATCAGTTCCTGGAAGCTGCCATCAGACATGCAGTCCTTGGCGTATCAGTTTTCTACGAGTTGCTGCTGAGTGAGCATTTGAAGCTATCGGATTCTGGTCCGATTTTACGAAACACCGAACTGGGTTGGATAGTTGCTGGAGAAATAACTGATAGTCCAGTCACCACGTTCAGCGCTGTTACAGCCTCAGTCAGCACAGAAGAGATACACTAGCAGTTAGCACGTTTTTGGGACTTGGAGTCATGCCAAACGAAGAGCTGTCTTTCCGTCGAAGAATCTACGTGTGAATCGATTTTCGAGCAGACGACAACGAGAGACGCTGATGGAACATTTCGAGTGGTGCTACCGAAGAAGCAGTTCATGATGGAACATTTGGGAAAGTCGAAGGAGATAGCAACCAAACGGTTCATGGGCTTGGAGCGCCGTCTGACTGCAAATCCAGAAATGAAGGCTCTCTATACTGAATTCATCCACGAGTATTTGCTGATGGGACATATGCGAGAAGTACGTGAGGAAGAACCTATCCACAGCTATTTTTGCCACACCATGCAGTCATTGACCCGTCACGTGCTACAGATTCTGGAGTTTTCCTGAACGACACACTGATGGTAGGACTGGTGGACTAAGATGATTTGCTGTCAATACTGCTTCGTTTCCGCCTCCAGAAGTACGCTGTAGTCGTTGACGTTGAGAAAATGTATCGAATGATCAACGTAGTCGAACAAGATCAGCCTTTGCAAAAGGTTCTTTGGCGAGAGTCCGTCGATCAGCCAATTCAAACGTATAAGTTGAGTACAGTCAGCACTTCGTCAGCGCCGCACATAACAATTCAAAGTCTGAAGAAGTGTGCCGAAGAAGGAGAACAGGCGTACCCTGCAGCAGCCAAGGTCGTAAAGTGCAATTTCTATGTCGATGTCATGCTAAGTGGTGCGCGTAATCTATCAAGGAAGGACAAAGCCTGTGTTATGATGTTTCGTCGCTACTCAGTTCTGCTGGTTTCAATCTCCGAAAGTGGCACTCTAATCAGCCAGCAATCTTAAAGGCAATTCCAAATTATTTGCGAGACAAGCGAGAACTTTTAGACATCGATTCGTCGTCTACCGCGAAGACCCTTGGACTATGTTGGGAGCCAGCTACGGATAAGTTCTGGTTCAAAATGCCACTCTGGAAGCAGTTGTTATTGGGGTAGGGGCAATGTCACACCAATTCTCGGGAGCAAACACCGGTTTCGATCGGGTTAGCTTCAAGCTAAAAATTCGCTTTATTATTAAGGGTCTGATTTGTTATAGAATTAACGTCTACTTACGATTTTAGTGTACCTTGCTATGGTTTGTGAGAGAAATCGTATCAGAGCCCGTTGATTGATAGTCGATTAATAATAGCTATAGTATTACAAATTCATATGTAGTTCAATTTGACATTAGGATCATATTAGTTTAATTTAGTAATTTACTCACGTTTAGACCGGTTATTCAAGCACTAACTGTAGTGTCTCTAGTTAGGTAGATTAGAATTCTTCTATATATCAAGAATATTCGCAATAGGGAATTAAAAAATAACAATTTAGTATAGCACTATCCGATTGGGTGAGGTTGCTGCACGCTGATGACTTGCATATATTTCCACATCTGTCCAGTGACATTGACAGTTTCGCGTCGCTGCCTGTGTGGGCACTTCAAATACGACACGTTGTAGATGTGTTGGTTTCACAGCGGTTGTCGATGTTGTGGCTGGAAGTGTTGCCGGTACATACCCCCGCCCGTGAACCTAGGTGATGTAATGGATCGTTCGATGAATTCATAGGTTCACGTTTCTCTTCGACGTCCAACACTGCTAGCCTAATAGCTGGTCGCCGCATAACTCCACTCGCTGTTCGAACTAAGGCTTGTCGAACTCTTCCATCTCGTCCAGCAAATATTCTTTCAATTCGTCCTCGAGTCCAATGAGATCGCACCGTTCCGTTCACCACCAGTACCAAATCCCCTTCTGCTAGATCCCTTTGTTCCTTGAACCATTTACTTCGACGTGTTATCACTGGCAGATACTCCTTTATCCACCTCTTCCAAAATTCTCCAACGATGTATTGCGCCATTTTCCAACTGCTACGGAGCGTAGCGTGTTCAGTTACAACAGCTGGAAGAATTTTGTTGCCCGTTGAACTGCCGAGAAGAAAATGATTAGGCGTCAGTGATTCCTGGTCTGCATATTCCAGCGGAATGTATGTAAGTGGTCGCGAGTTCACTAGCGCTTCTGCTTCGTAGATGATTGTCTCCAGTGTTTCATCATTTGGTTTACGAGGATGTTCAAGAGCTGAACCTACTGCCGTTTTGACCGACCTTACTAATCGCTCCCACACGCCACCCATGTGCGGAGTGGCTGGCGGGATAAACTTCCACTTGGTTTCCGCGTTTGTAAATGTTGCCGCTATCTCTTCGTCGTTTATTGAAATCTCAGCCTGAAGTTGCTTGTTGGCACCCTGGAAACATGTTCCGTTATCCGAATAAAAAACAGCAGGTGAACCGCGGCGCGATACGAATCTTCGAACAGCTAAGATGCACGATTCGGTGGACAGAGTGTGCACCACTTCCATATGAATGGCACGGATAGACAGGCAGGTGAATAGGGCGATCCACCGTTTTGCCTGACTTCGGCCCATTTTGACGAGCACTGGTCCGAAATAGTCGATGCCAACATATGTAAATGGGCGTACAAATGGTTCTGTCCTTTCCACAGGAAGAGGTGCCATAACGGGTGGCTTGGGCAATGCTCTGTTAATTCGACACCAGGCACAATTCCTAACAACTTTTTGCACAAGAGATCTTAGCTGTGCAATCTCGAATCGTTGTCGCAGTTCATTAATTATAGTTTCACGGTTAGCGTGACGATATTTGGAGTGAAACCACCCAATAATCAAGGCTGTTATATGATGTTGTTTCGGAAGAATTGCTGGATATCTCGCTTGAAATGGCAGGTATGTCGCCGCCCCAATCCGACCTCTCATTCGCAGAATCCCGTTATCATCCATGTAAGGCCAAGTTTTAAATGTTGGGCTAGATTTTGAGATTACTGAATGCTTCGCAGCCGGTGAACCCGATGATTTTTCCAATGCAGATCGTTCTTCTGGGAACGCTTCTTCTTGTGCCATCTTCCATAAGAATTCTGCTCGTGATAACTCGTCTTGAGTAAGTATCGCCCGATGCTGTTTTTGTCCAATATTCCGTTGACGAAAGTTGTCGATGAAGCGGATTACGTATGCTGTTACACGCTGCAGCTTCGTCCATTTACTGAACTTAGTATTATCTACTATTGATTTTGTATTCCAGTGCACCTGTACACGCCGAAGCTCTTCATGAGTTGTGGTCGTGATTCGTTGCTGCGGCCATGACTCTTCTTCCGATCGCAAAAAACTAGGTCCGTTGAACCAGCAACTATTAATGCTCAGATGTGGACCATCCTTCCACTTCGTAGCATCGTCAGAAACGTTAGACTTGGATGGCACCCATCTCCATTCTTTTGGCTCACTCAGGCTGAGAATTTCGCCTATCCGCACCGACACGAACTTGTGAAACCTTCGATGATCGGAACGAATCCATGCTAGGACCGTAGATGAATCGCTCCAGAAAAATCTTTGGATAACCGCATATGTGTGATATTCGAGAATCGCTAGAACGAATCGCACTCCTAGAACAGCCGCTTTCAATTCCAGTCTTGGTGTCGACAATGTCTTCAGAGGGGCCACTTTACTTTTAGCACCTACCAGCACTGTTTGTACACGTCCATTATGTACCAGTCGGAAGTATACCGCACACGAGTAGGCAATATCACTGGCATCCACGAACGTATGCACTTGAAGATTGTCGATGCTAGCTGGTAATGGTGAGAAATAACATCGGGGTATTTTCAGTTCGTCAAGTCTCGGGAAATGATCTATCCATTGGCGCCATTTATGATTGAGATCATCATTGATCGGTTCATCCCATCCAATTCCGGCCATCCACGTTCCTTGAATGATAACTTTCCCGTGAACAAGAAAATGTGATACAAGTCCTAGGGGGTCGAAGAGGCTCATAACGACCTTGAGCACTTCTCGCTTAGTAGGGATATGCTCCTCATTGAGTACTGAGCGCAAATCGTTTCTCAGGTTGAAGGAATAAGAGAAGCTGTCGTCTTTTGGGAGCCAAGTCATGCCGAGCACCGACTCCGACATAGAATTCCTTTCCAACGTTAAGTCCTTCGGCTCATCAGCTGTGACTTCTTCTATTTCACGGAGAACTTCAGTAGAGTTTGAGCGGAAACGACAAATATCAAAGCCTCCAAGCGAATGTACTAGTTTAACCTCGTTTACGACAGTCACTGCCTCTTCGACAGTCATGAAACTATCAAGATAGTCGTCGACATAATGATTTTTCATAATCGCAACAGATGCACGAGGAAAAGTTTCGGCAAAATCCTGTGCATTTAGGTTTTTGACATATTGTGCAGAGGCTGGGGAACATGTTGCCCCAAACGTTGCTACGTCCATAACGTATATTTTGATCGATTCTGTTGGACTGTTACGCCAAAGAAAGCACTGTGCAAGACGATCTTGCTTACGGATTCGTAGCTGGTGAAACATCTCCTTGATGTCACCACAAACCGCAACGGGAAATTGGCGAAAACGGCTCAGAACCGCTGGGAGCGACGTTAGTAGGTCAGGACCCTTTAAAAGTTTAGAGTTAAGTGAAACTCCGTTAACCATTGCTGCTGCATCCCAAACCAATCGCACTTTACTTGGTTTCTTAGGGTGAATGACAACCGACAGTGGTAGAAACCACACTCGCTTACTGTTCGTGCAGTTTATTTCAGACTCAGTTACCTTATGAGCGTATCCCTTTCGCAAGTAGTCGGCAATCAGTTCCTGAACTCGTTCTCGTAGTGTTGGGTCCTTCGCTAGCTTACGTTCTAGGGAGCGTAATCGATGAACTGCCATCGGGTAACTATCCGGAAAGTCGTTATCATCGTCACGCCACAAAAGTCCGGTTTCGAATCCCATTTCAGTACGCCGTGTTGTTTTCTCCAATATGTCTCTCGCTCGTATGTCTGCATCGGATTCCAACACCCCATTCTTGTCGGTAGTTCCCACGTCCTCTAGTGCAAAGTAGTTTCGAAGCTGCTCATTGAGCTGGCTATCGCAATCAGCAGGTGCAGCCACATGGAAATGAACAACTGCTCGTGGCGTCGATGTTCCTGATACACACCCATATATACTCCAGCCGAGTCTGCATTTTGCTGCTACCGGATCCAAAGGTCCACCTTCACGGATCTTGAGTGGGACAGCCAAGCGGAGATTGTCCAGTCCGATCAGCATTTTTGGTTGGATCAGTTCATAGTCTTTCAACGGAAGCCCACGTAAATGAGGATATCGGTTGCAAAGTTCGTCGTATTTCAATGTCTGGGTAGGTAATACCAAACAACTAACGGTTCTGACCTCACAAAGTTTGTGACGACTTGAATTGTCATCACCAGAGATATCCAACTGAACACGTTGCGACATACGTTCTTCGCGGTTTATATTGCTCGTCCACTGTAGAGTCAATGGTTCTTTCGGTCCAGATATTCCTAAGCGGGTAGCGACGGCCTGTTCCAATAATGTAGTTGACGAACCCTCGTCGATGAAGGCAAAAACAACTTCCTTTCGTGCACCAGCATAGAGCACAACTGGCAGCATTCGAAACATGGGGGAAAGCCCAGTATTCTGCATAAGATGATTAACGGACACATTCAGAGAAGGTAAGTTTGATGCGTGCAATAGTGTGTGGTGTTTTTGGAGGCAACCTTCAACTTCACATCCATGCCAGGATTTGCACGGCCATCTGCCGTGGCTGTTTAGGCAAGTACAACATAGTCCCTTTTTGTGAACAAATTTCCATCGTTCAGCAATGTTCAGCTGTTTGAAATCATGGCAGACTGCCAGCCGATGTCCTTCGCATTCACAGGCTGGGCATGGCTTGCCTGCCTTCTTTGTATTTTCCAACGAATATGCGCCTTCAGAGAAGAATACAGGAGTGGTGGAGTGGGCATGTATCAAACCCTTTTCCTTTATTTTCCGTTGCTCACCTTTAAAGTTCCTCGTTAGATTCGGAAGTTCGAATGTCACTTGACTGGCTGCCTCAACTAGTCCTGTCATAAAGTCCCCGAACGTTGAAAGAGTCGCGTACGGCTGCCTGGTTTTGTACACTGCCCAATCCATTTTCATTGCACCGGGAAGCTTTTCCACCAGCTCCTGCATGAGAACCGGATTAGCCAAATGTGTGTACTGTTTCGCCGATTTGAGGTGGTCTACGAGGTTTTGTACGACTAGTCCGAACTCTACAACAGTTTCTAGGCGATCTTGTCTAGGAGCCGGAACTTGGTGGACTTTCTCAATAAGAGTTCTTATGAGAAGTTCGGGTCTTCCGTACAGCGTACGAAGAGTTTTAATTACTTGTGGCACACTCGATGGAAGAAGAAGTCGGCTCCGCACTGATTCAAGCGCATGTCCTTTCAGGCTTCGTTGCAGACGAATGAGGTTTTCAGCATCGGTGTACCCACACGCAATGGTTGATTGCTCAAAACTACAAATAAATATCGGCCATTCTTCGGGGTGGCCGGAAAAATGTGGTAGTTCTTTCCCCATCACCTGTCTAGCTGCTAATTGACTTGCACTAAGCATTACAGGGAACGCTTCTGTCACTGGACGAGTATCGATTGGTTCCGGTAACTGATACGGGTTTCGCTCACATCGGCTTTGCTGAAATCCCGGTTCCACCTCCAGAGAGAGCTGTCGAGTGTAATCAAATTGTGGTCGATTTGTGTGCCCCTTCGGTAGTACTCCTAGATTTGGGCTGATAATCGGAAGATCATTTCTGACTACAGATCGACAGTTGGAAGCGTTTTCCGAGCGCAATAAAGAGCCTTCTTGCAGTGGATTTTCTCGTCTCGAATCTATCACCAATTCTTCGAACATATTTTCGATTGGTTCAGGAGAACACTGTTGCAGCCACATGGCTACCTGCTGGTCGGAATCAGAGATCGATGCCCGCCTACTGGTGCATTCGCTCAATTGTCGAGCAATGGTATTTCTTTTCTCTAGCGACTCCTTCCTGATCATGTGTTGTTTCTTTTCGTATTCCTTTTCTTCCTGAAGTTTCCGCTGCCGTAATTTTGCTTCTTCCTCCTGCATCGCCTTCTTCTCCTCCAGCCGTCGTTCCTCTTCTTCCATTTCCTTTTTCCTAATCACTCCCTGTACCTCCAATTCCTGCTGCTTGAGAATTTGTTCTTCTTCAAGCAGCTTCATTTGGGCCTGCAAACGGGCAGCTCGTACGCTCGAAGTCGTGCTATGGGCGCTTTTGGAAAATTTGGATGCCAATTCGGTGACTTTGTTCGCCTGTCGTACACTTGATTTGACCGTGGACGATCGTAGGGATCTGCCATCCGATAACGGCGGTTGAATATTGCCAGAAGCTGCTTGATTCATTTTTGACCTACATGGTTTACATAGGTACGGACGTTTTCTGATCGAATCGTCTACTCCAGCGCATCCGAAGTGTTCCCAGAGTTTGCATTCGTCGCATGCAACCCATTTCTCATCGTTTGTATCCGGCCTAGAGCAAGACTGGCAGCTGTATCCACTGGGCTTTTGATGTTTCTCCATTCCAAGACCCCTCGGGTAAAATCCTTGAAGATTGTTATTGGGGTAGGGGCAATGTCACACCAATTCTCGGGAGCAAACACCGGTTTCGATCGGGTTAGCTTCAAGCTAAAAATTCGCTTTATTATTAAGGGTCTGATTTGTTATAGAATTAACGTCTACTTACGATTTTAGTGTACCTTGCTATGGTTTGTGAGAGAAATCGTATCAGAGCCCGTTGATTGATAGTCGATTAATAATAGCTATAGTATTACAAATTCATATGTAGTTCAATTTGACATTAGGATCATATTAGTTTAATTTAGTAATTTACTCACGTTTAGACCGGTTATTCAAGCACTAACTGTAGTGTCTCTAGTTAGGTAGATTAGAATTCTTCTATATATCAAGAATATTCGCAATAGGGAATTAAAAAATAACAATTTAGTATAGCACTATCCGATTGGGTGAGGTTGCTGCACACTGATGACTTGCATATATTTCCACATCTGTCCAGTGACATTGACAGTTTCGCGTCACTGCCTGTGTGGGCACTTCAAATACGACACGTTGTAGATGTGTTGGTTTCACAGCGGTTGTCGATGTTGTGGCTGGAAGTGTTGCCGGTACAGCAGTCGTTACCTGTTACGCAACGTATCGTTCTTTCTGACTCCGCTCGTTTGTTTGATCCGTACGGATTAGCAGGGCCAGTGATTGTGCAGGCGAAGATGTTTCTCCAAGAGCTTTGGAAAAAGAAGTATTCTTGGGATGAACCGTTGAGCGCAGATCTGCAGTCACAATGGCTACAATTCCGGACAAAGTTGGATCGACTGGATGCAGTTTCCGTTCCCCGCTGGATCGCATTCGACGATAATGTGATTTCAAGTGAGCTACACGGATTCTGTGACGCCTCGGAGAAAGCGTATAGAGCAGCGATCTATCTGCGAGTACAGCTTGCCGAGAGTTCTGTTTGGTGGAATGGGCCTGAGTGGCTTCAAGAGGATTCCAGTACATGGCCGAAGATGAGTGACAGCACAGTACAGCAGTTGGATTCAATTACGCTTGAGGAAAAGTCGTTGATAGCAGATGTAGTGCAGGAACTACCGTCTGATACGTCTGATACGTTGAACGTCCGACAAGCATCACGCAAGATGGCTACTGTTAAGTGTTACCTGCACGTATTCGTCTGCCTAATAGTCACAGCAGTCTATATAGCGATGATAGCAGATTTTAGAACTGAGGCATTCCTGGCTGCCTGCCTAGAGGAAATTACAAGAATTCAGTTGAGAAGATGGAGTCAAGTTCAGCGGTTTAGTCAAGTCTTATGGAAAAGATGGTCGACAGATTATTTGTCCGACCTTCACAACCGAAACAAGTGGACGAGGAGAAGAGACAACTTGCACTTTGGCACGATGGTCCTACTGACAGAAGACAAGTTGCCTCCGTTGTAGTGGTACTTGGGACGAGTGACGGAGATCCACCCTGACGCCGATGACATCATTCGAGTGGTTATAGTTCGTACGCAGTATGGATCTTTCCGTAGAGGTATCCAGAAAATTTGTATACTTCCCATCCGGGACAATCAGTATCAAGTCTACAACGCTCAGCAGTCAAGTCCGTCAAGTAAATTAAGTATTTCTGCCCCTGTTGGGACACTTAAGGATGCTTTCGGCAATTATTTCGTCGTTGAAGTTTGGGAGCGACCCTCAAGCTAAGTGCATTCCTTCTCAGTATTTTGTTGGAACCTACTGCTTTGCTTTGCTTCACTAGGGAGGTGAACATCAACTGCACCTACTTCGGACATGGTCGCTGCCAAATCGTCTACTTGATCAGTGAGACTTCTTCAGTTCTTGTTTCCTGCTTTGGATCATCATAAGGCTAAGCACGCCCCCATATGGGGCAACTGTCGGCATTTTGCGGTGCATTACCGCTACGCCACGGGGCGCTCTATAAGTTACGTCGATCCGCTTGCGTGTTTCTTCTGCCTCCAAATCCCCTCCTCTTCTTCGACAGCTCTCCTGTTCCTCTGCACATCGCTAGTCATCGGTACCTACCAGCCCACTCAAGTGCATGAGTCGCAGATCCTGCTGTTAGTTCCATTTTCAATCGTCGTTGGTTCATCAATATAATTCATCGTTTCACCGGCAGCAAGAAGCTGCGCACAACAGATGAGTATTCATTGCCCCAACGGGGCGACTTTGGCAACAATAGGAAAGTCCGTCCGCTTTTCGCCAGGGGCGGAATCATAAGTAACGTGTCTCTTCTGTAAGTCCATGTCTAGGATTACAGTCGTGTTTATCTTCAACAGATTCGATCAGTCCATCATCGGAGTCTCCAGTGGCGAATTCCATTTCTGCTAGACGCATGACATCAGTGCACGGATTCATCGTTTACGTGATTAGGACATCGTCATCAGTGAGCTGCCCGACAGGATCGAGATTTCTGTATTATGTGAATTACTACTGTTTGTTACAATCAATCATCTGAACATATTGTGTTATGTTAGTCAGTTAGAATGTTAGTCCAATTGTTAGTTAAGTTTGTGTTGAGAGAACTCAAGGCCGCCGGCATGTTACGTACAGAATTAGAATGTTGCATCCCAAGATGCACCTTACTAAGCAATCAGATAGGCAGCAGCAAGACAGACAATACGAATGTGTTTCATCGTCGTATGTTTCTTTTCACACTATATCTATTGCGTATGTAAATGCGTACCAGCGAGTCAGGTCAAAGTGTAGCTCTTCGGCAGCTAACTGCCGTCGCGTCGATCGCAGCGATCGCAGCACATATTAGAAGTTTAGTTCGCTCTTGCATATCACCCGTGTCGGTCGGAAAGTAAAATACAGTCCACTTCATATTCGAACGTTATGTAGTTTGTTATTCTGATTAGAATAAATTGTCCGTCGTGTCGCAGTTAATCTTAAATACGTGTTTTTAAAGCCAACTTCCGAAACGCGCTATTCCGCGAGTGATCCGTAGTTTGAATCTGGCCAGTGAAAAGGTTTATAACTAACAATATACTTAAAGCACATGATTGGATAAATGCGTACTCTTACCCACCGATGCGCACTTTTACCCCACCGGTGGGGTAAGAGTGTTTTTCACTTGTCTTGCAATAAGGGTTCTACTAAAACGAATCTCAATAATTTCAATATTTTTCCACTGGGTAACATAAAGGAAGAGTATATGAATCATCGACACTAATCTGATATGCAGAAGCTTCCTTCATAAGGGCCACATGATCGATTGAAAACTAAATGCGTACTCTTGCCCCACTCTACTCTACGAGTGACGATAACTTATGATACAAAAGGAACGTGAATAAAATGAAGGTAAGCATTGTTATTGCTTATTAAAATATGATTATATTATTGTAGACATTCTCATAAGTTTTTAAAAAAGATCGTAATTAAAATGGGGGTACACATTATTATTTCTTATCATTTAGCACCGCCAGGGAACTTGGTCAGTACCCATTGCATTTTTCTTTCCCTCTATACGAACGATTACCATGATCTGTGATATTTTAAGGTATCTTCTTACCGTCTGAAGAGGCACACAATCTATGCAGTTAGATTGCCTGGAAATACGTGCACATTCAGCCGTTGCGATGCACCACAATTGTGTACAGGAGTATATGCACGCGTAACTAATGAAAAATTCTAGGGGGGGGGGGCTAACTTTTTTTAAACTTTTCTATTTTAACACTCATAACACAGAAAGTTTACCATTTTCGCTCGATTCAACTGATGTATATTGTTCGCAAGTTGGTCTACCAGATATCAATGGACGACTTAAATATTTCAAATGATGTTCATCCACGTTCAGCTAAGAATAACTTCTATGATGATTTAAAAACAAATCAGTTTTACATACAACTTATTGGTCAATAATTTTCAATTTGGTTAAAAAATTGCAACAAATTAACTTAAAGGAGCATTTGTTAACACATAGGAACATTTAATACATCTTTTCTCTCAGTAGGTCTGTTTCACGTCTACTGAGACATTTTCACTGGTTTTATTGCTGCAGTGACAATAGGAGTTAAGAGAATTAAAAAGTATGCTGAGTTTCTAAAATTCATCAGAAAGAATACAAAGTTCTTTCTTATTCGACTTTTAGTTACCTCTACTTGAAATCTAAGAGTTTTACCGTACCTTTCTTAAGCAGCCTACAGTGATAATGTGAAGCCTACAGTGAAAATGCGCTACAGTTTTTAGGATTGGTATTTGTTATCATCGTGCTAGCCTCATGATATACGAATGCAAAAATGGTAACCTGGCTTAGAAACCTCGCGGTTAATAACTGTGGAAGTGCTTAATGAACACTAAGCTGCGAGGCGGCTCTGTCCCAGTGTGGGGATGTAATGCCAATAAGAAGAAGAAGAAGGAAGGTTAAGATCATACGCTCGATTTAGATAACAATTACTCACAAAACCCTGGGAAAACTTGAAAATCTCAAGAAATTGTCCATTAGCCATTAAGTACTTGTAATTCTAATAAATCAAGACAAAATTTTCAAAACGACTTATCTGCTTTTGTAAACAAAGATTCAAACGACAAATTGACGAATCTGATAGCTATCCCACGCAAACCAACACCATCAACAGGTAGCGGAAACATTCACCTACCTATTGATGGTGTTGGTTTGCATGGGAGAGCTATCAGATTCGTCAAATCGTCGTTTGAATCTTTGCTTACAAAAGCAGATAAGTCGTTTTGAAAATTTGGTCTTGAAATAATATATTTTTTAATTCACTTGTTGATGAGGTATTTCCTTTGGTATTTCATAAGTTATAACGTGTTTTGAGGGGATTTTGTCGTGAACAAGCCTTATAACAATTGCTCGAAGTTCAAAAACTTGAGCGAATAGATTCAACTTGCTGTGCACGCAGCGAAATTTGATATGATTAAACTAAAAGTAAATATTGTTGATTTCAATAATCGCTTTATTGTTGAATCAAAAGAATTTGATTGTTGTTCCTACAATAATCTCTGATTGAAAAAACAATATTATTTTAATTTCAACAATATTTCTTTTTGTTCTAAACGTGCTTGAATATCAATCAGTGTGTGTTTTTTTATGTGTAACAAAAAGGCAAGCCAACGATTTAAAACTTAGTTCTCTCGTTAGTTTCACAGTAGATTATATTAATTAATTAATTTAAAAAAACGACGGGAGTAGAGACGTGGAAACAATCTAGTGCTGAAGCGGCAAGGAGGCATTTCGTTTAACACCAAAGACACGTATGTATGGATAGTAAAAATCAATTGAAATCGTTTGAAAATACATTGTTTCTTCGCAGAAATACAGTACGTTACCCATCATGAAGAAAACCAATAGCCGGAAAGATCATGTTCCATGCCGGTTGGAACTGCGGTAAATTGAAAACCGGTGCAGTTTTGTGCAAGTTTCTTATTATAAATATGCATAGTACGATGAAATAAAGTACCCATGTGAATTTTCCATTATCTTGTTTTTATCTATTCACATTGAAAATGAAAAAGAAAATAAAAACACATTCTCAAATGGAATGCATTATTATTTCAACAATATTGTATTGTTGGTTTGATCTGTATATATCATTGAAACAATAATCCACGAATGATTATTTCAACAATAATATTGTTGATTCTACAATAATGTGGATCAAAACATGAAACGCTTTGATTGTAAAAACAACAATATTATGGATTGAATCAAACGATAAATATTATTAGCCCTGAGTTAACAATATTTATTGTTGAATTTGATCCAGATTATTGTTGTTTCTACAATATATTTTTCTGCGTGTAGTGTTTCGAAGAGAGGGATTGGATAATGAAGACAATTCTTTCTTTACATTTACCCCCGTATATAATCAGTGGACTAGGTGCAATACTTATACAAAGTAACAAATTTTCTAGGGGGGGGCCAGCCGAATCTTAGGTGGGGCTATAGCCCCCCCCAGCCCCTGTAAGTTACGCCAATGATATGATGCAATTGACCGCAAGATTAGATAAGCATTTCCCCCCATGAATGACAACAGGTTTGAATGTCACCTAAATAAATCGCATACAACAACTCAAGCTCTATCTGGTAAAAGGGTGAATGTCGCAACAACTTTCCTTCGATGGGACTCGATCCACCACTACGACTCTATACCAGCACCAAGAAGAAAAAGAAGCGACTCGAACCCATGACCCTCAGTACCCCCCACAAAACATTGCTGATGATAATTTATTCTTCGTCGAATAATTAGTCACGATACATTGTCATGCTCTGATTCGGAGTTTGAACCCTGTTGCTACCTCAAATAATAGGACAGCTTCACTGCATCGATCCACGCTAGGCTCATCTAGTGGCTCTATCTCTTGATGGCTTTTGGTGTGTTCCTCAAAGTCCAACTTAGTATATAACTGGCTGTTGCATATCGAACATGAATGTAGTAAAACAGCTCTGCGATGGCTCTTCATATGCCGCGCTATATCTCGACTCAAATATTAATTGAGACTGTTAGATAGAGGCAGATATTTTGCCGCAACGCAATTACCTGTTGAGAAATCGTTTTGCGCAAATGGTGCAAACTTCCTTCCTAGGACCGTGCTCAGCCTTATTGTGGGCGTAAAGTTGCCGATTTCGTTCAAATCTCTGCAGTTTCGTTTTTCCATTATATATTCTTCCATTCCGTGATTCAGTCGCACAAGACCTAGCAGCAGTTTTCTAGTCTTGAACAGCATCGCACATGTTCGACATTGATGCTTCGGATCTTGATTATGCTTCCGGCTAAATCCAACAAATCGTCCCTCATTGTCACGGTTTAATTTCTCATCAGTATGACAGAACTGTATTGCTATGTAGCGAACAATACTGGCATAACAAAAATCTTTAACCCTTTATAAGGCAGACGAATCTTAACAATAAATTAACGAAAACAACAATTAGACACAATGTTGTCATGAGTAAACTCAAATGTATGCTCTCATTAAACAGTTCAGAAACATTGAAAAGTTGGTGGCAATATAGTTGCCACTGCCCGTCAAGCGGAAAACATTGAGTGGCAATATAGTTGCCACTGCCCGGCAAGCAGGAGAAAACAACAACAAAAAAATAAATAAAAGATTTTTCAAAATTAGGTTTTACGTAAAACCAGTCAAATCAAGACACGTTACATTTTTGGTGAAGAGCCTAGTCGGAAAACGCATTATAAATGAAAACATTTTTTTTGCGCTTTTGTTCCCATGGGACCCTAGGAAAAAACACAATTTCAAAAATCCAAAAACCAAATATACAGAAAGGCAAATCTTTTTTCACGCTAACCGCATAATAATCTAACCACAGACAAACAAACAAAACACATTGAACATTCACTCATAAAATTCATCGTCATTTGAACACTAGTGACATCTGTTGATTTCAGTTAGTTGGGCAAATCACAGACCAGATGCGAGTTGCAAATGTCAAACTCGAGCAAATCCGATGCGCGCCCACTAGTGTCCGATTAGCCAACTAATGATTATTTGAATTGACCATGAAATCAGTGAACGATGGAAATTTGACGAGTGTTGTTCTGTTTGTCTGTGATCTAACTGAGATTCAAAATAATTAATACCAACGGAAAAAATATATCTTTTCGTTTTTAACGAATTATAACTGAAAATCCTTCTTCCCTCAAACTTACGATCTGTTCGAAAAAATTGTTCTCAAATTGACATTTCATTTTTTATAGCTTAGATTCATTTGGAGTGTTACTGAGAGAAAATATATTTTAGTTACAATTGTGTGGTCGTCTTCAGTGTCTCGTACTTGTGGTCGAAATACGTATCTGCGAAGATATCGAAATAATAAGGCAAAGACAAAGGTGTTGTTTGAACGAGATGGCGCCACAGTAAGTAAAATTAATTTCCTTGTATGGACAAATCATTCGTTCTCAATAACTACGCATCGCATCAATATGAAACCTAGGTCAAAAGGCAACAAATAATTTTTAGATTTTTATTCCCGACTTGTTTTACAGTTCTAAACAATAAAAGAGATTTCATTACCTCCATACTAAATTCTAGCTGTATACTTTCAATTTTTCAAGACTTTCTCCACCTCTTGTGTGGAAGGAACATTGAAGCTTACGATATCGAACAGCAGATGTCACTATGTATATCAATATTACATTATACAAACACCAACACCACCTGTCGCCTGATAATGGAAATATTGCATACCATCAGGTGTAGTGGCTGTTGTTAACATATTTAGGAAGGGCCTCAAGCGGAATTTTTGCTAGAATGCAACTGATGATCTCCTATTGGTGGAATTAAATGGAGAGTACCAAACTCGTCTTAGATGGTTAATATAGTATAGTAACTAAGACGACGGTTGGATACAGAGTGATATTTATTTCTCGGTTCAATGTAACTTACATTCTTTTATGCTAACTAGATCCTACATCTTTCCCTTCGTCTTTTATTGAATATCAATAATCAATTGAATAAGGTATGCTAACAAAATTCAAATATAATCTTTCAAGTAAGGTTTCGTTCACGTGCACTTTGGTGGAGATGGATATCATTTCTGCTTCATTGATGTATCGTTGTTTACTTCAATTTTATGATCATTGACAGAATCTTCTGGCTCCATCATTTTCATTGCTTGCAGATACAGGGTTTTGGCTTTGTATACACTTGCGTGATTTACTGGCGGCTTGATATAACTCCAGTTCTCAAGTTTTTCAACGCTAGGCGCGTTCCATCACGGCAATTACAACATGTAGATCCGGATGAAATTTGGGAAAGTTTGTTTCGCTTGATAAAGTTTTTCACCACAACGTGATCTCCACGTCTTGTGCGAAGGTTTAGCATTTATTTTACGGTCAGTATACTTTTCCCTTCGTTCTTAGATTTCTCGTAATTTCTTCTCGCTTGATCGACATCAACTTCGTCCTGTTCCTGGAAGCTTTCTCTGATGTTCCACCCGAACATCAACTCAGATGGAGAGTAGTTTGTTGTGGAATGATGTTGCTCGGTATGCATGCAGGAATGTGAAGATCGCTTCTCCAATTTCTTGGCATCGCTTATTTTTACAATTTTTCAGAATGGTTCTGTTTTGCCTTTCTACTAGTCCATTTTGGAATGCTGCGTATGGTACACTACGCTGAATATTGAAGCAATTAGTGTTGCAAAAATGTCAAAATTCTTGAGAAGTGAATTGCCCATTATCGCAAACTATTTCTTCGGTCCGAAACGAGCAAACATTTCCCGTAATTTTGATTGTTACCTTAGCGTCATTGATGAAAGAATAGCTACCGTCAAACTCAAACTTCGGACGCTTAAGCTTTTCTGATATATAAACATCCTGTTAATTCGCATTTTAAATCACCGTTTATATCACTTTGCAATCACTGAGTACAGTATTCAATCTTTAATACGTATTTAATACGTGCAGAATATTAAAGAATTTTGCAATTTATGAAAATGTCCGCTTCTGTTTGATTCAAACGTCGGACACCGGCGGGTTGGATTCATATTTCGGACAAAAGATTCAAACTTCGACCCTGATTACACATACCGGGAAGTATTGAAAACAATTTCTCACTGCACAGCTAAGACTGTCTTTTAATCATTTCGTCGCATTGTATTAACATTCTTATTAAATGTAACTATACTAAAACAAGCAAAAACTATTAGTTTTCCGTTCAGCTTGACGAAACATTTCGAAAATATTTCAGAAAATTTCCCATACGAATTCAAGCGTCCGAAGTTTGAGTATGTCCGAATTTTGATTATCCACGGTACTTCAACAAATCTAGAGTAATAATCTGTAGCAACTAATACATGATTCCCATCAGGTATTTCCATAAAATCAATGCAATTTTCTCCCATGGTTTATCCAGGCATTTCCGACCTAACAATTGGATGTGAGTCAGGGTCAAAAAGAACACAACCATGGCAATTTTTGACGATGTTCTACCATGTTATCCATCCTAGACCACCACACTTTTGTTCGTAATCGTCGTTTCATAGCTTAATTCCAAGAGGCTCGTGTGCAAGTTCCAAAATACGTTTTTGTAGAGTTCTTGGAATCACAATTCGTTGATCTTTGTATATTAGGGTCCCGTCGCTAGATAGGCTGTTTGCTAGTTGTTTGTACCTTATCAATGTTTTCGGCCAACGTTTGGAGTCATAAGGCAACCATTTAGATAACTCTTGAAGTTCTTGATCACTATTCGTTGCAGACATGATTTCTTTATTAGATAGTGCTGTGGACAACTGTCCATCCAACCATCTTTATAATCCTCTCGATTCTTCGTCAAAACTTGGATAAGTGTTCGGGCACGATTGACATAATCTTGAAAGTGGATCCGCAATGTTGTTTTTCCGGGACGATACGATCTTGAAATCGTACGACATTAATCTCAACTTCCATCGTTCTATTCTAGGTGAAGGTTTCAACCGATCACCGAAAATAACGACCAACGGCTTATGTCGGTGATTAGAAAAGAATTTTCCGTATAGGTAGTGATGAAACTTCTCACAGCATACTAAAGACAATGCTTCACGCTCAGTTTGGGCATATTTTTGTTCAGTCAAAGTTAATGTTTTTGAAGCGTAGCTAATTATGCGAAAATCCCCGGCCTTGTTCTTTTTTTTCTGGTGACTTTTTCCAAAATTTAAATAGAGACTTTCACACCAACCATTAATTTCAGTTTATTTAGTATTCATTGTCCTGATTATTTCAGATTTCACTGATTTCAGAGGATCATCCCGACTACCTTGAATCTCGATTCGTAAATCCTGAACCTCTCGATAGATTCATCAACTTTGTCTCACAGTTAAATTAGTGATCCTCCGTTATTCAGTTGGGTACATGGTTGTGAGAGCCATCCGGCCTTCCGGTCTCACTGAGGCCATCCCGTTTAATCGGGCCTCCATTTATTTATGTGAGGCGCATCCCGGCGTCCGGTCTCACTTTATGATTCGAAGGTCGTACTGGTATGTCGGGCCTCTTTTGGTACGTTAATTAATGGCTGGTTAAAAATTCTACTTTCCAGGGATACAGAATGATATTTCTCGGGTACTTATTCAAAAGGACGTATGTGATTTTGTAAACAAAGATTCAAACGTTGATTTGTCCAATCTGATAGCACTCCTACAAACCATCACCACAGACAGTGGGACAAGCCTTCGGCTCCTGTAGGTGGTGGTTTCGTGGATATCAGATTGGACAAATCGTTTAATCTTTGTTACTCATACGTCCTTGAATAAGTACCAGATTGATTCAATGTAACTTACATTCTTTTATGCTAACTAGATCCTACAGTTAAAAATCCAAATTAAAATTGATAAATTTATGGATTCTTACGGGCTGTAAGACCGAATGGTGAGATAAGATTTGAGAAAGGCAAGTGAAGAAAAAGCAAAAGGAAAAGGGATGAAAGAAGGAAATGAAGAAGAAGATAGAGAAATGAAAGAGAAAGACAGAAGAAGTCGAAGATTAGGAAGACAAGAAAGAAATCTAAAAAAGAAGAAGCAAGGACGAAAATATAAAGACAATAGAAAAGAGGGAAAAGGAATAATGAGCAAAAAAGTCCTAAAAGAGAAGGAAAAGCAAGGGAGAAAGAAAAAAGAAGAAGGAGAAGAAGAAATCAGGCGAAAGAGGTAGGAAAAGCGAAAACTTACTTCTCACTTCTTATTTTGGCCTAATATTATTCGTCATGACCAGCATATATTATACAGATACGTATTTCTGCCTTCAGGATCTCAGCGTGACTCGACATAGGTAAAGGGTGCACGTTATTATTTTGACGTTTGAGTAGGGCCGAATTCATTTGAAATCTCGCTGTGTAGATTATAAAGTTCATCCTGACACCTCTCAGATCAGCTGACATTGTTCTCTTGTTTCTAAAACAATTTCAACACCATAGGCTGCGACCATAGATTTTGTTCATGCTAAGCCTATTAAAATCTACCTTCTGTAGTTAACTGTGAATAATGACCAGAAAGTGCATCGTTCCCAAATGTAGCTCGACACACAAACCAAAGGTATGAGATTTTTCGATTCCGACCGTAAACAAGGATGGAGGACTTATCGCGGTGGAGGCTTCACGAATGGAAGCGAATTCTCGGGTTCCGAGAATGCTTCAATCGAAGATAAATACATCTTAGTCTTCACTTTATATCTGGTAGGTTTAGCTTCTGGGAATATAATGTGGCCATATGTTTAAAATTTTTTTGTAGGAAAAGCTGCTAAAATCTGACGTGGGAGACGTGAATTGGATTCCTCGTTAAACATCACATGCATTGAATCCGATGACCCGTTCGATTATTCAGACTTTGTTATCGAAGAAGGGAGTGTAGCAAATAATGCAACAACAACTAATACATAATAATCAATTTGAAATAAATAAAACGGCTGGTCAAATATTTGTAACAACGAGGTGTAGGCTCGGCCATTGTAAATAATATGGATTAAGTCTTATATTTCTATCTATTCCACAAACACATTTCAGAATTCTAAGGCGTCTACATAATAAAATCCTTATTAAATTAAGATGCATGATTAGCTGATTCGATTATTCTAAAAATTCGTGTGAATTAATTTTTAGATTATCAAATCCAAATTTTACATAAAAATAAGTTTTTTTTTTTTAATTTCATGTGGACATTCTTAAAAGCGAATGAAATGATTGAAAAAAATTTGGGTTCTTATGGATATATAAAATAAAATTGTAAAGGATGAAACCTGACATCGAATATATAGACCAGCCTCGGGCTGAAAATCTCTAATAAAGAAAAATAAGGGTTGTATACAAGACATGACCGCCTGACGTAAACTATATGTAAAACAGTTTGGTGGATTCAGAGTGTATGTAATTAAGAGTGGTCAGAATTGGAACAAAATTCATCTGTCATTCCCATACAAGATCGTGTTCCAAACGAGCACATATCGCCACTCTCAATTAATACACTCTGGGTGTATTGAGGAGTGTAGTGCCACCATACATAAACATTATAAATAACATAGAAATCAAGTAATAAGAAACAACTGTTACTAGATCCTACAGCAGTATGGAAGATAATTTAATTCTTATAATAAATTCTAGACAAAATGTTAAAATCTGAGTTAGTGATACGGAAAAGTCCGAACTATGATAGGCACATTTTTGGAAAATATTCAAAAATTGAGATAAGCTTCGAAAATGTAATTCAGAACTTTTCCGTATCGTACATCAATCAATTTAATTATTTAAAGATTTAGTTATAAGTATACTGTTGTATTAATTTATAAATAATTTCTTTTTTTCTTTTTCAATGGCTCTACATTCCATCTGGAACAAAAATTAAAAACAAACAAACTGCCCTAAAAAAAAAAAATTGGAGATCTTTATAGTGGAATGTATTCACTGTCTAAGACTAGTATATTACTTTCCATTTAATTCCACTACGTTTTGCTATTTCGACCTCAACTGTAAGGCCGTCTTCAGTGTCTCGTACTTGATGAGGTCGAAATCGTATCTGCAAAGATAACAAAACATAGTGAAATTAAATGGAAAGTACTAAACGCTTATTAGCATTTCCTGAGCTATGTATCTTGTGTGGCAAGTACACTGGATACACTAT